>NC_052508.1:58476841-58789613 GCF_014356525.2 Nilaparvata lugens | reverse complement strand
CTGACAGGCTTAAGTAATTCCAATTGAGCGACTATTAGAAATAATCAATAGTAGGCCTATATGAATAAAAATAAAGACTTATTTCTCAAATAGAAGATTATTGATTAAAAAATCATATCAATCATAAGTACAATGATTAAGCCTATTGTGAGCACCAGTGTGCATAAAGTGATATCTGACAGGCTTAAGTAATTCCAATTGAGCGACTATTAGAAATAATCAATAGTAGGCCAACATTTTTTACAGAATGAAGCAGAAACATTTCAAATCCACGAGATATTCTTCCATTGTTCATTCATATTTTGTACTATCAGTTAATACAGATTGCTAACAATTATTCCAGTAACTGAAATATTTCTAATTAATCATTTCATTTTGAGATTTTCAGGTTGAAGACTCAACATGAATGCAGAAAGCAACTAATCAACAAACACAAGCATGTTTTCACATTACAATAAAGAAGAAGAATGGCGAAGCTGAAATCTGTGAAGGAATGTAGGTCAGTTGCTCTAGAAACACTTGGTAAATGT
The DNA here is from genome assembly GCF_014356525.2 of Nilaparvata lugens. Taxonomy (NCBI): domain Eukaryota; kingdom Metazoa; phylum Arthropoda; class Insecta; order Hemiptera; family Delphacidae; genus Nilaparvata; species Nilaparvata lugens. The sequence continues at coordinate 58,789,083 of NC_052508.1, read as the reverse complement.
GATTATGAGAAACGATTGTGAGGAACTTTTTGAAAAACCAGAGAAAATAAGTGTGATTGAACGGAATTTTTGTCTCTGGCTTTGTAGAAAGAGTAAATTGGTGTATCTCCGATCAACACTGGAACTTCTATACAAACAAAACACATACTAATAACGTGGTATTGGAGTGGAACTTTGGCAACTACAGTACTGCAATCAGACCTGAAAGTTTTGAGAAGTCGTTAGCCAAGATTGATCAGAAATTCAACTGATTGAACTGATTGAATGGCCAAATCAAGTTTGACGCTGGAAAACGGCAGCTGCACTGCACTTTGCCAAAGCTGTTTTAGTGAATTAGATGCCAGTTGCACGGCTACAGAACACAGATCGATGCCACTCTGCCATTCGCCCTCCGACGACTATTCAACAACAACAGCAGCAGCAACACGATTTGTGGAAATTGGAAGACGGAGTGACAAACGAAATTAGCTTCGGTGCAAGTTGTGCTTGAAGCGGCGGCTTCGGCGGCGTCAGTGGTCTGGATGGGTGACCGGTCGAGCCCTGCGGTTGCCCAACTTCCCCGGCCGCCATTTTGTCGGATCAATCACACCCCCACCCCTCACCACCCAACAACTCAACCGGATCGCACCACCTTCATCTTGCACAACTCTCCACAACCACATCCTCCCCTCAGAAACACTTTCGAAACAAACCGAGCTTTCATCACCTGCTAGAACTTTTCAACAACTTGGCTTCAACTGGAACATTCGGCTGGCATCCAGCTCAGAGCCGAGGAATTACTTCTTATCAAACTGTAAAAATAATCTGAATGACTTGGAAGTCAATTTTAAAACGTCTTCTTCTTTCAAACAGGGATTGGGCTATTGCCATTTTCCGACTCACTTTCAGCTTGTAATTAGAAAAAAAAAAATAAATGCATAAATTAATAACATCAATATAATCCAATCTAATAGCATCACTATCATCACAGTTTTAAAACGTATCATGAATAAGTACGTTGAATAATTAGAAATGCCTCATAATATGGATAAGTAAGCCCTGTTGTTTCTCCTTCACCCGCAATTATATAAAGCTACTACAATTATGTACAAGTGAAAATTTCTCCTTTTTTATAATATTCAAACTGTCTGTGAATGAGAATGTGAGGAATAAATTCACTTTCCACCCTGAAAGCGGAAAATGTGAATACTGAGCATGGATCACAGAGTTGTATCATGATATTGGATTAGATATGGTGGTATCGTATTCAGTAGAAATTTCAAGTAATCTTGAACTCAAATTTCAGTATATATGCTCACACTACCCACTCCAGAGGTTCCATGTCCAAATCTTTCATCACACTGTAATGTACAAGTGATTCTCGAAAAACTATACATGCTCACACTGGAAAATAAAACATTACGTCCATTTCATCTCAATAAATAAGGCCTTATTTCATGAACTGTGAAATTAATACTCATCGACTAAACCAAAATTTATATCTATAGATGGGAATTATACATGGAGGAGAAGCAGGAGCACGATGCAGTCTTATCTTTCTAGAGATCAGACTTTGAGCATTCAAAGATAATTGACATTCTGTCTTCCAAGGTTTCACCATTTTGTTTGAGCTTGAGGGTACCAAAACTAATATATTGCTAATCAGGACAGGACAGAATTCGAGAGGAGTGATTGACATAGAACGTCGACATGGCGGTCCTAGTTCCGTTTCTCCTCGTATAAAGACAGCTTATCTACTGACTGTCTGTCTATCCATCTACTCAACGAGGTTTCCTCTAAACATGTCAAGGAAATGCGGTTCATGGAGAAAGAAGAGAACCAAATAGGGATTGCTTACAATTTGAAGTATTTGGTAGAAGACAAGAGCAGATGCTTACTTGAATCTGTAGAATGTTAAGACGAGGGTGCTTTATGACACAAATAAAGATTATCCGCTCCAAGCTTTCTTTCCGCTTCGAAAGTACTGTTCCCAAGATTCTTAATACTAGAACAGTTTCGTTTGGATGACTGGCTGATTACTCTGAAGTAATTGAATTATAAATGAAAATAGTTCAACGAATATAACAAAAATTGATAAATAGTTTATTTCTTCCAATAGGTTGGAATTTAAATGATAGGAGTGTAATGTAAATAAGCTCAAACTGTTTTCCAAATGCAATGTAGGGCTTATATTGATAAAGCTGTCAATCCTCTATCCAATTCCATAATTTTCAAAATAATAAAGAACTCGGCACATTATGGATGTTGAGGACAATCACATCGGTAAATTATTCATCGATTTGAAAATGGATTGTTAGAGCATACATATTTTTATTCCATTCCATTCAAAACATTATCCCAAATTATTCCACATCATTCCAAATTAAAAACATTATTTACACTGTAATAAAACAACAACATTCAAGTACATTCAGCAGTTTGTAACTGAATTGATTGAGCTTTACTGGAATAATGCTTCCGTAGGATTAACTAATATTCATTTCTTCCTACAGCTGTATTTTTGCATTGTAATCAGCTTAGCTATTTCCAATATCCACTGACGTCACACAAACACAATCGTGATGATTTTCACTCATCATCTATTTGTGTTTTGTGCGCTCCAATGCTGTGATACAGCCACTCGGTTTTTTGTTATTTATTATGCGCCTCTCTATCACACTTTTACCAACATTTGATGAGTATGTCTACATATTTCACAGTTTTGAAGCCTGCAAGTAGATCATGATGTTCTTGATAATTCAATAAGGGGAAAAATAAATAAGAGATTCTTGATCACAATAAATAGGATTCTATCGAATTCATTCACTTTCATTAGAGGCAATAGAAAATTTATAAATTTTCATCTATAACAAGATAAATTTGACAATGATTCCTAAAGTCATCCAATATTTTTACAGCCGGTCACGTCGGGGACGATTTACAAGTGTACACTGGAAAAATCGATAATAACGAACGTCACGAGAATCAATCATACATTCCAGTGCACTCATTGTAAACTGTACCCAATTTGGCCATGTTCAAATGTCTCAATCAAGCATGGTGAAGCCGAGTATTACACTTTAATTATATTGATGTGGATGACAGGATGTAAACTTCTTGTTTCAATCATACTGGACCTTCCATGTTGAACTGACTATTCTAGGTGGGCTTAGAAGCATCCATCATGTTAGATGAATTGAGGACCTTGTCATTATGTTATATGCGAGTATCATATCAGATTATTATTTTGGAACAGATAAGAAAAAAATGTTATTTCAAATGCAAAAAATATGCTATGTCACCTTTCAGTAAAGCTGACAACATTGGAATTGACAGCTATAATAAACTAATCAAGAAGCAATAGTTAAGGGTTGTGTGCAGGAATCTATGAAGCTTGAAACTTATGCAAACCGAAAATCTTTGCCATAAGGACCTCCACTCCTATCCTCCAGAATTCTGAGAAACAGCATTCTGATCGATCTCCCATTCTTTCAGCATCATAGATGACATCATAGCTTCAATATGGTAGAATAAACGAATCAGTGGAAGCTGAACCGTTTTCAAGGAGCCAAAAAATAATACAGTTGTAGAATGGTCTGGAAAATGGCAGTTGAGAATACATTTTCATGCTGAGATGATCGGAATCTTACAGTGGCATTCACGTATTGTGGAGAAATTGTCATGGGAGCAAAAAAATGAAGACAGTAAGTTGCAGGAAAATTTTGTGGGGGAGGAGAGACGAAAAACTTTCTCTGTTATGCATAACACAGAGATTTTTTCCAAGAAGTCCCGAAATGAAAAAGTGCTGCTGAATACTGAGGGAGAAAATAAAGTAGGCTTGAGACTGCAAACTTTGCTGTTATATCTATTTTGACAGAGATATTTCATCTGTATTCACTGGCGTGGATTCCAACGCAGTTGTTTCACTAAAATATTCCGAATTTTCCGGTCGACTTCTCTCGTAATGGGGAGAATGTAAATTTGGAGAAATAAGTGGGTAGAAGTTTGATCAAATTCATCAAATTGGAAATGATCGACAACAATTCTGGGGCAAAATATTGAAAAAAGAATTGTAAGCTCAATTCAAAAGTCCAAAAGAATCAAGTTCAAATGAATACGCTGTGTAAATCTACGGAATACCGAGAGCAATAGGAACGTTAACCATAATATAGAAACAAATATCTTGATGGGCGGAGGCGAATACTGTATGCAGATTACAAAATATTGACATTATTTGAATAAAGAACGGCAAGAAGTGTTCTACATTAAGGCCAGCTTAGAATCACTATTATTCTAGAAATTCAACAAAGATAATGTGAGAAATTAGACTACTAGAACTGAACACACAATGGAATTCATGTACAAAATTTAAAAAATTGATTTCTACATTAATTTGCTTCTTCCACTCGTGTATCAAATAATATATGAAGGCCTTGTTCCTCGTGAGATGTCAGATGCAAAAGCGAGAGCACAACCTTTGTCATCTGCCTTATTTGTTCCAAGAGTAGTTTATATTATGAGCATGCGCTTCCATTTGAACTCAGATGATAATATATGAGATTGAAAAAGCAATGTCAACAGATTGTGCTCATTCCTCTGGGCTCATAAATGACAGAAAGTAATTCCACATTTTACACACGAGGAAAATTTTCGACAGAGCTTTTTTGCAGCTTGAAACAAAGGAGCTCAGTAGCGCAGTGGTAGGTACTTCCCTGTGTCTATAACATTTTTATGTTTACGACGTTTCTTTTGAGCTTGCATCATTTTTTTATTTCATCCAGCAAGATGAAAAGGCTGAGAGGAAAGTCTTTATGAACGTGAAAGCATATCAATGTTCTCAGCATCATATCAGGAATCTCTCATCTCATCTTCTTCAACAGAATCATCCTTTCCATCGATCATACTGAGGGGAATCTTTCCAGTTTTTCCATATGTGGTATCCAACATGAACTTGTATTTCTCACTCACACTTTTCGAAAGACGCTTGAAGATATCCTAGTACACAATAGCAAAAGTATTCAAATTATAACACAGTCAGGGAAGTAACCAAACCCCATTTTCTACTTTATCATAATAGGACACATATTCAGCCTAAAAGATGCAGATAGAATGATCACTCGCATCATGTTTGTCACGGTTGCTTAGCTGTTCCAATAGCTTGCATCTTATGTATAATCCTGTATTTTCATTCATTCAAATCTTCAATGATACTATTGCACTCTCAAGTTCTTGATGAGAATACATATTTCTCCAATCTAATCTAATCTTGCCGAAGCGATTGACAAATCATACAACTTGTAAGAATACATAATTTCTCCATGTCACATGTAGCTCCTTGATATTGGATTATTTGAGAAGAATTATCGTTGATATTGGATTATTTCAGAAGAATTATTGCAAATTCACATCAGATCTTAGGAAAGTGGATATCTTTCAACTTGCAGGAGACAATTACATTTCGTGTAGCAAGAGAAGAGCTTCAAAGAATTATTGTTCATTGTTGCAGCTCATACCATAGGGACCGTTCTATACTTCCGCGGAAGTAACAGGAAAAAGCAGATTATGGTGGTCTTTTGAAGCTTAGCTTGCCATCCATTGTGCCGTACTGTACAATGAGAATGAAACCAAGTCCTGGTCCTGGTTCGGATAGCGTTTCATAATAAGTCGACAGGACAATGAAATGAGAATTCTCATTTCCGAGTTATGTTTCAATGTGATGAGAGTGACGTCTCACCATAATGAACATGCCTTGGAGGCAATGAATTTATGCTGAAGTGCAATTCCTTATCACTTTGAGTTGTAGATGAGAATATTCATCTTGGATAGTGGCTCTTCAGCGATGCCTAGTACAAAAATAGTCACATTGTCTTGAAAGTTCTCTACTTAGTATCATGAAATCATCATTTGCAGCAAGATAAATACACTACTAAGAAGGTTGATGAGATGTTGAGATAAACTCTAAATGGTGTTTTGCAACTTACTTAGTTATTGACTTGAACAATTTTAAATCTCGTGTCTTTTTGATGTTTACTTGGCAGGGGAAGAGAACAAAAGCAACGAATAATCACTGATGATTATTCCTTAAACTTATGCCTTTCTATTTGAACAGTTGAACAGTGATATCGATTATTTTTTGAAAGATCGTGATTGGTTACCGTCAATTTGGATTTTAGGTACCTTATAATGCTATTATTTCCAAGTACTTCCTTGAACTTCTATTACAAGCGCCTATTTTTGAGTAAAATTTCAAGCGGGGATCTCACAGGTCATCCTTTTTAAATAATCATTTTCTTCAATTTGAGTAGTGATGAATGCTATTGGAAGTCTCGAATTGATGCAATATAATCGTGGGAATACTTCCAATGGTTAAAAATGGCTTTTTCTATTATTTTGTGAAGTAATGTGTTATATTCGCAGAAAATGCATACCGCATACATACCTTCAGTGATATGTAAAATCAAAACATTTTTTACTATCAATAATAGTGAGAGAAGAAGATAAGCAAGATGAAGAGAAGCAAGTTAAACATGTAAATAGTCTGTTCTAATCAATATCAAACATTGGAGGGGAACTTTCAAAATTTGGAGATATTAAAGTTCAAACCTCATAATCTCGTTGAATAAAAATGACGTACAAGCTTGTATACATTAATGCAAGCTTTAATGCATTTAAAATGCATACACGACTGAATGATTGACAACAATGAAAACTTGACTATCTGACGTCTTATACTACCTAGGAAGGTAATAAATAGGACACTGGACTCGGTGCTACTACTCCCGGGTGTTGTAGGCTATAACCTTCTGTGGTGTAACCCTTTCTGATCTCTCAGATAAACCGTGTATAACGGATGGTAAGCTACTAAGTCCCTTTTGCTGAAGTTCTCTTTACTATCCAATCCCAGGATATTGACTACTTATTTGAAGCTTAGTCGAACCTAAGAGAGGATATTAAAAAAGATCTATCATTTAAATACATGCAACTGAAGGGTTTGATGATTGATAATGTGCATGGCTGTGTTTCGAATGTATATCGGATGATGGAATTAGATGATGTATGAAATAATGATGAACTTCCACTACAATATATGTGATTTGTGATGATAATTAATAACAATATTTCGTCAAGAATTTTGTAATCATTTCCTCAAAAAGGACAGAGAAATGCTTTGACCAATTTCATTGCCCAACAAACTTGATCTGTAGAATGCTTCCAAGAATATTTGCTTGAAATTTGAAGTTGATTGGTCAGAGCAGTCCTTAGTATCGTGAAATATATGACAGCTAAACTTTTTGATTCATAGAGTTGAACTAATAACTCCCCAAGCACGTTTCATTACAATGACACTTGTATGTTATAGATTGAACATTATGGTGATCTGAATAAGAATCAGGAATAGCGCCAATGAATTGTAGGCCTGTTGCGTGCAATATGATTCCGGTAGCTGATTAAATGCCTACGATTCATGGGGGAAGAGGATACCTTTGCAGTTTGCACCCTTGAAACTTGAAAGGTAGGCCTAGTTTTGGTCTTAAGGTGCGTGAGGATAATCTTCACGGCCAAGTTGAGCAAATTAGTTCATGGTCAAGTCAAATCGACCAACAATTTACTGAATAGTAGTTGTTAATCGAGTCATCATCTATCTCTTTCCAAAACATTGCTTCTAGGTTGTTAAAAATAGTATTACTACTGGCGGCTGGTACAAATAATAGTGTATAAATAAAATAAATAAATGCCTATAAATACCTAATAAATAAATGAATGTAATTGCATTAGAATTAAACAAGTCATCTACAATAATCACGTCCGCTTATACTACATGGCGTCAGCAGGGTGAATGTATTATTCACTAGCCGTCAGGCTCGCTTCGCTCGCCATATCCGTCTAGACCCCCGACTTGATAGTCCAAAAATGAGATCAGCGGGCTCACTTTTATATATATAGATAATGGTAATTAAACAATCCTATTCAGGCATCTATGAAGAAATCACGAATAGTTCTAATTTTATCATGTATTAATCAATCGTTCACAAATTTCAAGTTGGTAGAATACGGGTTGAACTATTGTTTCTGGAGTAAAAGTTTAATCACCTTTCAATTATGGACCTGGTGTAAATACTATACACCATACATGATCCACGTTTTGCCGAGAATAATAAATTGAATCCTTGAAGAATTTTCTTATGACTTCAGTTCATATACATTCCATACTGATTATTTTGTAATATCAATGCCTAGTTTGAAAAAAGTGTGGTCAAGTTACTATTTTTAAAGCACTAAACTAACTATCTGCAAGCTACTGGTGGTGGAGCAGCTAGATTCTTCCTCTTGAAAAATGCATTGCGTCTCTTATAGCAGGATCAGGTAATTTTCGAAATATTCTACGAATGATTAAGTTTCTGGATTATTTGAAACGAACTAATTAAAACATATTGATTGACATTGATTATTATATAGCCAAGGTCAGACTTCAGATTCAATAATCAAGTACTCTGACTAATGTAGCCTATTACTTGAGAATGAAGCTTAGTAAGAACTGAAACGCTATTTACTGAGATTTAAAAGATACTTAAAGATTTCAAAGAAACTTAAAGATATGATCAGACCTGACAAGACTAACTAATGTTGATTATTGAATGAGATCGAAGATCAGTAATACTGCGTTTACACCAAAGTTATTAACAAAATGTTAATAACTTTATCCTTATAAATTCTATTAGATTGAACGGAACTTGACAATCATGTTCAATCTAATAGAATCCATAAGGATTAAGTTATTAACATTTTGTTGATTGGACCGCTAATCACTGAGAGCTAGATATTTTCCGATGCTAGTGATTTTTGAGCTTGATCCATTATGCATTATGTGACCCGACTCACTTTCCACATAAAATAGAATTGAGCGATTGAACAGCATGAAGCGGTTTCAGAATCTGGTGTTACAGCATCAATCTTCGACACCCTTCACATATAAAAGTGTTGTCAACGCAAGTGTGTGGTGAGCTATAAGCGCACAGTGGACTACACTACTACTTGAGACTTCGCTCCTTCCTTCAGGTCTGTGGAAGCAATAATCCTTCAAAATCAGGACTACGCACAACCCTGATTATATTTCGACAGCACATCAATCAAAGCCTCAACATCGTCATCTTCTTCACCAGTGACGTCACCTGGTACCTCACAGGCCACAGCCTGTCAAATCTAGTAGGCCTACCATGCCCGTGCTTATTTTTCGGAAAGGAAATTTCAACCTCATGAAATATGTCACAGATTTTAGATCACCGTAGGAAACTTCACAAAGAAATTATCGCTTAGACTATTGTTGCTTGAAATTCAATTTCCAGCGCTTATCAGCAATTTCTCAGTAAGTAGCAGTAAGACAATGAATTTCGATGTGCTACGGAAATGTCTTAATCAGTATGTAACAGCTATGAATAAAATGTATGATTATCAAGATGTTTTCAAATTCGGGATAGATGAATTTGAGATAAATGTCAAATAATAATAGCTTGATCTCTCCGATTCAAAATCCATTTCCAAACTACCAATGCTAACACAGTTATAATGGGAAAGGGGATCAATTAATCAATAAATGCATTGATAAGTCGGATAAGAGTTATGTATATGTAAAGAGCAATATTGAGTGATGGAGGAGATTCCGATACATTATGAGGGAAAAATATTCTGTCTATACGAGCAGTTAGGAGATTGCCCTTTCGAATTCTGAAACTAAAACTTGTGTATGAATCTAGTAGCCTGAATAAGATCACTCAAATTCCAGTTAATCTGGTATGAATTGAACTATTGATCAATATCAAACCTGTATGATGGGTTACCTTATGGAGTCAGTTTCACATCCAGTGGGCCTACTCGAAATCATGTTCTGATAGTGATGAACTCCTATACTGGTGAGCTCTAAGCACTTGTTCAAGAAGAACTATAGAATACCCTTTCCATGTTTTGAAACTCACAAAAAACCTATTGAGGAAAGATTTTCATCGATAATTGGCACTTTGATCACAGAGAACCATTCTAGCACGTCAAGTTCATAACTCTAATTATAACAATTACGTGGAACAATTTTTACAAACATGATTATAAAATTTCATTCATCAAGTGAAATTATCACCGAGCATTCAAAATTGACGTATGTTGTCCCCAATCAATTATTGATTATTCTGCTATCAGGAATATTGAGGTTCGTTGAGCTCTTTGACAAGATATAATAAATATGATGGGCCCGACTGAGTTTCCATAACGATTCAAATTGGATGGTTTTGGAGAGACAACGGATTTTGCCATTCTACTTTTGATTGGGGATGCGGAATGGTGTTGATATTTCGTTTCGATAATGCTATTTCCCGAGGCTGTCAATATTACCAATAAAGGTATTTTTCCTGAAAGTATTAGATAAACCTTGGCTCTTGCGTCACGTGCTAACTGTAGCCTGCAGCTCTCCGATATTTTATCACCGTGATTTGATTGCTGAAAAACTTTTCATTGAAGTGTTTCGCCACAAAGCGACGTGAACTTTCAAAGCTTAGTGATGACGCTCAGTCTAATCATGGTATAGTTCGTCGATATCGTTTATTGATTATTAATAAATTGGAAACCTTTGTTGCTCGTTCTTTGACAATATTGCAATTCAATTGTAGGATAGAATGGAGATCAGGCTTGCGTGATAATGGCAACCTTTGATCATGTGAGGCTGAATTTTTTCAAATAGCGAAAACAACGATTTTGTAACTTTCAAAGGAGTTGGTTATTTGTGAGCAAAATGAATAGATCATATATAGCGTATTGTGATCTTGGAATGGATAGAAGATTGATATAGAGTAGAGTTATAGATGATTAAAAAAGCTTATTGTAGTTTATTCTCACCAGTAATAAACTGGGCCTTTGTCTCTTGTCATGGATATTCAGGTTGAGATGTTCCATTCGAGAAGTACATGAATTATAATTATGTCCTATTCTATTAGGTTCATAGTTGAATGATTGATTATCTATAGAAGCAGAGACTAGAACACTAGATTACTAGTAATATAGTTATACAGTAATTTGGTTGTAGCATAGAGTTACCTTCAAAGGGATATATGACATCCATCATCCCCATATCCATTAGATCCAATGCTGTGCAAGTCAAGAGCAGAGCCAAGTCACTGAGCATAGCTTCTCAATTATCGGAAAAGTTAATTGAATGCTTGTGATGTACCCGACCAACGTCACATACATGCTACACGACTTACATGCAATCTGTAGCCACTATTTGAAATCTCAATTCTATTCACTCCACATTTTCAATGTGTTGATTTTAGTGATTTAGAAGAAAGTAGATAATCCAGAGGATTTGAGTTTCAAATGATTTGAATTTCAAATATCCATGACATGAAATTTATAAGGTAGATCATAGTGAGATGAAGATTCAATAAAGATTTTATATCCATATCTATGTATTAATTCTAGAAAATAATTCGATCACTATATTGATTACTGGAACATAACTCTTAAAATATTAATTTTTCTTTATTTGCACATTCAAACTCATTTTATTCTTACTTACCCCTTATTTTCAAAGTTTTTTGCTGGCAGTTATCATTATCACTCTCATCCTATCATTCATATGAGACTGCATGCTCTCTCATCATCTTTATTGAAAGCACCTCTCCTTCATCACTTCATATATTCATTTTCACCATCACTTTCACCATCAACTCTATGAGGGATGTTTAAGAGGTAGTTTTCTAAGTATTATTTTTTCTTTTCAAACGTTGTGTTAAGGAAACTTATTTGGGTCATTACCTGTTGTTTCCGATATGATATTGTGAATAAATAAATAATATAATGCTTTGAAATTTGGAACTTCCTATTTCTTATTTAGCGTACTGAAAGCACCAGTCTAGCTGAGGATGGGGCAGGTGTAGCCCCGAAACCATGTAAAACAAAATTAAAGTGCTATTGACAACATCTGTGTCTCATTTTTACATAATAATGCTTCAGTTCGGAGAGCAAACTACATGAAGGAAGATTAAGATCTCTACTTCCACTAAAAAAAGTATAGAATTTGAATCCAGCATTTGAAACCTTCTATTCTCTTCACTCCACATTTTTTCTGTGATAATTTTAATGATTCAGAAGAAAATGGATAATCCAGTTGATTTTACTTCCAGATGATTTAAATTTAGTTGAAAAGTTCCAATAGGATCTATTCTTCAATCCAAACTCATCAGATAGTCTTGAAGCAATATTGTGTATTATGTCTTCGATAAAAGAATGAAGGGTACTAATGATTCCATTAGATAATTGTTTAAATAATTCACCTAATTTCAATTTTTGCTAACCTGGCTATTTTCAATTAAGAGTTTGATTGATCGAAACTATCCTATACTATTGAACGAGCAATTTCTGTTTATATGTTTAGATGTTTGGATGTTTAGATGTTTGTATTTCACCGGATCTCGAAAACGGCTCTAACGATTCTCACGAATCTAGAACATAGTAGGTTTATAATATAAAGATTCGATTGCACTGGGACTCATCCCTGGGAAAACTCGCTGAAGGATATTAAAAGGATAATTATTCTTCATCCTTGGGAAAACATCTGATAATAATTATTTCGTCGTCTGTTGGTGATGGAAGTGAGTGAGCGAGTTCATGTGTGTGGGACTGTGTCAAAATTATGACTCAGCTGTTGAACTTTTGTGATCATTCAATCAGGTACTTAGTGCCGGATGCAAAAAAGCCGTGTTATTTTCAATCCTGATTAATTCCAGTAGATCCATCTTTTTGAAATGGTCTTCTCTGATTTGGTTCACGTGAAGTTGATCAGGATTAAAATTCAACCGGCTTTTGTGCAACTGGGCCTTTGTGAGGGAAATTTTTGCATTCCTCTGGGAATCAATCTCAATTTACTGTGATTAGATAGAACATTTCTGCGTGAATGTTATTATAATTCCTCCTATCGTAATTATTTTTTCATGCTTTTGTACTCCAGAGCGAAGCTCGGTCACCGATATTGTCTAACTAATGATTGCAGTGTTTGGAACGTCTCCATTGTGATTGACCTATTCTATAAAATCTAATCCAAATTGAGTAAGCTTCTTGATAAGTAACTGTAGCAACTGGGGCATTCTAACTATTCTCGAAATGTGTAGGAGTGTCCCGGAAGCAGTTTTTCACCAAAAGTGACCTGAGATGTGGCTGCAACTGCAGTTACGAATAAGAGAAGAGCCATCGCTTTTGTTTTCGCAATTCGCTCGGCCGAATCGTGAGACTGGAAGCAATTTCGGGCAATAAAAACTCCACTCTTCTCTCGGTTTCCCTGGAAATCGAGCAGCGGAGCCTCGCAGTAACGCCGAAACGTGCGCTTTGCAGTATCACTTTCCACAATGGCAAGTTCCAAGCGAGCTTCAAGCACATCCACTGTATTTAGAACTCATGCAGCGCTTATTTCTCCTCACTTGATTCAATTCGCTTCCCTGTTTGTCATTCATATGATATGAGTCCACTTGAATATTCTAGCTAAAATTTAAGTCATAATCATGGATGGAGAACTAGAATATTCATCGTCAGAAATTAACATGTTGTATGGAATCCAAATATTTGCTTCAGTGATCAGTCGTCTTTAACGTTTTAATCCTTTCAATAGAAGTTACTTACCGTTACAGTTAACATGTAGTTGAACATGTTGATATATGTTGATAAAATAAACATTTCCAGTAAAGATAGCGGTCCATTTAAGGTTGTTAGGTACACTTTTCTTAAATTGGATAATCTTTTTCAATATAATTGTTAAGATCATTATAAGAGTGAGAAAAAGTGGCAACTGAAATTTTTAAGTGGTCTAATAAGCGAGTTATGGCAGTTATGGGTCGTTAAAGTGCTAACTCCGTTTTCTTTCCAGATCAAAAACAGTTACGACTATAAATTAACAGAACTCCTCTTAAAAATTCAAAAAATGTATCCTTCCAAACTGAAACATTTTATTCCCCATATTGTAATCATACATAAAGAAGTACAATTTCTTGTGAATTCGATAACTTGTTTATTTTGGTATAAATTGCGAAATAACGCATATTAGAACAAAGCCAATAATATTATACTGAATGTATTAAAAAAACACAAATGAAAAATTCAAAACCGTTTATGATCTGGAAAGAAAACGGAGTTAGCACTTACAACAACCCATAACTCGATTATTAGACCACTTAAAAATTTCAGTTGCCACTTTTCTCACTCCAATAATGATCTTAACAATTATATTGAAAAAGATTATCCAATTTAAATTAAAAAGGTTTACCGAACAGCCTTAATGAAATAAATTGCAGAATAGTGTGAAGTGATTAGGATAGACTAGGAAAAGATTAGGTTTTTCATGATTATTTAGAATTTGTTTAGGTGTTATGTTTAGGATTGGTTAGGAGTTTGAAATTCTCGAAATGATAATATTGTGTGGTTAGAATACAATAATAGATCGGGTCTTCTATGATTCATCATATTGTTTAGGTGTGATGTTTAGAATTGGTAAGGGATTTGAAATTTCCCAAATGAAAGTACTGATTCATATCACCATTATTGAACGAAAATGAGCTATCAACTTGATATGAAACATATTTTTAAAGAGATGCCCAAAGCTTGAGAACATGTTTTTTAGTGAGGAGTATTATGAGTATGCAATTCAATGCAATTGTATCACATTTGATGTATTTCTCTCAAAGATCTCTCTTATATTTTCTATCTCTTGATCATCAGAGATATTCCTTTTTTAACTTTCTATAAAATTCCAATACTCGACTACAATAGGTTAGTTCTTCTGTATTATTTGTTAGAGTTAACCGTTGAAAAGGATTCTTATCATAATCATTATTAAACGAGAATCCAAATTAAATGCTGTAATTCTATGATTCTTATCATAAGAGGGAAGAACTATTTCCACTCTCTCCATTATTCTTTGACACCTTGCATGTTGAAAAATATTTTATTGTAGAATCACGTTATCACGATTTGGATCTGATGTATGGGGAACTTCATGTATTATGTGAGGAATAAGTGTTATTGTCTATTCAATAGCTCTTGAGAATTCATGAACATAATGAGTTTGGTTTCATATATTATTAATTTTGCCGACTCTCTCTCCACTGACAGACAGGCTTCACTTAGGCTACTACGTCTCTATCGAAAACTGAGATCTACGTCTATCTGTCAAATTAACTTCATCTGACAATTATCATGCTCAGTTCTACGATCGCTGATTTTTAATTCTCACTTCTGCTCTATATATAATACACTAAATTTATTTTTTCTACTCCAACTCGTGTGATATTGGTCTCTCAAGTAATGGCTTTCAGTTCAGGAAAATATTATTTTATATTATCTTATTTATAATCTACAACTGTTGTATGCAGCCGTTATATCGTAACATTATTGTTATAGAGGACATCATATTCATCACTGTACAGACCATATTGCATTATGTTGTAGCATAAACGTCATTTTTATTCAATTAGCCTACAGATTGGAATCTAGCTTGGTGAATTGAACAAACATTGTTACCAGAGAAAACGAATGAATCCCATAGCATAGAAGAAATTGTATGAATAATCATCATAATCACTATGATAATTATCATAATTATAATCACTACTAATAATATAGTCTCAGGAGTTCAATTTCTAAGATACATATTATATTTAGTAGAATCGCTGAGAATGGAAGAGATTTTATTTGGGGGTATCTTATTTTGGCTCTGAGCCAGAAGATTAAAATCAGCCGCTCAACACTCAAACAGTTGAAGGTCAACTTTGGACTGAATTAGGCTGAAACCGTTACTCTGCCCCAATACTGCCTCACATTGGTTCTCTAATGGAATGTGGCTTCATTTCACTTGAGTTTTCCAACTTTAATATTAGACTTTGAATACCTTTGGGTCCCAATCCATGTTGAAACTACTCCAAACTTCAGAATGTTCAACTTAGAAGTCTTACATTTTTAAGAATAAATGTTAATGATCTCCCATTGTCAGAGAAAATCTGAAAGTTTTTGAACATCTCACCAAATTTAGGAGGGCTGATATTCCTAGGGGGTACTCTTTCTACTTGGACTGAGGTCGTCATAGTTGAGATGTGGCCCAGTCAGTTCACGACCCATTAGTGAATCATGGACGCAACTTGTGTGTGACTCTTGAAAATGAGCCAATTATACGTGTATCACATCTTTTTCAAATTCAAATTCAAATTTATTTCTCAAAAAACATACACAATTATAATAATCTAATATTATGACATATAAAAATAATACAAGAAAAATACTATTAAATATATAAAATGATCCCAAAACTGCAGTATATTTTTTTATGTCCATCTATGTTTAAGGAGTAGCCTACAAGGTAAAACCTGTGCGTAGACCTAAGTTGCAGTAATATATTTATTCAATATAATTAAGAAATTAAACCAAAATAAGAACAAAGATTAGTGGAACTTACACACAAATATAAATTTGTAGATTAAATTAGATAAAAGTTAGTAAAACACAATAATTATTATTCTATGATAAAAATTCTATCATTTGATAATATGATAAATATGTAAATGATTACATTACGAAATATATGTATATGTATGTATGTAATGTATATGTAAATATTAATATGTATATTATTAAATATATTATAATTAATATGTGAATATATAAATATTATATGATAAAATCTATTCATTTATCTCAATGATCTCTTCTTCTTCTTCCTTTCACGGGTTAGGCATTACTGCATTACAATATTTCATTCTCGAATTCAGTTTTAAAGTGACTTTCACCTATCAGTTATACTGTAATTGGATGCTTCATAGCGGAGTTTGAGACAAAAATCATTATAACACTTCGAATATGATATTTGCTATTGTGGAAGTGGGAGGAGCAATAGTCTATATTTTATTGTCTATGTAGAAGCTGGTTCAATGAAACAATCTGACTGTGGAGTTAGATTCCCATTAGGTGAATCAATGATTCTCAAGCTGTCTTTTATTCAACCATATACTGGTTAAATGAGTAGAATAAGGTGTTATCAGTTGTCAGAGCTGACATTCATACACTTTTAAACTTTTAACCCAGTTTTTTCTATGTGACCTACTTTCATAGGTGTGGCAAATATCGTTTTCGAATACATGTTTGTAATAAAGATTCACTCCTAGTACGATAATTAATAATGCAATTGAGTTATTAGTAATAAAAACTGAAATGAACATGATTTGAATATTATTTCTCATTTGACCTACTTCTATAACGTGGGAGCAATAAATTTCCCGGATTTTGTAACTTGGTATTACATTTGATGAGATGTCAATGATAAAAGAGAGGAATGTAAGTTGTCAGTGTAAAAACTGGGATGAACATGTTTGTTATCTAGGTTTTTGGAGAGGATTGCAAAAATCCATACTGGCGTTAAAAGAGCAGAGAGCAGAGGAAAAGAGGTAGAGATGAGAGTGCGCTTACCCGAGATATTCTCTGGAGGCGATGGACTCCCAGGACATGGCGGTGTTGGCAGCCTCACAGCTCCGATCCGTGAGAAGGTGCAGGAACAACGTTGTAACGGTCACTAGGTACTATCCTCGTGTGTGAACACTACGTCAGCCCCCCCGCTGCCCCCGAGTCACCCCTTCCAAATTACCACCCGTCGGCGAGAGCCACCCCTCTCCCACCCCAACCACCCCGGCTAGCTGCCCCAAATCCTGACCTAGACTCTTCTCCCTGCCCCATCATATCTTCTACTCTATTTCTGCTGCTGCTACCCCATACTGGCATCGAGACGCATTCTGCCGCAAACTCCAAATCCACCTGAAACATAAACATACCACGCTAAGAAATAACTCATGAGCTTGACGTTTTGGGAGTTTATGATTGCATCAAGGTACGCACCAACTTAACTCCCCAGAACATACAAGAAACTCATGTATTTCACCACAAAAGTCAAGAAAAAGCTTTCCTGGATCAATTATTATTATTTATACTACTTGAGAAGTAATTAATTCATCATCAATTACCACAATTTGCGTAAAGTGATGTAGCATTTGACCGAAATGATTTCATCTCTGACCTATTAGGAACGACCTTCCTGGAATCTAGAACTAAAAAATAGGATGTTTTCGAAGAGTTAAGTGCTCTTCTATATCAAATAAGAGATTTTCAACTAATAGAATTGAAAAATGTTATACAAAGCATACTACTACTACATACTACATCAATAAATGGGAAGACTATTGTTCATTGGTTATATTCACCAATAATTGGATCATCAGAAGTATCAGAATCATAAGAATAATTCAATTTCTCTCAATTCTCAAAGCGATGCATTATACTACAACTAATAATAATAGTTCTCACCACAATTTTCTATTCCGATTGATACAGAATTTGTATCAACTCAATTCAATTTGTATTCGGTATTTATTTCCCAATTCAATTGAAAAATCTGAACTGAGTAATCTGTGAATGTCGTAGGATCAAATCCTCCATAGAGAGAGTGTCTATGAAAAAGCCACTTTCATTATTGACAACGATGAATAGAGATGGAAGTACAGAAGAAAAATAATATTCGATGATGGAAATACATTTCGCTTCATGATGTTATAGGGACTGGGAAAAAGTATTTCCCTTGTTACTTTTAAAGTGAAGTGCAATCATACTCTTTTCCTTATTGGGAAGTTTTTCTTCAATTTTCCTTGCTGGTTCTTCCACCTCAAATTGAAATTGATGGAAGAGCTCTCATATTTTCAAGCACCTTCGCCCACCAAAGCTTTAGAGATTACATTGCATTCGGGATGGAAGTCTGTGATAATTAAAATTGAATACAAGGACAAAGGTCCGGGCAGATACGAGTTGAATGATAGGGTTCTCTGTTGTAAGCGGCATCACACACTATACAATCAACAAGCAATACAATAATAAACATTCGTTATTCCCATGAGATGAGGAAAGCTCGATGTATTCCGTGTGAATTTCTGATAGTTCTGAGAACAGTGCATTGAAAATTCATCAGTTGGATATGGAATGTCTTTTAATCTGAAAATTCAGCTTTAAGCTTACTAAATTAGTTTTTCATTCGTTATCTTGATGAAATTTCTGTTAAAATTTCTCAATTTTTGAAGTGAAAATGGAAAACCATTATTGTCGAAATTAAAACTTTCTTAGTTTTAACAGAACTATGAAGCTCCTTGATGACATGCAACTTTGCGCTGCTACACAACTTTACTGATTGTATAATCGCTGGAAATATTTATATCATGTCAGCAAGAGACTAGTTCTTCACTATTTTGAATCTTCTGGCAAAGAACTCTCCTCAACATGCAAATCGACTCCAATCAACATGCTAATGTAGCTGCATGCCAGATGACAACAATTTTCCCAGACAGATCATAGAGAGCGCTGTACCAACAAATGTTGTATGAATATTTATCAAGAATGCTCTCCGGTGGTGCGAACCAATTACAAATACTATCAAATTTTAGTGGAATTCCTACTAGGTATTCTTGTTTTTTATTTGTTTATTTTTCTTCAAACTTCAAAACAGAATTGAGTCATGTTTTACTCAACCAGTGTGTGATTCATAGAAAGTTCACAGTTGGTTGGTGTCATCCTTTGTCAAATTATTTATCATGCATAACTGCATAACTGCATGTTCACAGCATAACTGAACAAAATATGGTTATTGAATGAAAAAGACTAAGAAATTGTCAAAAAACCACTGATTTATTGATAATTAGAAAGACCGGTTTCGGTTATTACACCATTGTCAATCTCTGATAAACTCAGTTTGTTCAGAGATTGACAATGGTGTAATAACCGAAACCGGTCTTTCTAATTATCAATAAATCAGTGGTTTTTTGACAATTTCTTAGTCTTTTTCATTCAATATGAATAATTACCACAATATCAACTTCTCAACTACACAAAAAGTGAAATATGGTTATGATCGGTTAGGTTCTGGGGTCAAAATGTAGAGAATATCATAGAAGAGGATAGTTAAGATAAATCTGTTATGGCCTATAGTAATGAGAAAGCATTCAGGTATATCAATTTGATAGAAGGTTGAGTGTTTATTGAGGGTTAACTGTCACGTTGTAACTCAAAAAATAAGACTATCAATTTCATCTGGAGTTCTCACTCTGAACGGACAGAATATTCTGTTTACACATGACACACTAAGTCTAAATACACCCCACCGGCTTTGAAAAATTGAAAAGCTCCATTCCAAACCTGCTAAGTCAAAAACATAATTTGTTGGCAAATAGGGAAAAACTGTTGCTGAATCACTGTATGCTCTGTGCCAATGAATTCTCGCTGGAAGTTAATTCATCATTAGAAGATCAATATGTATCATTTTCAAAGTTGTTAATTAATCTAACCATCTTTTTGTAGAAATAAAACTGCACATGCGCAGAAACATGGCATGGATTGGGAAAAACGACTACTAAGTAGTTGACTTGACAGGTTTTAGAGAAAAAATAATGTTTGAATGGTGATTGCAGCTTTAAGAAGCAGGTTTTGGCAAGAAACACACTAGCAGATGATGAAGTCATATGTTTTGATGAGATATGACATGAAAAACAGAAATCTGAGAAAATTGACTTAGCAGGTTTGGAATGGAGCTCTTCAATTACCAATCAAGTATGAAAAATCCAATAAATAACTAGAGTTGGCCTCAAATCTCATCTACTGTCACATAAAACAACTTTAGCGAATTGTAATCTACGAACTATCAGCACCATGTAACACCAAAGCAAGAGTTTTGGAACGCAATAAATTTCGACACAAGCAATAAATTCAGCGGTCTGTCGAAAAACGGCAGCGGAAATGAATATTGTGCGCTGTAAAATTGAATGCGAATCGGACTCGGAACAGTTTTTCATGTGTGTGGCCCCTGAAATGAGAGTGTGAGCGGTTATTAGAGTGGTGATGCAGGAAAGTCATGTGTGACGCCGGTGATGGAGGATGTGGACTATTTGTTCATGCGCGGAAGAAGGTGGCTGTGGCTGTAGAAAAGTGTGGAAGAGGCAGGGGATGGCATAATGTGCAGATTATCGAAGAAGATCGAATCAGTTGCGAGACAATGGTAAAGGAGGGGTCGCGAAAGAGGGGAGCCAGCATCGTCGTCTTCTGCTCATGAATATTTTGGCGGAATTCCAGGGTCCCTGCTGCTGAATGCTGAGGCGGGTGGCGCTGAACCTCTTTCGAGGGCGCGGCATGACACACGGGGTCAGTAGGTCAAATATTGATCTATGTTGTATCGCACAAAACCAACTACTTTTGCCCTTGGCCTATGCTGCGCGCCTATTTTTGGCCACACACTCACCTCTCATTTGTCTACTATACTAAGTGCGAAAACCAGCATCCGTGCCAAATCGACGGTGAGAAAGTGTGCCTCACCAACAACACCTCCCACCCCCCAGCCAACCGGAATCTCCTCCCCCGCACCACCACCACCACAAACTATTTCCAATACTTCGCGCCAAAATTCAAATTTATATCCTCAATAATGCTTTGCATATTGAAGAAATTGAGTTTTTCCTTTTCCAAGGATACCAAAACGATAAGAATAATTTTTACTTCTAATTCTTGCTTATTATTTTTAACAAAGATGATTGATGTAAAATGAATGCATCTGTTTTGTTAATTATGTTCTATCATAACATCTCTTAATTTGAATTTCATAATTGGTGATTACTTCATAATTAATGCATTTCCACAAGATCAGAAGAATAAGAAGGTCTTGATATTTTGGATATTTTGTGAATTATCCAAGTTGAGCAACAGTTCATTCATGAAGTTTATTCATTCATCAATACAGAACCAAATCATTTAGCAATGTTTGACAAAGTCATTTTTAATAATTCCTTCACCTTGTAAGAGAACTCACAAATTAAAAATATCAAGATTAGTTTAATTTCCCATAAGTTTCAAGATCAGCTGAATTTTCTGACCCATGAAGATCAAATCACTTTGGTATCTGTTAGTTGAAATCGAATGAAACTGTCAAATAAGTTGGATCGATGTCAATTGGGTATCAATAGATGAACGGCGAATTCCATCCACATAGAAAATAATCATAAAAAATGAAAATATCAATGACCACAATACATGAATTTATTCATGACATTCATATCTAGGCCTACTTATTCTTCTTTTCAAGATCCTTCCTATTTATACACAATCGAGATCGAGTACATTGATGATTCTCAAGAGAAGTTATGAGCAAGACAGTATTTTTCATGATCGAGCTAGGAGCTTATGATGAGGACAGTTCCTGCAGGTAGCTTAATTCCATCTGAAACAATGTGAACATGCAAGGTATTCTTGTAATCTTCAGAAGATGAGACATTACCAACGACATCAATATTAACACGCATGTGGAATGGGAAATGGAGTTCCAATTGAATTACATTGTCATTTTATCAGACAAGAGCAAACAGCACTTTGCACCAAAATCAGTCTCACGAGAGAATCCTTCGACAATCTCAACAGCCAATCAATATTCTTACCAAAAGCGCTCAGAATATATGACTTCAGTTTCTATCACTTTTTCTTCTAGCAGCAAAATATACACTAACATAGTATTCAGTGCTCTTATTGAAATTACAGCGAATGATAATCTTTAATCTATTTGTTTCAAGGAATGAAACAGGCTCAAGGTTGTCGCAAATTGAGACACGACGCGACGTGACACAACACGACTTGAGTCTGCTGGATGTGACACAACACGACTTGAGTCTGCTGGATGAGTTTTAATACCATATAATCAAGATAATTCACATGCGCTATCTTCATCTCAATGTCAAAATTAAAATATGATAATATGAAATGAACTCGTCTATCAGACACACGACACGTCGCGTTGAGTCCCGTCTCAATAAGGAGCGAACCTTATAGTGAGTTCACAATGAGACCAATATCATACATCATCATCAAGATCATACCATACAAGACTGAACTTCTATCAGACTTTCTTCGAGTCAAAAAAGCATGACTGTGAGTATCTATTGGATTTCCTATTATATTCAAGACTGAAGAGCTGAAGTTTCAGAAGTAATGGAGAAGTTTGGTTCAAACTTATCTACAGCGGAAGAAAATAAAATTATTGTGAATAAATCAGGCCGGGGTTCACACTCAACAGGAACAGAACTACTATAAATTATCATTCCGGCAATAAAACGTGATTAATGAGTCACATTCAAGAAAAATGTTCTAGCCATTATCAGTTTGATGACCCGGTTTAACTACAAATGCAGTGAGAGTATTGTTAAAATGAGTGAATTTGGAATGCTGCCCAGAATCTCACAAATGAATGGAGTTTGCAGGCACATTTATGCTTGCATTCATTAATGAAGAGGAGTGATTAACTTACTAAGCCTCAATTCTACAGCTTCCACCAAGCCCATCCCTCTTCGCATTATCAAGTTTCAATCTGAATACCAGAATCCCTGAGCTAATCCTTTAAAATTTTAGAGGTATGTTTACAGAGTTACTTGGATGAGGAAATAGTTATATCTTGGACGTTCTAATTTCAGTTGCGTATGAACCACTTTTCTGTGTTAATTTTAGAGATTCGCAAGGTATAAAGTAAATTCAATGTATATCTTCAAAGGAACAACGGATTAGGAATATTAGTCATAGTGTATTTTTTACTGGGTGTTACCATAGAGAAACAGTAGCGTAAGTAGATATCCCATGGTATAGGGCGTTTATGTCGCAAGTTTTACTGTTATCTCAAGCCGATAGTTCACGTAGTTGTTTCCTATGCAGCTGTGTGACGCTGGTAGTCTCTCAAATTGTGCCGTTCATACACTTTCACCCCAACAGAACAGTAAAATTTGACATTAATCGACAGTAATCGGCTTGAGATAACAGTAAAAGTTGCGACATAAATTCCCCATACCATGGGATATCTACTTACGCTATTGTTTCTCTATGGTGTTACCCACATTAGTAAGTAATGTGGGTAATTTTGAGTGGGTAATGTTATGAGTCGGTAATGAACAAAGATTATGATATCATGATCTTGGCAGAACTCAAACCACACTATGTAACAGCTCTATTGTTATTCGCTCTATAAACCACAAGAGATAAGAGTCACATGCTTCTAGACAATTCTCCAACAATACCTTCATACATCTTAATCAGTCTTGTTTCCTAATAGAATGAACATTCGACAGTGTTGATAGAGTGGAAAACAATTAATAACATCAACTCAATTGATGGATCAGAGATCGTAAATTATATCTCATAGGAGATATTCTCACATATCATTCTGTGAACTTGAGATGCTTGATGGTAATAGATTGATAGCTTATCAAATTTGAAAGGAGGATTAAATAGTTACATCTCCACTCGACTTCAAGATACAGCTCGCATAATCAAATAACTTTCTTCAGAATTTTCATCGTTATGAATTCACTGAACAACGTCTATTTCTCGCAGATTCAAAACAAGTCGAGACAAGCCTTTCAGAAACTAACTTCCAGAAAGAAATGTCATTACAAATTCTGCTCATTATTATCATCCAAAGCTTCATCATCAAGTTCGACAAGTTCGCCTTGTGAATTGTCTCCAATATTGATATAGATTTTTTGTTTCTCTCGACAGATCTCCCTATCTCCTCTATCGTTTCCATCAGTCAAATAATTTTGGCCTTGAATTTTCTTTGTAATTTCAAAACAAATGGTGACAGAGTTAGACAGAAGTGAAGAAGTTAAAGAATGAGTTTGATTTGAATAAAAAAGGAGAATATTATTGTTGAAAGGCTGAGAGAGATAGCACCAAAAAAGAGGCGATTCACTGATTAGTTAATATTATCATCATCGTCATCATCATTATTATTCAAAAAATTTATATTCTTTTAAGTCACAAATCAAAGATTTTGAAGTTTATTATGTGCATCGCACAAATTACAAACATGAGTTGTAACTTTGATTAGGGAGTACATAGCAGCAAATAAAACGTTTCCATAACACTCTCGATTATTGTGTGCTAATTTCCTGATCAGTGTGGAAACAGATATATCATGATCATTATCACATTATCAATATGAGCAGAAAGTGAATGAGTTTGAAACTGTTGACGGATAATAATTAATTGAATACTGATTGTCACTTCCATATCAATGTCTCTTTCTTGACTGATCGATCAATTAAAATATAGTCACTTCGATCAATATTGCCACTTCCATATCAATGTCTCTTTCTTGATTGATCGATCAATTAAAATATAGAATCAATCGGTGAGAGAATGATTCATGGATAGGTGTGTTTGCACTCAATTCATGAATGAACGGTGATTCAAATATTAAATAAAAATACCACAATATTAACTTCTCAACTACACAAAAAGTAATTAAAATACATTCGATAATGGAAAAAATGTAATGGAATTGATAAATATAAATATTGAGTGGGCCAGATATAACAGAAACTTCAATAAGACAGAAATTTCCTACAACAGAGATGATAATTTTGTTCTGAAAATTTTGGGATGAGTCAGATATCATTCTTGATTCGTTCAATCATCTTTATTCAAGTATACATAAAGATGTACGAGAATGCGTCAATTAGAAAAAAATCCTTGAAAATATAACATGTCAGTTATAGCAAATATATAAAAATTTACAATACTTATCTAATAGTCTTCAAGGATGGTTTTCCAGAAACTCATCCACCGAGTAATATGCTTTTTCTATTAAGAATTTATGAAGGTTAGTTTTGAATTTTCTCAATCCACCGTTAGTTGATGATAGTTTCAAAAAGTTTGGAAGTCTATTATAAAATTTGCACCCTGTACAGCTAGGCTTCCTCTCAAATGTTGATAACATTGACAGGTTTTTTCAGAGTATGCTTCCGTGACAGAACACCAGGCACCAGCACACGCCCGTATTGTGACATGGTGGCGAGCAATGGAGCAATGGAGCGCGTGTAGCCTGGGACAAATGAAGTGAACCTGAAATGGCTGATCCCTGCCAGTGACACTAGCAGTGATTTCCAACAGACTGACTGCCTGCGTAAAGGCACAGCGCAACAAGCCTGAACGCACCCCGCATACAAGTGTAATCTCCGCGTAACTCTTCCGGAAGACACGTTGTGTGCTACTTCTTCTGTAACATGAACTGTCAAGTTTCGGTATTAAACGTGATAGATATCTTCTAGTGAATTTAGGAGCTACAAAACAATTGGTAAAGTTCTGTAGCCGAATAGATCTTCGTGTAAATGGGTTTCTCTGATCTGTGATATGTAACTGTATATTCTATAGTCGAATATACTCGTACTTCTACTTCACTTTGTGATGATATGGTTTTAGTAATAGATGATTATTAGAGTGTTAATGGATTTCATAGCACCAGTAAAAATATTAAGGGGTAATGATTGTATGTGTGTGCTGTTATTGTTTGGTTGTGTATTGAAAGTTCATGTTCAGGAAAATTGAATGTTGAAATTGAAGTAGGTGTAAAGCCGTGTCCATACTGAACAAATGTTAGACAAACATGTTTGCTGAAAAAGTTTTGGCAAATTTTATTATGTTTGACAAACAATGTTTGCCCGTGACCAGTGTGGACGCGTCACCAACCAAAATATTTGTAAGTAAGAAGAACAGGTTTTATGTTTTACAGCTGTCAACTCTGAAAATGTTTGGAAAAACAGTAATTTTTTGTTTGACAAACAATGATTGGTCCTCAGCTACTCAAAAAACATGTTTCCCGAACATGTATGTCGAACATTTTTGTTCAGTGTGGACACGGCTTTAATTTTATCATGGTAAAATTCTTAAATATTGTTGTATTGGCAATTATTCCAATATTTATATATAATTGGTAGACTTTTTCAATAACATTGATATGATGTGATAAAATTTTCAATAATAAAGTCCAATATAATAAATTATAGTCGTAAAAATCAATCCAAAATCAATAACTGAAATGTTTGAAAGCCTTTCATAATAATAATATATTTGTATTTTGTTCTTGTACACGCTGGAGATTCCAGAAATTACAAATGAATCTCCGGCTTCATTGTTTTCATAGACATTTGAAAACTGAACATCTCATAGGATAATAATAATATCAATACAGTAGGTACTATAATAAGCTATTTGTGAATCGATGCTCTTTTTTATTATTCTTTAAAATTTTTTGGAATAACTGAAAATCAAGGAGAAATTCCTGTAGCTCCACGTAAACTGTTCATTTATAAATTATTCAGTTTTCCATCGCAAATTATAGAATTTTTCCGGTGAAATTATGAATATAACTTCATATAATAATACGACGAAAACCTATTATCTAAGATAGATATATTTCATTATTGATCCCTTTGAATAATTTTGTTAAGAGACACATGCAGGAGCAGTGTAAGCTCTGATATTGTGTTTCAATAACAGAGATAAATATCTAAAATAGAACTAATCCGGTATTGATCGCGATTGGCGCAACCAAGCAGCATAACGGGTCTCCCAAAATAGAATTGGATTGCTGAGTCCCATCTCCAATTATTCAATTCCTCGAATCAATTTTTTCATCTGACATTAGGAAGGATTTTGATGACTATCTGACTTATTTGGGGACTATAAATTGGGTCAAATTTTATTGGAAACTAGTTTCAATATTGAAAAATAGTGAACCGTATTGACAAGGCAAAATAAAGCTGAATAATATAATTTATTCGTGAGAAAGGGTTACAGCTCGCAATATATTCATGAAGTAATGAAGAGGCAAACCATAGTTTGCTCTTAACAAAGCCGTTATTTCACACTTTCAAAGTTTTTGCTCATTGGTTTTAGTTTGAAGTACAAAACTCGAGCTTTGTCAAGAGCTGCTCATTACACTCCAGTGTTATTTCAGTTGTTTCAGCAAGAGTTTGAAGCAGCATGAATGAAAATTCTACATCCATCATTAGCAATTCAAGCAGTTCTTCTCGCTTTTATGTCGTATCTATCATTTCCTTGTACTTCTCTCGTGTTATAGGTACCGCCAGTGCTGTTTTTGTAACAGTCTTTTGTGACAAAAAATGAAAAAGTTTTTGATCCTTTCCTTTTGAATTTGTGATCGTTTGAATTGTTTCTTGTTCCTAAATAACTTTAGAACACAATTTTCGGGTCCAAATTTGAAAAGTTTTCCCTGGGGCGAGTCTACCCCAACAGAAGAGCATTGCTTACCGGAACCTATACTGCATTCACAAAAAAGCTACACATTCAATTGTCCCTCACTCTATTTTCCAGTATTATCGACCGTTCTGTTCCCCACTACATTAACAGAGTAATCTACTTCATATTCTGTAGTCATCAAAGTGGAAATAGAAGTATTGAAACGTGAGAAATTAAATGAACTGGTTTGGAACTGATCTATGTTGGTTTAAGATATTCTGCCATATATGCAACTTATTTATCCCAATTTGGTTCTGTTATAAAGGGAGTTTCGTTTGTACCAACCTGAGTGGAAGCATTCTATACATTGTCACGTGGTAATTTAAAACCACCAAATATTTTAAAATGAACCAATGAAATGTAATAGAACTATAAAATTGGAAAGAAGGTTAGACCTACTCAAAGGATAAATCAACTTAAATCAAGTATCATTAGCGATTAGGAGTAATAGTGTTATCAAAAACGATAGGAAAACATGTATAATTGTGATTTAATAATTATGAGAACCCATTGGTAAGATCAAAAAAAATTATAAAGCGGCATACTTATTATTGGAGGTTAGAATTATTTGTTTACATTTTGAAAAGAATTAGTCGATCTTGGATAAATCGATAATTATTAGAATCAATACTGAACGAATTAGCTGATTATTCGATCAACCCATATAACAGGTTGAATTATAAAAAACTAGCCGTCAGGCTCGCTTCGCTCGCCATATCCGTCTAGCCAGATGGCTCCGCCCCCTGGACCCCCGACTGGATCGTCCAAGAATGAGATAAGCAGGCTCGCTTCGCTCGCCTGCATTTTTCATTTGAGCATTTTTATCATATGTTAGGACAATCCAGTCGGGGGTCCAGACTAAACGGCTGGCTAAACGGATATGGCGAGCGAAGCGAGCCTGACGGCTAGTTATATAATATTACCAGGATTGAAGTAGCAGTGCCCAATCAATTTTTCCGCGATAAATGCATTGAAATCTTCAACTTGGTGCCAACCTAACAAAGTCAACTCAACTTAATGCCAATCTGACAAAATTATTAATTTAGTTGCCAGTCAACAACTGTTTCGAAGAGGTACTCTATCTAGATTACTCTCTTTAGATTATAGTTCTATAGTAACATATGATATGGAAATTTCAATTATAATTAAGAGATTGGGAGAAGAAGAATATACATGCTAAAAGACGAACTTTAAACCCTTAAAAACAACCCTTAGAGTTAAAATATTGCCAAAAGATTTCTTAGTACGCCTCTAAAGGGCCAACTGAACATACGTACCAAATTTGAACGTTTTTGGTCCGGTAGATTTTTAGTTATGCGAGTGAGTGAGTGAGTGAGTGAGTGAGTGAGTGAGTGAGTGAGTCAGTCAGTGAGTGAGTGCCATTTCGCTTTTATATATATAGATTTACTCATAAAGGATGTATACTAAAGGAAGTCGATGCGTAGAAATACGAACATCCATTGTTTCTGTATAAATATTTATTATAATCTAAAAAAGCATGATAAATCAAGAGTATACAGAACTCATATAAAAACTAAATGTCTTAAAATCGCATGTTAGGATTTATTTATGAAATCAATTTAAGATAAACACTCCATACATTTGTATAAAAACTCTTTTTTATTTAATTTTTTCTATTATAAAGCCGAGGAAGCCCTGATTCCCAAGGCAACCAATTGTATTGAGTTTATTAAATTGAAGGCCAATCAGAGAGTAGCTTACAGAATTGTTCGTGGAAGAGACAAATCTTTCTGAAAACCTCCTTCTTCTGGCTTAAGATCCCGACCTGAGAGGATGCACATGGAGTTTAGGGTTCTTTCTTCTTCCTTTTAAAATTTTAAAAACTATTAAGCCAAACCCTTTTTTTTTTTTAATGTAAAGTATTTGTATTAAATGTTCAATTATCTGTGAACTCAGTGCTGTCAAAGAGTTCGTAATTTGTAACGATTCCCATAAAAATATCTTTAATTCGAAAGAAACTTATAAGAATCTGGATCACGCGTTAGCCCAGCAGTGACGAAAAGGAGCCTACCTAATTAATTATTGGAAATAATTAATTCAGACCACGAGACCGTCAAGAACTTCAATTCAGTGAGTGATAAGTCAAACGAGCTCGTTTCAGGTTCTACGTACAGTGGGGGAATTAATAAAAAAGCGCTATTCAAATTAACTTGAATTAAATAAAAGATCACAATGTGTTGAATGCTAGCACATAGTTCATAAGAACATTTTATAAATTTATTTAATACAGGTAGGAAGCTTACTTCCATGCACAGCCCGAATTCATATTAAAAGCCCTGAGATCTCATGTTTGAATATTAATTTATTAATTATAATTTTGTTAATTGAACAACGTATATCATATCAAACTTATAGACCGAACAGGTTTTTGTTTGCAGAATTTTGTATTGATTGGAAGTATAAGCATCAGTATTAAATATAATATATTATGAATTTGAAACTCACTATTGTGAATATTAGCAAAGCGTGTGATAATTATTCAGATTTTAGAAATAGATTATTTAAGTGAATTATAGATATATCGAATATTTTATGCACATCTTTTTTATGGGAATATATTTTGTGTTTTATGTCAGCATACAAACTCATAGAATTTTTTATTATATCCTAACTCATCTCGTGATATACAGTTTGAGCTGTTTTAATACCAACAAATAGTTAGCAGCACTTAAAATCATTGAATCAAGTAATATTAATCTTATTCAGAGCACTCAATATTTATCATTCTTTGATGATATTCATCTCATCTACCAGAACAAGTATATTAAGAATTATATTAATAAGGTTCCAGTTATATCATATAAGGATCCAGAGAGCTTCAAGAACTGGCGTTGTAAGTTCTAAGGAATTTTGGAAGGGTATATTGGTGAATACTTGTATTCACGACGAGCGTTTTAGGAATCAACTAGAAACAACTATAGTTGGTCCTTATCATTCTCTAGTGGTGCATGGTTACTGATAATCAGTCATCAAATATTCTTTTAATTTCCTCACTGGTATTCTTCAAGAACTTCACAGAAGCAGCGGTAAGAATTATCAATCACCGGTCACTGAACCTTATGGTGATTATTTGTATTTATAAAATTCATGTTTCTACCACTGAGCTAGAGCTGAGGTTTGAACCCAGTAATTTTGCGAGCCGGACGGCCTTAATTTTTTGTGAATTTATTCACAAAAGAGGGAATTTAGAGACGGCTCTTATAAATATCAGAAACATCGTATTATCTGTGAAGGATTTACAATTCACAACTTCACAACATGTATATACGAGTAATAGTATTGCATCATATAAAATACACTTTAAATAGCTCTAGATATCAAACTGAAGTTAATGAATGTAGAGTATCTCGATAGAAATTAACAAACCTATCAATTTAAAGATTGGGACTAGCAATATACGAGTACTAATCTGATTTCACCCTCTGATGGAAATTTCTTCTTATGGGGTTACGTTGAATGTAAGAAGCTCCAGCCAACCAATCATGCTAGTACTTTGAGTTAGAATAGCATAAGAAAATAAGTGGTCTTTTCAATAAGCTGTTCCAGCACAGGAGTTCATTATATCGAGTAAAGTATGATGATCGGATTTGATTGCGCTTTTCGAACGGTTGAGCCCGATATGTGTTTGAGAAAGTGGAATGAGTTGAAGAACTAAGCTACAGTATTGGAATTTTGTTGGTTCAGTCTTAAACAGTTGATAAATTAACTGTGAAGCTGCACTTGCTTCATGTAAGAGAAGTTCAATGAATGATTCTTCCAATAACAAATAGGGCAAGGTTCTATGTTGAATGTTATGTTCATCTGATATGGATGTTCAGTAAAGATTCCAAAAATGAATGTATTTTCATCAACGACATTTCTATTTCATTCAAATGCCAAAAAATCACAATATAAAACAAAATTACAAAACGATGCAATAAGCGATAATAGGATGGCATAATAACTTACACAAAACCAACCGGAAAAACAACAGGTTTCATGATGGCGTGTGATGAAGAGAATAAACGAAGGAAAATACCTAGAAATTATAATAAGCAGGAACCCAGGTATAACTCTAATATTGTTGAATACTCATTATTGATTTACTCATGATGATTTGATGACTATCCGTTCAATCAAATATAATTCCATCGCAAGTAATTCAAGAAATGCATGATGATATTATTCTAGGAGCAATCTGTAGGCTACTGAAAAAGACCTCTTTACATTCCTAACCACTCACCAATCAACGAGAAACCTAGATATTGAGGATAGGGTAGGTGTAGCAGCCGAAACCTCTTTCTTGAGCTGTCAATTTAAAATTCAAGTTTCATGAAACAGGATATATCTACCACATTAACACATCCATTACAACCAAGAAATCTCTATTAGCAGGGATTGATCGTAATTCTTCAATCTCGTGTTAGTTCAGGAGTATTTAGTAGGATATTTAAATAGGAGATTAAGTAGATTTATACTTCATATCTTATCATTGTCCGTGGAAGGCATGGGATTCGACAATCTTCAGTATAAACTTTTATTGTGGATAACACTCATAAATTTTCAAATGAATGGATAAAGACTGAAAAATGAGGAATACGACTCATAACAGAGCTAGAGAATTCGTTATTTGCCAAAACAGTTGGGAACAGGATTGCATTCCATAGATATAGGTATTATTATTATACGTGAGCTAATTGGATATTTGCCGTCGGTGTACATTAATATGCAGAAACATTCAAATAATGTTTTGTTGTGAAGTCACTCCAAAACCACGAGCTAATAATATCAGAGATGTGAGGCGACTGCGGCTCTAGCTTAATTAGTAGGCGAAATGTTGCTGTTTCGAGCTGGCTGTATATAAATAGGGAAATTGGATACAGATGAGTATAATAGAGAAGTTCTGCAGCCTGGACTTGTTTGCTGCAACATCAAGTTAGTTTCTGGTTGGTAATATTTTTTTGGAAGAAGTTCGCAGTCATGCTTATGTAAATGAAAATTATCTAGAACATTGAGGAATATTCATTTAGTTGAGATCATCGTTGAGAACACACAGTATGATGCACTTGGTTTCAACAATCTATTGTAGCTACCCTCACAATGATATGTATCACAAGTATACATGAGACGTATACATACATATGAGATATTATCATTATGACGAATCTAATTTATTCATACAATAAATCATAATTGCAGTAGCGGATTGAAGAAAACAGGCGCTGGCCCAAAACTTCCTCTATTACTAAATTTAGTCCAATGAAATGTCCATAGGGGGGACAACTAAACAACAATTCTCCCTTTAAAACGAAAGGTATAAACTATAATTATACCCTGATATCAGTGGCAATATGAGTTTCAAATACCTTATTGATCATGAATAGTTATCTTCATTATAGATTTCAATTATTTCTTCATTACATTGATTGTCTAGTTGGTTCATTCTTGGGCCCGCTACATGAACATTTGGAAGTACAGTACTAGAACAACAGGAGAAACAAATATTAAATTACATACACTGCGAGGATAGTTGGAAATTTCAGTTCCTGAATTGAAATACCTATAAATTACTATTAGTTAAATTCTATTAGTTGATTCATTTTGTTTTCTATTGAATAAAGCCTTTTCCTTTGCCATTTGTCGCTCAAAAATTGTGTATATCAGAGATAAAAAAATAATTATAATTATGTGAAAATTAGAATAATTCACCCGAATCCATCCCAGATTTCTTCCTGTTCTTCTTTTTTGTTGATAAAGATAATTATTCCGTTCATATTTGCTTAATTCATCATAAATTTTCCCACAGGTTTCTAATCTTTTTTCTCAATATTGGTTTTCACAAAAGGTTAACTTTAATAATTGTCTGCTGGAGAGGACCGAAGCTATCAGCACAAGAAACTTCCCTCAAAAATCTACAATGATCCAATTCTCAGAAATTCGATGACAATAGACTCTGGCCAAATCTGAAAACGGTGCTTTCAGTTCCCACAGAAGCTTAGAAGGAACGAAGTTAATCTTATACCAACAACAATGGGCACAGATTCCATTTCAACTTGCTGCTTAGGAGTACTTGGTGGATTAAGCAGAAAAGAGAAACAACTGAAAATAGGGGACAGGTTATGAATGAAAACAGCTGCTGCAGATCGTGCCTTTGTTGGCAATGGAAAATGCCCCAGCTAAGCCCGATTGTATGGCTGCGCTAATTCTATTCACGTTCCGCTCCGAGAATAATATTGTTCCGACTTTATCGCGGTTCAATTTCCTCAATTCGATGTTCCAGGCTTGTGCGACTCAACCATCCCACCCATTATACATTCATTCCATTTATTGAAAGCAGCAAAGTTTTGATAAATTGAAGACTGATAATTGAAAACCTTCACATCCCTTGGGCGATCGGATGCAGTCATCAATAATAATAAACAGAACTCGGCTATTCGCAAGATTTATTCTTAATATTCATGTCCCATGACTGAAAGAATGAGGTCAACTCAGACTTTCCTTGAAGACTGATATTTGATTTAATGATGATGGTTAGAGTACTCTTGTAGCACAAGAAGTCACATTGAAATACCTAAGATATTCATGTTTCATTATAGGGCAACTAAAATTATTGTTAGAATCAATTCATGGGATCATGCTTTCATTTATCCTTTTTTTATCAAGTTTTGGTTGATTAACAGAACATTATGGAAGAGGAAGAAGGTTCTTGAGAATTTCTATTTCATCCACACAGATACCTAAATTTTTAGATTTGAAACTTGAAGGCAATCATTTCAAATTTCGAATGTTTTTCGCAATAAAGAAATCTTGAATCTTGATGCATTATATATTTTTTCATTGAAAAATGATTAAAAGTAGAAATCTGTGATTCCTTGTCCTGAACGATAGTGATTCAGGCATCATTCCCACCAATCCAGAGTCTGAGGGAGAATACAGCTTCATGGTGATATGAGCATCAAATTGGAAGTTTCGGCCCGAACCACGAATGTAATTTTGGCTACAGGATCTTAATTTAGAGAGCAGGGACCCCGCTGAACTGGAACATGATACTGTGGTAAGATCAGAAGATAATTAACTGGAGAGAATTCGCATGTCCTTTGAAGAACGACGTCCAGTAATTGAAGTACAGAGTTGGATCAGCAGACATCAGTGATGCCAACCAACCAACACGTGGCTTGGAGCATAGCTCAATTACACCTGCTCCACTGTAATTGATGGAAATTAGATAGCAACCGCAATATACACACGTGATAGCGATGCAATTGTAATGTGAGTGAGCGCCGTCTTATCGTCTCAGATTTCGAGTGTCTCTTGGAACATGATCTGTCTACTGTGATTCGTCTTGAATCATCCATACCATATCATAACGTAATCAAATGTTTATTTTCTCATAAAGTGTGGAAAAATACAAAAGAATAGAGACTTTGAACGTTCTATCATAGGGAAACGATAGCATAAGTAGATATCCCATGGTATAGGGCGTTTATATCGCAACAACTGTCACAACTTTTACTGTAATCCCAAGCCGATAGTTCACATAGTTCTTTCCTATGCAGCTGTGTGACGCTGGTAGTCTATCAAATTGTGCCGTTCATACACTATCACTCGAAAAAAACAGTGAAAATTGACAATAATCGACAGTAATCGGCTTGAGATAACAGTAAAAGTTGCGACATAAATTCCCTATACCATGGGATATCTACTTACGCTATTGTTTCTCTATGGTTCTATCTACTTGAATGATTATTGATATCTTGGGAAATGCAGTTTCGAGTCCAAATCCGTCACCATCCACTCGTTATGTTTTTGGCAGCTCTTAAACAAAATTTTCGAACTAATAAATTAGTGGAATCAGTATCTCGAATAATCTGTGAACTTGGAAGGTTAGTATATTGAATTTTTGGAATATATACAAGAATATTCAAACATTGTGCTTTATTTATTATACAAGATGCGCCAGAGAAACTTACTTATTTGAGAGGTCAATAAAAGCAAAAGTACTGTATATATCTCAATTTTTTCCAAGCAGTCTTGGCATTTACATCAGATCAATGGCGACCCCCATTGCGCATACACTGATGAAGTCGATTTTTAAGATTTGTATCCACTCGTTGCAGTAGATATCAATCGGTATGTTGGCAATAGCGTCGCGGATGTCGTTCTTGAGGTGTACTATGGTCCATGATCGATCGACATGAACCAGAGATTTCAAATAACCCTATGAATCTGTTCAAAGAAACGCATGTGGAAATGAGCCTCGTCACTGAAAAAATGATCGCGTCTTCAGGCAGGTTGTCAATCAGCATATCACAAGCATTCTGACGGGCAACAAAATCGCATTCAGTCAATTCTTGAACAACAGCCAGTCTATAGGGATGAGATTGAAGGTCTTTATGGAAAATTCGTCGAGCAGTGGAATCAGGAATTGCCATAGCAGCGGCGTGTTTGCGAGCCGAACGCCGGGGAGAACGCACAACTGACTACCTCACTCTTTCGATATTTTCTGGAGTTCTGATGGTTCGTTGAAATCCGTTTCTGGGTTCAGCGACACTTCCACACTCCCGAAACTAGTTAACCCACAACAGAATCAAATTACGGCCAGGAACGAGTCTGTGAGGAGGAATTTCAAATCGAACGCGGGAACACGTTGCGTAGCAAGAACAAGTGACCGGCAATTAGAAAAGACTCTCTCAACTGCGAAGGCCCGCTGCTCTCTAGACCAGAGCATGATGGCTACTTACTTGAGGGAGGATAAATTTGATAACTTCACCCTCCAGATGTGCCCCCTCCCACCTCTCTACGCGACCAATTCACCGCGCAGGATTTTTTTCAAATAAGTAAGTTTCTCTGGCGCACTTTGTATAATAAATAAAGCACAAACAATGTTTGAATATTCTACATTTTATTGAATGTATTCCAAAATACGCACCTTATACAACCATTTTCTGAAAAGTATTTTCTTTCATACCTCCTTCTTATTTCAATGATTATTATTATTCACTTTATCATTGTCTTAACGATTGATTATTCGACCTCGTGTTGAACCGGCCAATCCAATTGATTTCCATGATAGCCATCGTAACACATTTTTTGTTAAACAACTTACCACTGAAATGAAACTCATCGATCCAAGTTATCCGTATTATTTTTCATGCTTGCAGTTTTCATCTCTGCAGTATTCATTCATTCTCCTAAAACATTGTTTAATGTAAATGCTATCAGTCCTTTCGTGATAATTTTCCCTCTATATTAACCAACTGTATATTTGTATCACTACTGTATTACATCGCAGCAAGACTTTTTCTCTTGAATGGATTGTATTTTCATTATCCTCAGTCTTCTCCAACCAATATTATCATCCATTAACAGAATAACTCACTCTATCATTGATTATCAGTGGAAATGTTCTCAAAATTACAACCGTTCGCATGAAGAATTATATGATCACTAATACGGGCATCCAAATAACGGTTCAATGTGTATGAGGTGAGTAAATTTATATATTGAATAAAGTGCGGCTGACGGGAGCGTAAATAGGGGTAAAAAGCTTGTACATACAGTACGAGTATAATGCGAACAACAACATTCGTTGTCAAGTATTTATCGAGTATTGTGACAGCAACAATGTTCGAAATTCCCGAGCAGAAATGTTGTTGGAAATACCAGTGTGAAAGTGTGTGTACTCTCATTATACGTACAACAGATTACAACGTGGACTACCTTCTAATTGGCAACATGTATTAATGATAATAATCGATCGGAACGAATGCGAGATAGGACGTGGCCTCTCATTGACCCTTCAGGCTTTAATTACAGTTCGGGTCCGAATGTAATCAAGTGCAGACGCGGCAGCAGTAGCGTTGTCAGCACTATTCTCGTCACAGCGCCGATGATACACGGCAAGTCTTTCCAGGAATCGGGCGCGGCGGAGGCAGATTGAATTATGGCGGCCGGTGTCGGCATGGCGACTAATCACTGTCGCCCTATTACTTTGCTCGATGGATTCCGGCGCTCGAGCTGTTAATAGGAGTGAGATGCCATCAATTACAACCTCACTGCCGAAGGACACTATGATTTCAGTGCAACACGAAGGGGTGGCAGTCTCTCCACTGACGAGCATCTTGATAAACTTGCTTTTTATGGGAGTATTATAGTGATTGAATGGAGAAAACATAATAGTTTGAGATTATTGCTGCATGTATTACTATAAGTTGCTCATGGGAGAATGAAATAATCCTATAATATTTTATCTTTGCAAAAATGTTAATAGCAATACATAGTCTAGTTTCATTTCAACTCTATCAGACTGGACCGTGTAAACGGTTCCAATAAGATAATATTATAAATATTAGAATATCCAATGTTATGAATGTGTAACAATTGGCTGAGTGGTTGTTTGACAATTGCACACTCAATGAATGACTATAGTAGCGATAAATTCGAGTATTGATTTTAAACACAGACGTCCGAAAGAACGTTTGTAAGTATCTTGTCATATCAATAACCTATCTCTCCATTATATCGTCATATAAATCTGTCTCACCATTATCTGATCATTATCAATCCATCTTTCCATTATCTGATCATTGTTAATCCATCTCTCCATTATCTGATCATCATCAATCCATCTCTCCATTATCGCAGATAACTCCTACGTATAAATCAATCATTCATGGGAGTGCTTATCCAGTGATCGATGATTTGCCAAATACTTTGTAAAATAATACAAAATTAGTTAATATTGAACTTCAGATTTCTATGTTTTCCATGAATGGGAAACAATCGTTGATTTTTTATTGATCAGCAGGCTTTTTGAAATATGTTCTAGCAAAATCAGTCTAATCATTACTTATTATATTATTTTAGTAAAGATGAGTATTATAGTTATGGAGAATATCATATTATACAATGACACATTCTTTAAGTAGTTTTTGTGGTATCACTCTACACTCATCGGTCAGTCCAGTCTGTCTGTAGTGAGTGAGGGCTCCTACCTGAAACGACAGTACCATAGCTCGAACTACATCACATAGTATACACCGAATACGAAAACAATGGCCACTAAGCTCTCTGGATGCAGCCAGAGCAAACAATACAACATGAGGACGCACAGTATCAGTTGGGATTGGATGAGCAGCGCTAAGGCAGTTCAATCAACATAACAGTCACGTGATATGTATGCTCCATGTTGTTGCAAGCATACAACCACTCTGCTGCGAATCCGAGCCGAGTAAATACATGAACAACTATTCCAACAACGTCGGCACGTACAGGTCACTGATTAATTGTTAATAATAATTGAGCACCCTGGTTTCCATTATCCATCAATGGATATCAGCGCTACTGAACCTATTCATGAATTTCAACTAATATTCATTCAAATTTGGATTATTGATTTATCACTCTCAGAGATAGATTTGTACTTACAAATGTGAGAGTAATGTGATGTATCAACAGATTTCCATTCATTGATACAATCTGAAGTCGGAATTTTCATGTTGAAAACTGGAAGTTTACAACCTTAACATTAAACATTAGTATACAACCTCATTATTCACTCATAAACTTGATGAAACAATAGTTGATGTTCATGTCCAAATTTACTTGTGCGTGGATAATGAGATGAGACTTGATTACAAGCCGGTATTTACATGCTGACCTGAGGTATATAGTCTCGTGAGCTTCGATCTCTTTGTATTATTACTTCTATGTTTGATGACATTGTTTCATTATTTTATATAAGAATTTGTACAAAGAGCATATAAATTATTTGAATCAGTATTTGACAAAAAAAAACATGCACTTGAAGGGACTCGAACCCACTATTTTACCAGCATCAGTCTATCAAAGGTCAAAGGTTGATAGCTTCTAATTTATAGCAGTAGTAAAGTAAGGAAAGTAACACTTCGAGAAGAATTTACAGAAGTGTCGGTGGAAATGATACACATTATCAAACCAATATCATGCAGGAAATGGAAGGAAAATTGAAAAAAATTATAACAGAATAACTTTAATCAATCATAATAAACCGCTGTTTGAGAGAGGAGTAACAAACCTAATGTTGAATCGTTCAGAGTTATCACATCTTGGTGTCGTGCTAGGAAATTAGTAAATTCCGGAAACAGTTAATAAAAAGAGCACATAACAGTAAACAGCAGTAAGAGAAAAAAGAAGAAAGCGTGATTAAAGGTCGGAGCACGTTCTTTTCAACTGAATTTTGCACTGGTGCGGCAGTTTATGCGTTTTCCAAGCCTCCATAGACTACAGCGGTCATGA
Source organism: Nilaparvata lugens (assembly GCF_014356525.2). Classification (NCBI taxonomy): domain Eukaryota; kingdom Metazoa; phylum Arthropoda; class Insecta; order Hemiptera; family Delphacidae; genus Nilaparvata; species Nilaparvata lugens. The sequence continues at coordinate 58,748,658 of NC_052508.1, read as the reverse complement.
AATAAATCCAATAGTAACTCGTTCACATCCGACGCCATATAATAAACTCTCAACGGCCGAAAATATCTTTGAGTTTTGTATTTATAACTTGTACTGCTCATAAAAAGTTACCATGCCTTGGAATCAATTATTTCTTTTTACTGCTATTGTTCGTGTTGAATTTCAGTGAAACCTATTGAATGAATCACCTTTGGAATGTAGTTTATCAGGAAACATTCGCCAACTAATCAAATAAGTTGCATTTTATTGATCCGATGTCCAAGCTCGTCCACAGTTGCTGTATCCCAAAAGAGTATTATGGAACTATAATCAGAGACTATATAACCAAGGCTTATCTCAAATAAATAAGACCTACCTCATTCACTGTTAAATGAGGCTTACATGTTGAATCTGTGCTATTATTGAGACCCGGTTAAAAAAAATATTCTTTTTGTTCAAATCAATATTATTCTGTATTCCCCAACACTGAGCTGACTGAACATTGTATTCAAGAAGACGAATCACTCCTATAAGACAATGATTCTATTACGGAATGAAGAGGATCATGCCTTGTAGTATTATGGAAGCATATGTTGAAAGTTGAATGGTCTAATAAGGATTCAACAAGAATAACTGGAATGTCCGCCCATTGTACGGCTCATCTCCTTGTAAACTGCAGTCTTCAGCCCCACCCGCGCTGTTTCATCACTGAGAATAACAATACAATGCTTCCCAACGCAATTTTGTCTCCGTCCTCATCTCGGTCTCCCATTCTCCATCTTCATTTTGTTCTTCCGTCCTCCGTCTTCATCTAGGCTGTTCACTTTCTCTTTGTTGGTCGCAAGAACTATCCAACATCTCGAAGAACTCATTAACTTCCTCCGTCCCTCGCCAGCTTTCCTCACTCACCATCTTCTCACATCCATAACCATTTTCTTTTTCTCTGTTGCACTGTTATTCGCCATCCACAATCATCCTCCATCTTCATCCTATTTTCCTTCTTCATCTTGTTACGAGTAGAAGTTTTTGCAGTCTTGAGTTAAACTCGCGCCCGACTTTCCACTAATGAGGACAGTCTGTGGACACCAGAATTTCCCCCTCCCTCCCTCAGCCTACTTGACATGACTGAAGTTCTTTCAAAAACATTGGTACCTTGTCTGTGTTTTTTGCTTTGTCTCTTACAAACATAATATTTTGAGACTAATTTATTCCTGAAACAATTTCACAGCAACTCTCATTGTACAGGTCTTTCTAGTGAAGTATTTGCATCCGATAATTCCTTCTGCGAACATTGATAATCCAATAACACTATTTTTTGATAACATTCAAATTCGTATCTCTGATTTTTATGCAAGACTGAATAGTCACGATATAAATATAAAATAGGAATCGACAGAGAAGAATCAGTCAAAACTATTTCCATCTGATCAAAGTCAGAATAAGATTTGCACAAAGAAAAGTTGTGACTGTCTTCTGGATTGGGTATGATTCTCTATAATTCAAATCCATGATTATAATTTAATATACTAGCCGTCAGGCTCGCTTCACCCGCCATATCCGTCTAGCTAGGGGGCTCCGCCCCCTGGACCCAAGACTGGATCGTCCAAAAATGAGATCAGCGGGCTCGCTTCGCTCGCCTGCATGTAGACCTCAGCGGAACCTCTGTACCGAATTCTGGATCCCCGACTGGATTGTCCAAAAATGAGATCAGCGGGCTCGCTTCGCTCGCCTGCATGTAGACCTCAGCGGAACTTCTGTACCGAATTTGAACGTATTATGTCAATTTGATCTCGAAAAACACCTGTCACCATATCGGCGTATCTTTGGCGAACAAAATTCTTCCCCCTCAGCTAAACCTGTGTACTGAATTTTTTTTAATATATTTCCATCAATTATCGAAAAAGGTGAGGAAACGCAGAAATGCTGAGAAAACTCTAATTTTGGGCGTATCTTTGGCGTTATTCCAAATTCCTTCTAACACAACATTATTGCACCCTAGCTGAGCTTGTGTAGTAAATTTGAACATTTTCTGTTCATTTGTTCTCGATAAAGCTGAGAAAGCCCAAAAAAAACGCTTGAAAACGCAGATTTTGGGCGTATCTTTGGCGTTATTTCAAATTCCTTCTAACACAACATTATTGCACCCCAGCTGAGCTTCTGTAGTTCTGTAGTAAATTTGAACATTTTCTGTTTATTTGTTCTCGATAAAGCTGAGAAAACGCTAAAAAACGCAGATTTTGGGCGTATCTTTGGAAATTTTTCGAAATCCATTCTTATTGTGCCTCTAAAGGGTCAACTGAATACACCTACCAAATTTGAAATGTTATGTCATATTTTTATCATATGTTAGTACGATCCAGTCGGGGGTCCAGACTAAACGTCTGGCTAAACGGATATGGCGAGCGAAGCTAGCCTGACGGCTAGTAATATTAAATTCCCAGGAATAGCTCTGATTGAAGTAGCAGTACCCAATCAATTTTTCCGCGATAAATCAGGACCTCCTAATTAGGTATTTAGGAGGTACTGGATAAATTTGTATTTAGGAGGTCCTGGATAAATGCATTCCAATCTTCAACTTGGTGCCAACCTAACAAAGTCAACTCAACTTAATGCCAACCTGACAAAATTTTTAATTTAGTTACCAGAACAACTGTTTCGAAGAGGTACTCTCTTTAGATTATAGTTCTATATCAACATATGGTATGGACATTTTCCAATTATAATAATTTTAAGATATTGGAATAAGAAGAATATACATGCTGAAAGACGAACTTTAAACCCTTGAAAACTACCCTTAGAGTTGAAATATTGCCAAAAGATTTCCTAGTGCGCCTCTAAAGGGCCAACTGAACATACCTACCAAATTTGAACGTTTTTGGTCCGGTAGATTTTTAGTTCTGCGAGTAAGTGAGTGAGTGAATCAGTCAGTCAGTCAGTCAGTCAGTGAGTGAGTGCCATTTCGCTTTTATATATATAGATTAAGATTATATGGGATTCTTTTTTATTCCATCTGGAAACATTTGCTTCATTGTCAACCAATCAACGATGAGAAAATTGATATTTCGCATAGAATTTATTTTATGAATATATTGAGAAGAGGGAGATTATTGCTACTGAAAGACTTGTAAGGCTTAGAATTTGAAAGATTATGATGGAAAACGGTTTATAGACTTTATAGCAGTGAATCGTCAACTTGAATGTTTAGTACTTGAAATAATGATAGCATTAAGAATACTCCAATTCAGGCTTTGAGAAGGAAGATTTGTATTGATGGTAATAATCAAATAATTGAGAAAATATGAATAATAACTCCTCAATATTGAAGAAATTACAGCAATATTTAGTGGTTCTAACAGGTAGCGCTACTCAAATAATAACGATGCGCCACTTGACATATCCTATCCTTATTGGACTATATTTTGGATCATACTCTACGTGTACTTATACATTTGCCATGAATTATTTAAGTGAATTTCAATCTCATTGAATCACTGGTTCATATTAATGATACAAATGGAATTTCCAGGGCTGATGATGACAAACTCAGGAACAGATGAATCAACGTTTCTATGATACCATATATCATAGCTTTGTAAAAGTCAATAAATGCTGAAACAGTCGCTAAATACAGTCACTGTACCAATCATACAGACGTTCATATCGGTGACATCAGATTGGCAAATTTGACATTCTCTATACAGGAATCATCAAACTCTTATCATCAACATCAATTATACATGCGTAATTCCAGGAAAATATATTACAGTGCAGTGAGCAGTGTCTATCGAATCCTATTATATCAAACATAACTTGGAAAACAGATGTTTTGACCTTGACCTTGACCTTTACCTTGACCTCTACTTTGACCTTGACCTTGGGCTCGACTTTGACTTTGACCTTGACCTTGACCTTGACCTTGGCCTTGGACCAAGACTATACTACTATGTGTTAATGTGTTTGTCAATATCCTTTCAATCTGGTAAATTTATAAGGACGACAAAATAATAATCGAACGTCCAGAAATCGATATGTATGTGTGTAACTGGCTTTTTCGTACAAATCTGATACAATTCACCCTTGCAAATAAATACGAGATTTTCCATGTAGCAATCCACGAACAAGAACTTGAGATATGTGATATAAATTCATAATGATATCTTACTCAGCAGCCTGTTTCAGACATCCTTTGTTAAGCAATTGAATCGTTCCTACTCATCCATATACTTGACAATGTCTAACGTACTTACACAACTTGTTATTACTATTACCGTCATTTCCACTCAGTGATGAGGAACCTACCCACAGTACATAGTACTCATTATGATAGTCAGAATGTATTGCCAACAAACCACTTGCATGAAGACGATTCAGAGCATCATTACCATTAACGCTTTTGCTTTGAGTGCTTGAATCAATTCGGAGCTTCACACCTCCTCCAACGCTATACTCATAGAATCTTATGCATGAACTGTGATAAACACCTTTCCAACCCGCATTGCAAGTGACATCTCAATAAGAGCGCTATCTCGCCGTTGAGTTCTGAAACCATTCCATGGCAGCGTACTGTACTGTCGGTGATATCAACGCCTTCTTCAATGAATTGATACCATATATCATAGCTTTGTAAAAGTCAATAAATGCTGAAACAGTCGCTAAATACAGTCACTGTACCAATCATACAGACGTTCATATCGGTGACATCAGATTGGCAAATTTGACATTCTCTATACAGGAATCATCAAACTCTTATCATCAACATCAATTATACATGCGTAATTCCAGGAAAATATATTACAGTGCAGTGAGCAGTGTCTATCGAATCCTATTATATCAAACATAACTTGGAAAACAGATGTTTTGACCTTGACCTTGACCTTTACCTTGACCTCTACTTTGACCTTGACCTTGGGCTCGACTTTGACTTTGACCTTGACCTTGACCTTGACCTTGGCCTTGGACCAAGACTATACTACTATGTGTTAATGTGTTTGTCAATATCCTTTCAATCTGGTAAATTTATAAGGACGACAAAATAATAATCGAACGTCCAGAAATCGTCCAGAGTATGTGTGTAACTGACTTTTTCGTACAAATCTGATACAATTCACCCTTGCAAATAAATACGAGCTTTTCCATGTAGCAATCCACGAACAAGAACTTGAGATATGTGATATAAATTCATAATGCTATCTTACTCAGCAGCCTGTTTCAGACATCCTTTGTTAAGCAATTGAATCGTTCCTACTCATCCATATACTTGACAATGTCTAACGTACTTCCACAACTTGTTATTACTATTACCGTCATTTCCACTCAGTGATGAGGAACCTACCCACAGTACATAGTACTCATTATGATAGTCAGAATGTATTGCCAACAAACCACTTGCATGAAGACGATTCAGAGCATCATTACTATTAACGCTTTTGCTTTGAGTGCTTGAATCAATTCGGAGCTTCACACCTCCTCCAACGCTATACTCATAGAATCTTATGCATGAACTGTGCTAAACACCTTTCCAACCCGCATTGCAAGTGACATCTCAATAAGAGCGCTATCTCGCCGTTGAGTTCTGAAACCATTCCATGGCAGCGTACTGTACTGTCGGTGATATCAACGCCTTCTTCAGTGTATTCATGGATGACTCATCTCGACAAAATGTGAAAATCAAGAGAATCTATGTTTACTACTTATATATACATACTCCTCTATTGAAAGAAGATTTGAAGCATCAAAAATTATTTTCCACTATCCTTTCACGCAATTGATAGTTTATCAATGAATTTCCATCGTCAATCAATTCTGTTGTCTACTCATTCATAATACACCGACTCCTTCTCCATATTCTCGGAAAAGTATTATTTTCGGACTTTGGAAAAAGCTGATAATTTCTCATTTTTCATTGTAAACTCACAATGTATAAGCACAATATATTCTAGTTCTCTGCTTTGACCTTACACAGCTGTTTCAATCCTGTTTGCTCACTCCTTCATAATTGAAGAGGATCGATGAAGAGGAATGGTGAATTTAAATACGGGTTTGGTGAATGTTAATGTAGGTCTTACGTTGCAACTTACGTATTCAATCAATTTATTTATTATAGGTATGATAAAACTTTTGATAATTAATGGTATAATTATTATACTAGGGTTGTAATTGAAAGAAGTGATTCGGTAAATTAAAGATTGGTGGTTGATAAAAATTTATGAAGGCTACTCGTATTTGTGGTGTCAGACGTGTGTGATAGGCAATCATGAAAGAATTCAAAAAAATCTTAATTTTCATTGTTATGTTATTTCATTTTAGAATACTCCTTTCCATTGAGAAATTTGATTAAAATTATAATGAAATCTTGATGCTTATGAACTACTATTGTGAGGACTAGAATAGTGAAATTGAGTTGTTAACTATTGGAGCAAGTGACACATTATATCTATTGTCTCCAGTGATTGTCACAGCAATTCATCTCTGAGGATTTTTATATCCTTAGAATGTATTCTGAGGATATAATCTATCGAACAACATTTTTATAGAATGTCATAGCCTTAAAGAAAACAATTTCATATGAAATGTGACCTGGAAGTTGGCAATCACAGCAGAGCAAATAACAGTAAAGCCGTCCAATAGCTTTTGAACTGAGCTCTGCGTGGGTCATTCCTTTTCACGCTTCCAGAAATCATTATTTGTATTCTATTCCCACTTTGAATCCCTCGATATGTGATAGCTGATGGAACAATTGGCTGAGAACATCAGCGCATCTTTGAAAAGTCACGTTTCTTGAACGTGCCAAACTGCTTCTCCTTTGGAAGAGAATGCACGGCGAAGATGCATGCTACTCTATACATAAACACTGTCTTCAAAAAGCACTTTCGGGCTGAGAGTTTAGAAGCAATATTCCAAATTCTAAAATTACAATAACTCCGGAGCAAGCCAACTTGTGATTCGACTGACTCGCTTTCGCATGGGAACGAACTCAGCTGAGAGTAATCCATGCTCCCTGAACGAATTCATTTTGAACACGACAACAAGCCTCTCCACTTGCTCAGTAATTTCATCATTCCACTCCACATCATTCAAAAGCTAGATGTTTTCGTGCTTAAATTAATTGATACTAATTGAGTGAGAGTGTTAAACTCCCTCATACCAAGCAATTCGCCCGCTTTCGCTTTTGTACTTTAATGACGCTTGATGAGGCGGTACGAGCTGACGAATATATTTTCGGTAATTATCAAGTTTTGTGCTCCTGCGATTTGTCGCTATCACGGATTTAACTCATGCTTCACAAGGGGAGGCAAATAAAAAAGTGTATTCCATTAAATAATATTACGGTGAACGATGTTCTGCTTACGATAGTCAAATTGCTAGAGCGTCTTATATTTTTACTAGTACGAATAAGATGGCGTTTTTGGGGAAACTCCGATTTACTAATTTTTTGAGACAAATGAACACAAATAAACTGTTTGGACTGAATCAGTGCGATTGACGGGGGTATATCAACTCACATTCAATGAGAAATACATTATTTATTCTCTACAAGAATTAAAGGAGTTGCCCGTGGAAAAGTTGTCTAGACGCTGGCTTTGTAAAATCTCATAAGAAGGGGCTGTGTATGCAACCCGCACGACAGATTGTATAGTCACTTTGGATTTGGGTTGAATAATGAAAATGCTGAAATTTGATTAAAAAAAAATCAATTTTAATGGGGAGAATCAATAATAATAAAGCTTTTTTTACATCCTTGAAAGAACTAAAGCCCATCTTATGAGGTATATGTGGTTGGCAACAAATACAATTTCACATTAATTCTACATTATACAATGTTTCACTTTTCAATTCAGAATCTGTCAATAATTTTTGCCCATCTTCCCCTGTCTCTAGCTTCGGTCAGCCACAAATCTCCAACTCGTTGCGAAAGTTGATCCCTCCACCGGAGTGCTGGACGTCCCCTTCCTCTGATCCTGTCCCGTGGTATGTCATTCCGTGCATGTCTTCGCCCATCTGTCAGCTTCCATCCACGTGACCGGCCCATCTCCACTTGATTAGATGAGTTTCCCGTTGCAGATACTTTACATTGATCATTTTCAAAATTTCCGTGTTTCTAACTCTCTGTTGCAGTTCAAGCCCAATTATACTCCTTGACATTTTTGTCTGAGTTGTCTCGAATCTTCTGTGAAGTTCAGCTGTCAGTGTCCAAGATTGGTCCCAATACAATCGTGATGGATAGACACATTTCCTGAGAGCTTTCGCTCTCAATTCATTCGAGAAGTCTCGTTTGAGTATGTTCCTTAGGATCCAATACCTCTTCCATCCCTTGTTTATTCTCTGCTTTATTTCCTCCCCTGTTCAAATTAATTAATAACTCAAGTATTAAATCAGAATCTTACTTGTTTCTTGCTGATGATTATCATAGTATATGATATCATGAAGTTGTGTAATTAGACAAAGGGATGATATAAAATAAGGCCAGACTGCGAAAGAATCTGCTCCATAACTGGAACAGCTATAACAGACTATAAATTTGGGATTATCAAGACACTAGGCTAGCTGAACGAGCGTTAGCGAGTCATCATATTTCAAATCAAGCTGATATTTATATGTAATTTCCAAATGATCTACCAGAACTCCATTTCAATTTTTCACGTTCCATCTCCAGACGCTACAACAGCTACTTGCTAATATTCGTAGTGATATAACAACACTATACATGCATTAAATTAATTGACAGACATAATAGTTATTTCATATTTATCTATGATACGCATTCAACCCAAACAGCTCTTCATTTTCAGTAAATTAATCTTTGGGCTCCAGAGTATTCTGTTCATCACTCTACTACTCCCCAATTTTCTGTACAGATTTGGAGAAAATACGATTACTCGGCTTCTTCATTACATTTGTCATAAAAGTGAACGGTTCCTTAACTATTGATCTGTCAACCATCTGAGAACTTCTGTGGATTACTTCTGTGAGCTCCTTACCATTTGATTATTCTGACTTCTATGAAGGATCCAATTTGCTACGACTAATTCGGACGACAAACTTCCTTAAGCCTGCGGTGACAATATTCTTAGAACTCAAGAGAATTATTCTACTGGAACGAATCAAGGATGGAATTAATCAGTAGTATTATCTTTGGCAGGAGTTCCATTGTCAGATATTGAAATCAAGTATGATTCGTGAATAAATTTTGTAATCACAAAGATTTAAATGAAACCATGATATTGTATTAACTTTAAAATTTTGAAATTCCTCTCACCATATCGCGCTATCTTGTTAGATTAGCTAGAAAGATAAATGTTTACTAAATTTTGTTTTCAAGACTCCGGTTTGAAGCTTATCATACTTTACACATATGAGAAAAGTTGTAATGAGCGTTACACGACAATTTGGCACGAGAAAACATATATAGCTTCTATACAAGAATAGTTTGCGCTATCGAAAAGACTATAATTACTTACTGCTTGAACATTATTTGAATGAAACATTTCAAATTGTTAGCTACTTCAGCCATCATTTCCAATCAATACTTAATGATTCTTTCTATTGAATCATTTTGAAGTGAATAATGTGTTACAATTACAATATTTTAAATTGTTTGATGAATTCTAATAGAAAAGCATTCAAAATATGTATGATCTCTCAGCATCATGACTTGTGTTTGGATGGTATTTGGGTATTTACGAGAGGATTAATCTCGAGGGATTACAACACAGTTCAAAATTCAACGATATAAATATTTTTCTTTCGAAAACTTATATATTCGGGGTTTCTTAATGTTTGTGTTATATAGTAATACCACAGTACACTTTTGAAAAAAAATTAATAGAAATCTTTATAATTTGTTATTTTGTACTAAAATGTTCTTAGAAGAGTACTTTTTTACTCTCTTGGAACTCTTTCTCCCAATTACTCTTCAGTTCGATCCACCTATTTCTCTCTCTGTCTGTTTTCCTCTTTCCAACACTTCCATACACACATACAGACTCAAACACAATTTATCTCCATGTATCTCTTGTATTTTTCAATAAGGAGAGCTGAAAGTTCACCACTCAAAAATATTGGTACATGAAACATTTGCATATTGCACGTGCGGTCACATACAAGGGCCATTTCTAAGTTGCACATAAATGAGAATGTGGCATTCAGTATAAATTCTATGCCGGAGTATAATACGTTTACCGAGTATTCCTAGCAAAATGTTCGCAAGAATGAATTTTGAGCTGCAGGATGGAGGCTCGGTCATTCGTTGAGAGACTGTGTTACAAGGCCGGTACAGTGTTTTCTGACAATGTGATGCTGCTGCTGAAGGCATTGTGGATTCTGGACACGTCTGTAGTCGCTCTTTCCGACCTTATGCAGTTTGTTGTGCTCGTGCCTCAAGCCTCGTTGTTATCCTGCCCTGCATCGATGACTATCTCTGCCTGGAAACGAATCGCATACCGATAAAGCAGTCATTGTAGGTGTGGGGTTGCCTTACTGTATCACATGAAACATCCAGCACCCAATAGTTCGACACACACTAACATCGGAAAACAAATGGTGTCAAATCAGAAAAACTATCCGAGTTTATTCTTTGTGATAACTTTTCTCGTATAGTATCACTACTTTTTCTTTTCTTCTATCTTTATCCTTGATAATGGATCACAGAAGAAATAATAATTTTCCCCCATTTTGTCACTCAAATCAGAAGTTGAACCATGTTGTGAATCTACATCATCATTTCCAACAACATCATCTTCTTCTCCCATTCTCATCACAAAATCGTTTTTGACATGACAGAATTGGAGTTCGTTTGAAGATCATCAAATACATACATTTCTCTATGATCCTGAATTCTGTCATTCTGTCATTGTATTAGCAGGAATTATGATATTACTTGAGAGGAATGGTTGATAAAAAAGTGTTGAACAATCCTATAATTTTTCATCGATTATGATTGAATAATGAAACAATCTTGAACTTCTGTAGATAACTACTCCTATTTCAATATGAACACTGATTATAGCTCATGCAGTTCATTCTCTGATTATCATCTATATCGACCAATTACGTATTGAGCTGTGGGAGTTTTGGGAATTCATGGGAATTATCCCAATAGCTCATCCACGTTATCATTATTGGAAAAGAGTTATTCAAGTCGCGAATTCTCATTATTTTGATAACTCTCCTATATTTCCCACAGTGGAAAAAAATTTAACTTGTAAAACAGTAGTCTACTGGATTGAATTGTTTTTATCATAGATAATATAATACGAAGAATTCAACGAGTTGTGTTCTAAACTATGTATGATTCTGAATATTGTCTAATAACATACCATCAAGGTAATATCCGAAACCATCGACTGCTAAACCTTATTACTTGTCCTTGATTATGAAGTATCACCTTCTTCAAGGAAATCCACAAGATCTAACTAATCAAGAATTGAAAACGTTTTCTAGTTCTCCTCATTCTAGCGGCTTTTCAAAACGTTCAATTATTGTTGGAATTATCATGATTGTCTGACACAATTATTCATGGATGAGGTCTTTCTTTCAGAGATCTTCCCACTCGAAAAATAAACTGGAGCACCTCTTCCTAAACGAAGCCTGTTGGAGAGTGGTAGAGCTGGTAGGAAATATTTTAATTATTCAGGATGGAAACAGAGGCCGTTTCCAATTTGCGATGTGAACTCAATTGCCTCACCTATATTTGCGCCGGTGTCTAGACAGAGACAAACCCACTTGGCTTTCCTTCGCTCCTCGCTTTCAACCATAATTTAAACTAAGAATGCCTACAGAGCTACCGAGTGCTCAGCTATTTCCATACTACGTTCTTCTTAAATTTGCTCGACACAGTTTCGCACCAAGTTCCGGTTATCCGTGACTGCTCAAGCGCGTTATTGGACCGAGTTGGCGGATTCCGATAGAGATTGCATCGATGAATGCCAACCGGAAACATGCTTTGGGGCTCGAGCGACCCGTAAATATAATAACTGTGTGAGAGCAACTCAATTATTGATAAATGGACCGACCGAGCTCCACTGCAATTGCATCGACATGGATCCGCTGTTTCAACCAGAACTAATCAACATTCAATGCGAGTTCAACATCGTTATCCTACGAACTTAGCCTATATACTCTCGTTTCCATCATCGCCAAACAAAGCACAAAAATCTTGTTAGAATCACTCTGATAAATCACTGTATATAGTAATGGATATATACTGGAAACTGAATACTTACCCTGGATACTGTGTCCTGGATTCTATATACTGAATGAATATAATTATACTGTATTGCCTTCTCTTCTTCTTCTTCTCTGTCTCTTCCCCGCATGCCGTCAAAGCGTTGGGGTAGCCTCGACCCATCTTCTCCACTCCCGTCGATCCGCCGCCAGTCTCCTCATCTCTGGAACACTCTTTCCCCTTCTCCTCCCTATTTCCTCTATTCTGTCCTCGTACGAATACCTTGGACGGCCCACTGTTCTTTTGCCCTGTACTCTGACATTTACATACTGTTTGGCCTTTCTATCATCCCCCATCCGCTGTATATGCCCAAACCATCCAAGCTGCCTCATTTCTATCCTCTCGCTCACATCTCTCATGCCAACTTCCTCTCTTATCCTGGTGTTTCGAATCCTATCTCTCCTGGTCTTTCCTACTGATTTCCTGTGACACTTCATTTCCACCGTCCTGATTTTATTCTCATGGCATGATTTAATGGGCCAGCTTTCACTCCCGTACAACATGATGGGTTCAATTACTGATCGATAGACGTGATTTTTAATTCTTTTTTCTATCTCTCTTTTCCCAAAAATGCAATCCTTGATTGCATAGTAGGCCGTAGATCCCTTTCTCACCCTATTCATCACTTCCAGATCTATTTTTCCGTCCTCAGTAAACATTGTACCAAGGTATTCGTACTTCCCTACCTGTTCGAGCAGTTCTTCACTCACCATAATTTGAATATTCTCTCTCCCTCCTCTTGAAACCACCATCACCTTACTTTTACTCACATTCATAATCATTCCTCTTCGTTTCAGCTCCTCAGCCCATTCTGTCACTGATTGTTGGAGTTTCTGCTGAGTATCAGCAATCAGCACTATATCGTCCGCATATAGGAGAGCTCTTGCCCCAATCGGTCGCATGTTCCAATACCCTACCATCATATTCTGGGTCCTTCTCTTGCACACCTTATGGATCTCATCCATCACTAATATGAAGAGTAGGGGACTCAGACTGTCACCCTGTTTTACCCCCATCTCCATACCAAATTCATGGGACATTCCTCCACATATTCGCACTTTCGCTCTCATTCCTACATTGACACTAATGATGGCCTTGATCAGCTTTTCAGGTACTCTCTTTCTTTTTAAGGCTTCCCATATCACCTGTCGTGGAACTGAGTCAAAAGCAGCCTTCAGGTCTAAGAAAGCTAAATAGACAGGCTTTCCCCTCTCTAAAAATTTTGAGCATATATTCCTCAGCGATGACACATGCTCCTGGGCCTGTCTACCCGGCCTAAACGCTGCCTGTTCCTCCTCCATCTCTTGCTCTACAACTTTGCGCAAACGTTTCTCCAGAATACCCGTGTATACTTTCATGCTCACTTGAGAGAGGCAAACCGCTCTATAATTTTCACAGTCTGTGGTGGGGCCCTTCTTGTGGATAGGGATGATAATATTCTTGGTCCATTGACTGGGAACTCTTTCTTGATGCCATATCAAGTTGATCAAACTTGTCATCTTCTCTATCAAGAGATCTCCTCCCCATTTTATTAGCTCTGGCACAATCCCATCCTCTCCCGCAGCCCTTCCTGTCCTCAGCCTTTTTATTGATTCTTCCACTTCATTTGTAGTGATCTCATTGGTTATGCCATCTATCAATTCATCCATCATTTGCTGATGCTCATCTTGGTCAAACCCTGTTTCATTCTCATTTCTTTGGAACTTATTTTCGTAGTACCTTCTCCATCTCTCCATCACTTCCTCCAACTGTGACACCAACCTTCCATTTTCATCCACTATTGATCTAGTCTGCTTTCCAAATTTTCCTCTCAGCTGTTTCACCGTTCTCCAGAAAGCTCGCCCATTTTCACGTCCATGCAAATTTTGTAGATCTCTGCCAAAATTTTCCCAGGATTCGATTTTTGCTAATTTGACAGTTCTCTTGGCAACATTCCGTTTTTCAACGTAGATTCTGTAATCCTCCTGTCTCTTAGAGCCTATAAATTTCTTGTATGCTTTCTTCTTCTCTCTAACTTTCATCTTGACTTCTTCTGACCACCATCTAGTTCTTCTCTTAAACCTTCCTACTACTTTCTGGCCACATACCTCCTCAGCAGCACCCATAATAACTTCTTTCAATTCACTCCAAATAAAATCAACATTATTTTGCATATCTTCAGCATTTTGCAAATTTTCAATCCGATTTGAGAGCTCTACTTTATATTTTTCTCTATTTTCAGCAAGTCTCAACTCTTCATGCTTTATTCTCCTGTATGCTTTCTGTCTGCAAACCTTTCTTTCTCTAAAACCTGTGTCCGCAACCAGAAGTTTGTGGTCAGTGTCCAGTTCTGCTCCCCTTATGACCTTCACATCCCTAAAAGCATATCTAAGCTCTCCTTGATAGAGAATGTAATCAATCATGCTTTCTGCCTCTCTGCCTTCTCCAACGAATGTAATCTTGTGGATTCTCTTATGAATGAACCAAGTGTTCCCTATGAGGAAATTGTGTTGAGATGCATATTCAATCAATCTTTGTCCATTGTTATTCTTAATCACCTCACATCCATACTTTCCCATACACCCATTCCCCACCTGCTCATCCATTCCGATTCTTCCATTGAAATCACCAATCACTACAAGTTTCCTTGATTCTTCAGCTTCAATGGTTTCTCTCTCTAGCTGCATCCAGAATTCATCTTTCTCGGCCACATTTGCATCTTCTGTTGGTCCATATACTTGGATTATGCTAATTTTCTCTTCCAGGTCTAGATCTACTCTTATTATTCTAGGGCTAATGGCTTTCCAACTTCTAACTCTGGTGTTGGTTTCTTCATCTATTACAATAGCCACTCCACCGCAAGCTCTCCTTCCATCAGCTACTCCTGAGTATCTCATTACATATCCCTCCTCAAGAACTCTCTCTCCTACACCCCTTCTTCTCGTTTCGCATATACCCAACACCTTGATCTTATACTTTTTCATCTCCTCTACCATCTCTACCTCTTTCCCAGTCAGTGTCCGAATGTTCCATGTCCCAAATCTGATAAAGTGGCTTGTCCGTTTATTCCGTAAATTCCGGTCCCGTCCGAGGCTAGTTGTAGTTCTTTGAATCAGCTTTAAACCAGCGTGTGGGTGATTAGCCCAACGACGCCTTCTTTGGAGTACTTCTTCGTCTGACTCCTACCCCTCGACCTGTCCGGCTTGGGAGGCCCTGCTGGTAGTTACACTACCGCCGGCATAGCTCTCGGGGTTATTGGAGTACACAAGCCCCTCCACCAACGACAAGGTGTTGTACTCCCTAGGAGGGGCTGCCTACTAATACTAATTCTGTACTTTGTGAGTTTGACTTCGTTTTGATTTATCAGTCTGTTGCACAACAAAATCATCTATAATATAATAGAGGAAATAATTGACCTACACACGTACGTGATAGGAAATTCACGAATGACCCATCATCATGTCTGAACTACAATACTGATTAACTTGAAATTTCGCATATAGATTTTCAATTTACTGAGGATGCTTATAGGCCTATTTTGAATTTTTCAATATTTTAGTAGGTCAAGTTTTCAGTTTGTCAAGTTTCCAATTGGACCCTTGCGGAGCACGGGTGACCTTTAAGTCGCAAATGAATGTGATTAATAATCTCTTCCATGTATGATATTCGCTATGTGAAATAAGAGTTGAATCGTTTCTGGAATATTCTGGGTGGTTTTGCCAAAGTGAGTAATTATTGAAATTGGTTGATTTTAGAGACATGGATCCTATTCTCAAAATGAATATTCCAGAAATTGCAATACAATAAATAACATGAGAGAATAAATTCCGCTGTTTCTACTGAAGTTCATTGAAAAATCTACACTACTATGAAATTGGAAATTTTGAAAACAACATGATACAGTAATGAATTGTCATTTTTCTCTAGGGCTACTCTTAATATAGATAAAAATATAAATATGAGTACCCTTTTTAAATTTATATTTGCATTTATATTTCTATCACCAGTGATGAATATATCCTGGAAACCGACTCTCAAAAGTTCTATTGCAGATAATGGATAAGAGAGATGAGATATAAAGTACTAATACAGAATGATAACAATGTTATTGTTGGAAAAATATTAAGTTACTGATATCCCTGTGATGAGACAACAAGTTCAATACAGCGAGTTTCAGCTATGAGATCATGAGAGTTTTATATTTGATATTATTATGTGCATTCACGTACACAGAAGCGTAACAAATACATCGACGAAAATAGAATTTAATTCCTTTTTTTCAATTATATTATTTGTTCAACGCTACATGTTTCATGACACCTTTCTATCTCGAAAAAGTATCAATTTCTCTCTTGTGTAAATAGATGTACACACAACATGCTTGCTGTAAATTCATCATCTGTTCGTTTCGTTACCTACTGTACATAATATAATAGAGGGTTTTAAAAAAGGGAATCTCTAGTGGACTCTTGTTTTATCCACAATTCCCATTGTTTGTAATGTTACATAAAATTAATTAATCAAGTCGATAACAAAAAATAATACAGAATGACCACTACTACGTCACTAGCTACTCCATGTTAAGAGCTCAACGAAAAATCGAAGTTCATCCGTCATATTCAGGTTTCATTTTCAAGTCCATCAGGTTCAACAGTATCAGAAAAATAAAGGCTATTGGAGTTGAATCATTATTCTCACAATGAACACAAAGTATACGAGGAATATTATTAAGTAATATGTTCTTAGTGAGGCTAAATATAGAACCGTATCGTAGCTCATGAGATGCATTTTTCAAACTGATGTTTGATTCACCCATCACTTAAAGATGAGTTCATTTAGAATGGATTGAAATTCCTATGAGCTCAAATGAATTTATGGATAACTCTAAAAGCCTAGTATCAAATACTTAACTCATAGATAAAAGTGCTTAAATGTGTTTCCATCATTTTCATCACCAATCAATTCTTTCCAAATTGACACAACAAAATAATTTCTCTTAGATACACTGTTTTCCCTGAATAGTTAGCAACAGAACTTGAAGAGAATAAAATCCCATTCTCATTCCCATTTTTCTTTCCCATTCTCATTATTCTAGCTACATCGCTCCCGACTTCAGAATTTAAAAACCATTATCCACTATCAAGTTGATCAAGATGATCAAATAGATCGATTTTTAAATTATTTTCAGAAAGATATCAGGAGAAATTATTCTTATGAAGAGAAAGAAACTGGAGGATTGAAAAGGAAAGTAACATTTCAGATGAACAACAATTACTCATCTAGGAATGCTAGAAAATCTGTGAGACGTAAATTGGCAAACGAGTTTACATCTGAATCATTTCCCTCGAAAGCGATCAGTCTCAATTTGGAACTACATTTTTCAAGTGACTCAAGAAGGGTTTCAGCCCTCATTCCCTCGGCTGTGTTCGCAAAGATAATTAAGAATACAACCGAGACGTTACGCTTTATTTCAGCAGGATTTGCATTAATCTCCACTTCACTTGGAATGAATAATGCACGATTTGTTACAACCAACAGTTGGGAAATCAGAAGCAAGTCCTGGAAAATCTTCTGTTAGAGGGTTTGTTCTTGAAATAAACAAGCAATATTGTTGTTGATTCTGAATACATGGCTCTTTCTTCTTCTTAAAGGATTGGTTATTAACAATTTGAAATTATTTTAAAATTAAAAGCAGGAATGCCACTATAATTCACGACATACATCACATTCGAAGCGATATAGCAGAGAGTGGAATAATATGAGATCAAAATACCCAAAGTATCATGTAATATCTTCCAATAATTTGAATAGGCTAGCAAAAAGAATCACATGGACTCTTTCTGATGTAGAGAACAATAGAGTTGAACCTTCTGCTTAATGACAGATATGTTTTATCTTGTGAATGGAAGACGCCGAGTCAGCAATATGAATGTTGAAAATGTATGCCCGGTGAAATCGAAAACTGGAGTTACAGGTCAATAGGTTTCGTTGCATTATCGCGAAGGGGATATTCTGTCGAAAAGAAGGGCAAAACACTGTTCACTAGTAGTTCTGCGAACAGTAGACCTCGCTCATGAATACAACTTTCAATCTAATGAGAAGGACCAGTACAGTAAGTACAGTATGTTGTGAAGATGTAGCCATGTCATCTATTATTTCCTCCATTGAAAGTGATAGAGAGACTGTTTCCAGGGACACCGGACTTATCAAGGAGGTGTATCGTATAAGGTACCTTTATATCGTCTCCATATTTACAATATTAACATATATTACAACTTTTCTAATAATTACTTATAAGAAATCGGTCCTCTCTCCTTGATCTGGAAAATGGGAAATTGTAAACGAAAATTCATGAAAACTTTTCATATAAGTGCTACATAGTGATTGGATAAATAGAAGTACGAATTTCTTCACTCCTTCATAGCAATATATTATCATATTCCTGCATCTGGGAAATAAGAAACTGTAGACAAAATTCTATTGAAACTTTTCAAATATAACTGCTTCAAGTGCTTTGTATGTGCTCTTGTATTATCCTCGTTTTGATAATACTTGAATACATAATGCATTTTGCAATTCTGTATTTCTGTTTTCACGATATGAAGAATGAATTTGAATGTGCATATAAAAACTATTCGCATATGAAAATATCATTCCTTGCACTTGCAGATGTCAGTACCTCCTAAAACTATTCATGGACTCGTAAAAAACTATAACTCTCAAATACTATTTTCCATACTCCCAGTTTCTTGAAGAAGTTACAGTACCTTGTTAGGATGAGCAGTTTCTGTAGAAAGTTACCTGCGCAATATAATAGTAGCTTATCTCGTTTATAACACTTTGAAGAGATTTCTGAGCTCTTCCGAGCATATCGGCATCCATACTCCTCCGTCATCCACAACACTCTCAATTCCATTCTTCGCGGCTGCAACTTTCAACGACAAACTGCCATACCTCAGGCAACATATTTTGTTTCGATGCGTCATATACGCTGCCGCCGCATCTTCTCGCATCCTCCACACTTTTCTCATTTACTTCTCTTTCCTTTTTGCTCACCAACTATTAAGTTCTGAGCTTCCATGCTCCATCTTGCACGTGACTCAGTTCACGGAGTCTAGTCGACTCCCAACAACTTTTATACGACAACAAACTTTCTTGTAAAAAGTTGCGAACTCCTCCACCCCCACGCTAAAGATAATTAAGGACAGCCACCAGCGAGGTCGCTACAATTTGCAGTTTAGCAAACCAATTAAAATTATAGCATGAGTTCAACTTGGTTCAAGAAATGGACATGTGGCAATTTGGGATTGCTTAGCCAACTTCCACACTAGATGAGAACTATTGTCAATTTACAATTAGCTTCATGAGACTGAGTCATACTGGATAATTTTTTTTTTTGAAATATCTGTTTAATTGTCAGACATACTTCAAAGCTCGAGGTGATGGGAGATATGTTTTCTTGTTGTTTGAAATATTTCACTTGGATTATCACGTACTACACTGAAATTTTGATAAACTAATAATTATTCATAATAATAAAATATTCAAAATAATTTTTTTTCGGGTAGCCTAGTTAATTTTTCTCATATCCATGATAATAAGGGTGTAAATCAAGCACCAGGCAAAGGTTCTTCGTCGTATTTCCACCTTATATTTCACGAAGTCTTGTGAAGCATCACATTCTCTTGCATTGTTACTTTTATTTTTTTATAACGTGTAAGTCAAGGTATGAAATTGTAATGAATCAAATCAAATAATCTTTATTCACAGAATAAGTAAATGCAGCAGCAGAGACAAAATATATCTAGTGAATATTTTCACAAAGACAACAAGTCTGGGTGTGGGGAATGAGTAAAGAACTTATAAATTTGAAATCGAATATGATTTTTTAATACTTTAAAATAATTTATGATTCTTCATTAGTACATTCTTGACTCACTATTATTCAACTTACGCTATACGATAGCTTATGCTATTTTTTCTCTATATTTATTCCCCCAATCCATATATCCGTGTTGTGCCGTGCTATGAAATTTAGAAAGTTAATTTGGAATTTAGAATTTAGAAGCACACACAATATAACTTAATAAAAGGGACGCTTGATAAACATACCTAGTGCTAGAGAACGGGAAACCAGAAATGACAAGAGAGACAACGAAATAGAGAGAAGGTATCAACTATATTGTCACCTCTTACAGTTAAATTCAACAATTAAAAAAAAACAAAGAAGTTACATCATGAAAACCGAAAATAAAATAACTAAATTTAGAAAGTTATCTCTGATATAGATAAGTCGGTAATAACCTACTCTGTATGCTCTACATTGAAAACGTTTTTGATTGAATCATAAGAAGCTTAAAGGACTCTAATTTCAAAATAAGAATTGAAAATTATCATAGGTATGTCTCAAAAGTTAATCATTAATGACAATTAATATTTTAAGAAAAGATCCACATAAAATTCATAAAATTCTTAGAACATTAAATTTAGAACACACTTGGAAACTTTAAAACACTATCAAAACATTATCAAATATTAATGATCCCCAATGATAACTATTCTGTATCTTTATATCATGAAAGCTGCAAAGACAAACATTCCTCAAGTATCACATCATGGAATACTACCTTGGAAAAAACTATTAAAAAAATTTATGTCATCAAAACAAATTTAGAAAAGGTTAGGGTCCTTGAAACTTCATTTGATCCTTTACAACTTTAAGATGAGAATTATTTTAAAACATTAATTTAATCAATAAGGGACCTTTAAAAATTCATATACTCATTCAACTTTTAGTAGTTTAGAAGATTATAATTATTTATAAATTTAAAGAAAACTGAAATTCCCAGCTGGATCCTTACAGAGAAAATATGCCTCACATTTCAATGTAAAGATACAACCGAAAATCTATTACTCAAACCAAATTAATAAAATTAATAATCTATCTATCCCCAATAATAACTCAAAATTACGATTTAACAAAAGTCTAATTCCGCACGTTTTAATTGATTGAAAGTCTGTAGTCACTAAAACTCATTTTGTCACATCCGGAGTTCCTGGGACGTTCGTTTAATTTGGAAAAAGTTGTTACCTCATAGCCGTTTCTTCAATTTGAATCTAGGCTCGGTGATCGAGCTCTACACGTCCAGATGGACAGGAGACAGCATACCCCAAGCTTCTAGGACGGCCATCGATTCAGAGGCGTCTCAGCGGCTTAAAGACACACGTTCATGAACCCGTGAATTGATGGATTCGTACGTTGATCCCATACTTGATGTTCCCGTACTTACACCGCTGTTAGAATAAAAAAATAAACTAGGATAATACAAATTAACTTAACTTCAGTTATATAATAAAATCAACCTATTTTAGGTTATATAAAACTCAAATCAATACTTATTACTTTAAAACATAAATAGACATTACCTACTTCAATCTCTTGATTTAATAGAATAGAATTTATTTGTAATCAGGGTTATGCCCTATACACAAAGCGATGAGTACATAGTTATTCCATAATAGGCCTACATAATTCACAAGTTGATTGAATTACTTTTCATAACAAGGTATTTCGAGTATTGTTGTTAGTTTAGTCAGTTCTCTTACGTAAATTACATATATGGTGTAATTTTAAAAGAATAAATTACATGATAGGTGTTTCCTAAATAATCAAGAAAGCTTTTCATTAGAATCAAAAAGACAAATAAAATCTATAACAAAAATACTGATAGAACTCATAATAATATACTATAAACATCAGTCAATTTGGATTTAAACAACAGTAATTGAAATTTAGGTTAATAGCTTCCTCTTCAAAAATAATTTAAAATCAAAAATATCATTCTCAATTCCTTCTTCAGAATGGTACTCTACATTTCTACATATTACACTCAAATGTATCTATCACAACAAATTTAACACTCTGATGGAAGCTTTCATCGATAATCATTTCCTTAATTATATTATAATCTATGACGTACCTTTAGTAGCGGTTATAGGAGGAAAATCTCCATTGTGAGGTGACAATTTGATACTCTCTCTCTTCTCAATTAAAGCAACTACTGAGGCGGAAAAAAACTAAAAACACTACTGGAACAAACGGTTCCAGAGCCAAATACTAAAAAGGCCTAAAGCTGGCATGGAAGCCATGATTAACACAAAGTATTGATCAGACTACATTTTGTACTGCTTATGACGGAGGCCAGACGCTGAGTGAATGCACTTCGCTTTTCTCGTATTGCCGTGGACAGCTGTAAACGGCCTCACTAGATGGGAAGCCAACCAACGCCAACTGTGATTGGTAGCCACTATTCTCTAGAAAAATTTCCACCAATAGAAAGGAACGTTACAACTACAATTTAAGATACATTCTCCCACCAAGTGAAAGCTATTTTTCCTTGACAGCTGTAAATTCCTTGCCTTATAAGGTCGTGAACCAGACCGATATTCTAGGAAAATCGTTGATCTTCCCAGTACCACAACTTCTACACACACACCTATAGAGTCGACACTACACAACGCAGAAAAGCAAGGGTCATGAACTAAGCTGTTGCTCCAGGAAAATTGATGTTATTCTTAGGATCATAGCTTCTACGCACACACTTACAGAGTCAACACAACACAACGCCGAAAAGCAAAACAGCAAAATCCATTTTCACAACAGGCTAACTTCTCAGGCTAATTCGCATAATTCTCATCACTCACAATTGTAACAATAAATATTGTTACAGTGTGAAACGTAGAAAGTTTTTCTAAAGTGATGGGATAAGGAAAAATATAAATAATATTTCTCATGTGACATGAGACTACGTGATCACACTGTATTCTATTTAGTCAATACAGTGACTGTTCTTTATTATTTATTCTTTGTTGATTCATACAACAAGTACATCATCAAAAATGATAGGGAGAGAAAAATAAAGTAACATTATCTATCAAGGTGAGTTTATCTATTATTGAAACCTGAAATTGAACCGATTGCTGTGTGTTGTGATTGACATTTGAAAATTCTACGTTGAAAATCTCGACAGTCAATTGCGATCAACCTTCAGAGAATCGATTGGAACGGAAATCATTAGAAGGTGAATCATTAACGATATAATAATACTCTAATCCTAACTAGCAAAAACTCTGAACAACGCCATGATATTAAAGACACAGACATACCAAACCAGTTGAATTCGTTCAAATATTCATCAAAAAGCAAGTCAATATTGTTAATGACATGACTTATTGTCAATTATTTTTAACTTGACAATCTTATCAGTTTTATCTTACATCCCGAATAAACGTTTTCAGCTGGAAAATTTCATTAATTTGTTCAATTTATGAAATATTGTGAATTCTCTGATTTTGATTTTCTAGTCAATGTATGAATGTATAAGTTTGGTAAGTGGAGTCTTGGGTGATATCTTGGGTAAGTGGAGGATGATGATAGAACAAAGTACAATATTTCAAACAGGTCCAGGCAAATGAGGTGGAAAACAGAAGTTCACCTGATAAAAGGTCTGAATCAATATTGATTACCATACATCATTTTTTGCTGCGTGGACCACAGATTATTGAAGCGTGAAATTGCAATAAATCGGCAAAGTCGTTCCTCGTTCGATCACAAATTTCAGCGGAAAAAGAGAGAGGCTGGTCTCCAAAGATCAGGTGGCGTTTGACCCTGTGATCGGGATGCGGAGAAATATTCTGATGGCGGGTGAAGCAATTTCTTTTGAATTTCGGCCACAACTGAGGCGGAAATCAGGTTGGCGACATATTGTGCCTCAGACCGAACAGTGTTTCTGCATGACCGATCATGCCTCGCCGCGCAACTCATTCATGCACGAGGGTGCGCGTCCAAACTGGCGTAATTAAGCGTCGACTGTAATTTTTAATGTGCGGAACCGCTTCACAAAGGCTGAATCGTGTTCAGACAATTTCAGTCGTTTTCAGCTTTCGTTCAAATTTAATCCACCTTAATTGCACATAAAGCAACATAACGAGAGATGCTCCAATGAAATATCTCGTTACGAATTCCATCATCCATTATAATTTAAGCATCGTCGAATAAAAATACAAATTTCATCAGAAAACTGAGCCAAAAAAGAACGTTTAAAATTAAACTGTTTCCTGACGACTATTGAAATCGCAGAATCTTCTCCATACCATTCACTTCCACACAATTTAATTTTTATATCAAACCATTGAATTGAACATTATCAAAATCCATGCTCTTTCTATCTTCGACCCCGCAGAGAAAATCTAAGAAAAACTATTGGATTGGAACAGAGAAAAAAAAGTTTTTCTTCAAACTTCATCACGTTGATAATGTTTATTGAATTTATCGAATTGTCTTAATGATTAGATTCACAATCAATGTGAATCATCCTCTGAGCAAATATAACTTTTTCATATGAAAGCTCCTATATATAATATATATTATTCCTATTCAACTGTATAATGCGGTATCAGAGTGATGATAATATACATTGCGATTCCTATACTATTTTACATATTTCATGCAAATAAGATTTATCATCACTTACATCAATTTCGAATCTGCTGTATTGATCAAGAATGTAGTCCGATTTCTCAAGGCCTTAATAAGGTTTAATAATCCTCCGGTCCCTCAAGGCGATAAACCTGTAAACAGAATAATAGAAAATGTTGATACAATTTATGTGACACGATTGTCACATCTATAGAATCGATGCTATGTCATGAAGAACGGAAAGTAATGGAGTAATGAATGGGAACGAACACAATGTAAATGGGAAAGTTAAAAGCCATTCCACAGTGAACTGACAAACATGCATAGAGGTGAAAGGAACAAAGAAAACATTGCTCCGCTAGCAGAGAATCCTTTTTTCCAAAATAGCTCTGGAGTTACACAATGTACTTAGAGAGCTGGAGAGCCTGAAGTGTGTTTTCCTTGCTTACTCATTTCAAGCTCAGGAAAAAATAAACGGACGAGAGTGTCTCGAGGAGACAATTCAATAGCCAAACTTTTCCCCAACGCACAACTTTGAATCCAATTCAGTTGCATGAGTGGAATCTCAATCCTTTTTCGCACAGAAAAATGTTTAATACAACTCGTATAATCAAGTAACGTGTTTCCAAAATAAAGTTACATATATATATATCAGGCTGAATTCCAACAGAGTCTGTATTGATTCATGACTTTGAATTTTTAGTGAATTTCCGTTGGGATTATCGTACCTATTCATACGCTAAGCGAGCGACATCAAAATATGATGATGTAAGGCAGAAATAAGAACCAATTTAATATGAGATCCTTGATAATAATTCTGATGAGAGGAATGAGCTTGTGCAGTAGGGCAGATCTGTTAAGATTAAAGTTCATCCTGAATAAGCCTGTACCATGAGAGTAGAATAGATAGTCAGATGTTCGTGGAGTATTCGGGAGAAATATTACTTGAATCTTATTGAAATACATATCACATAGTTCGTATAACATGAGATGAAACTCACGCTGCTGAGAAATTCGAAGCCTATCTAGAGAGTGGCAGACTGAAAGAGCAGACGCCATTCAATAACTCGCAAGAAAAGCCGTGGAAATGATGGAACGACTCTGCGGATCTTGAGAGACGCACGCGCAGGCACGGTCACGAACAAGCGGCGGAAAAAGGATGGCCGATGCGTGTTAGCTGGAAAAATCTGGAAAGTGGGCAGTAAAGTGTGTCATTATTTGGCCATACGCCAAAAAATCCATTTCACTCGAGAAATGAGGTAAAACGAGTATCACATTGCAAAACACGTGATGTACTCCAATGCCGTCCCATTGAGCTCTAACAAGCAAGAGTTAACCTGACAACCCACCAACACCTTCAGGGAAGACCTTCTTATTTATGTTGTTCTGCTTGAGCGAAACAAGCGGACGATCGTGATGTTGAGTTACGTTGGTTCGTGTACGCGCTTGAATGGGTTGCCACAACACTGCAATCTGCTTTTTGCTATAATGATGATTTGGACTCCATCTTCAGAAGCTCGTGATAGATGCTATTGTGTTTTGTCGGAAGAAAATCCATATTGCGAACAGGAACAGATGTTCCTGATGGCTTCCAACGATTGCTGAACTGAACAGCTTCCATTCTCATCCCGTTATTTATTAAATCTATTCTGACGATTGAACAAAAATGATTCTACAATATTAATTCTGAATTAGATTCCCAATCATTTCATAGGTCAGAAATGAGAAATCATCATTCTATTTATTTGTCAAGTCTGATTGAACTGTGAAGATAAAATTACATGTAGGCTACATTGTATTGACTACAGTAACTATATTATCCAAAATAAGATTGGGTAATAATATATAATATATATCTTATCAATATAGTATCTATATTACCCAATATAGTTACTGTAGTATTGACTAGTAACTCACATGCATCTTCTGGTGTTAATAAAGAGATGTCTAATTCGATTTTCTCGGAACATTAGCTCATACAAAAAGTAGCAGTGATGAAGCTTGAAAGAATGAAAAGAATTCAATCCAATTCAACAATAAGAAAAAGCTTGAGAAGATTGGAAAGCTCAATATCAAAAAAGGTTTATTATCAATTTTTCGTTTTGTCACTGTAATAGGCCGATGTCATGATACAAATTTCCTTGATATACAGCAACTTGAAATTTCGAGAGAAAATAAGACGAAAATAGAATCGTCCATCAATTTAATCCACATGTGACGTATGGGCTCCAGTATATCATTATGATAAAACATCTAAATCTTAGGAGAAATGAGTTATTGCTAGAACATAATAGTAAAGAATATTTATGTTAGGCACTAAAAGAGAGTATTTAATGTACATATCTCAAACAGGTTACTCATAAGGAAACTTACAGAGATAGAGGGAGG
Organism: Nilaparvata lugens; assembly: GCF_014356525.2. Taxonomy (NCBI): domain Eukaryota; kingdom Metazoa; phylum Arthropoda; class Insecta; order Hemiptera; family Delphacidae; genus Nilaparvata; species Nilaparvata lugens. The sequence goes on along the minus strand of NC_052508.1, from coordinate 58,721,611 downwards.
ACTAGTTTCTCCAATTCAGAGTTTTATGAGTATGACTCATTTGAACATTCCATCTGGAACTTCCATAAACATAAAACAACTGAAGGCTGCGATACTTGGCGAGGAGAATATCATGGCAAATAATGATTATTGCCAAGTCCTCACTTCTGGAAGCAACATTTCAGTAGTTTCCAGCTTGAGTGTCCTGAATCCATTCTATGAAAATTATACCAGTTCTATCTCAGAACAAGCTTCAATGTTTAACAACAGAGAATCGACAACAATAGAGATATCACCTCCGCTTAGAAATGAGAGATACATTAATGGATCTTGCTCAACATTAAAAGGTCGGATCGATAGAATAGTTTCATGAATGAAGAACCAGAATCTCCATCATTGGCTCATGACTATTGACTGATAGAGAAACAAACTATAGGCTACTTGATTGATTTTTTAAAATATTATAGAAGAATACGGTTCTTAATCACGAATAAGATAGTGTTACAACCATTGAACCATGTACAGGAACGTACTACAATATCTTCATAAATAATGATTTTATGGGTGAGTTGCGAAGGTTATGCGTGAATAACGAGGTGGACTCCCATTATGATATAAGATACCTTATCATCTCAGGCACATCTTATAGCTTATTAAGCACCAACAGTTGTCGGAGTTATAGATTGCAAATAGTAATTTGTGTATCTAGAGACTAGAGCACACCTTTGTCTCCTGATGAGGAACAATGACGAACAGATTTCGTTGAATTACTTGAGGAAGAGAAATTGAATCAGCTCTTTGATGCATAGTACTTTAATACACTTTAATTATTTTTCCACATTCATGAAAGACTCGTATAATTTTTAACAGAATAGATAGTGAATAAATGGATAAATAAATATCATTGATATTTCCCTTGATTATGATACTCTGCTCTGAAAAGCTTGCACCAATATAAACAATATCACATTTTATCAATATGCCTAACGATGCAACCAGACGTACACGTGATCTTTCAACGAAATTCATGTGGGGCTATGATAAAGATGATAATCAAAAGTGCTGCGTTATTACTAGATTTTCTTCTATGTTAATTGATTGTTCTTCATGTAACTCCTTACTTTGAGATCTTTTTTATGATTGGAGGGATGAGATTTTCGAATATTCATGTAACCGGGTGAGATTCGAACCCACTGCAAGGCACAGTGAAGCAGGCTGAAAGATTCGACATAATACTGTTTTTCTATGATGGATTTATTATTGATTCATGTTCTGAATAAGAGGATATTGCGCACTATTCAAATATTACTTGCTAGATGATGATGTTGATGTTTGTAGATTTCGAACTCAGTCTTTACTAATGAAATTCTAAACTCACCCACTCACTTATTAAATGAATCACTGATCACGATTCATGAAGAACTACGGCATAGGTTTCATCAAAAATAGGAATCTAGCTTGCTTATAGGTCCAAGGTTCTGATCTTTATACGATATTCCAACTTTTCATCGGATAGAGTGAGAGAAGAAAGTGAGATTGGTGTAATCTAAGAAAGATGGAATGAATAAGAGACGATTCATGAATTCAATATGTCCAATTTCAATGCTCATAACCCTGCTCTCATTTGAACATAATCTCCAAGAAAAATTTTGATTTTTTAGGATTTGAAGTTCGTTATCAAGTATGCAACAAGTAAAGCTATGTTGTAGACATTTTATCAACTTATAGCAATATCATTGGGTTGAAAACATAATTCTATATATATTTTATTTTTGTTAAGTTGAAACGGAACAATATTTGTAATGACTCAAGAATTCATCAGAAGTTGTAATTCTTTCTTGCATAAAACTCAGAAATTGTAGTTCAATTTGTGATTTCACAAGTTGGATGGCTACTCATTAGCAGCGATGCAATTTCAGAGAGTAATCTCCCATCATTGTATCAAGTTCGAATAGAGTTGAGAATTTGGTAGGGGCAAGAAAACAGAAATTGCAAGTATCGAATGCGGTTGTGGTATCTTGGTTTATGGCAAGATTTTGCGCTTATCCCCGGAGAAGAGAAAGATCAGCTCTATTCTGCTCGTTATAAGATACTTCATAGCTTGGACTCTTCCCAATTTCTTCTCTTTCGCTTTGACTCAAGATGTCTTCTCCCTCGAGCTATTTATTAAACTTTGTTTTGTCTACATCCAACAACTTTCCGACTCATTCAGTCACTTGACCTCCACACTCGCTTTCATCATAAATCGCCATCTCCAAAATGGAGTCTTGACCTCCATATTAATGTATCTATGGTGAACTTTTCAAGAAATCAAATTATTGAAAATGGAAATACTCCAGTCCATGACTTCGACATCCCCTGAACTTACATTATGAATTGAGAATGAACTCCAGCTTATGAAGAAAGTCCTCAGTACGACTATTTCTCATTGAATAGGAAAGATGAGTATTTAATAAGTCAAGTGAAGGATAACTTTGATAAAGTCAAGGACTGAGACTCATAGAAAGATGATGGGGAGAGAAGATACAGCGAAATTAAATGAAAAAGTGAACCATCATTCTCATTTCGATGACTTGTGTGCATCATAACTTCAAATCAACAAGCTCATTCCTGAATTATTCAAAATTAAAGAACTTCCACTAACTTGAGAAATATCAATATCAAATTCTATCTCTGTTATTCAGGTCACAGTTTTAGTATGGAAGAAGGAGAATTCTGGATGGCTTTGCATTTTTTTCCAATAATGTATAGCGTAATACAGAAAATATAACATTTAATTGAAACGACTTGATATTGTCAAAACTACCTTGATTGATTAAAAAAATATGAGATACTATTTCCAGTTATTACACCATTATCAATATCCAGTAAACTGAAAACTTGAACATCAAGCATGGGTGAAGCCCTACGATTGGCTATTATCTGTCGGTCAATAGATGCTAGCTCTACTGCCATTGGCCGAGACATGACACACTTTCAAGTAATCCAATGAAAGCATAGCTCAACCTTTATTGGTCGCTAGCTAATGACCAATCGTATCGCTTTACTCAAACCATTGATTCTGCTGCTCAATGTTTGAGCTTTTAGTTTACTAGAGATGATAAATCAGTGGTTTTGGGAAAATAGAGTCGTTTTCATTTTATATAAATATTTACTACATCATCACCTTTACAAAAACACAGAAAGTAACTGAAAATTACTCTTGAAACTTTGTCATACTATCCCAATAACTAGTGATTCTCAATATATTTTCTTGTAATCCAATGTTCAATGAGAAGTATATTTTCAGAACATTCTCTACAGAGTGCAGAGAAGTGTATTTGGAGTAATATCAAAAAGAAGAAGAGAGGTTGAGTTTTGTATTAATATACGATTATCCTGGATGTTGAGAAGGTTTTATTCGAATTTCGAAAGATTAAACTTTTCCGGGGGTTGAAAATGAGAGAATAAAATCTTTTCATGAAAAACAGTTCCGTTCCTACGATTCCATTCTTTCATTAGAAACAGAGAAAAAGCTTGAATTCTAAGTTCTCAGTCGTAATCATTAAATCATTAAGAGCACTTGTGCTATCATTTTACCATTCATCTGCGCTTTATATTACTTATTAGATGATTTTACCAATCACAATATCCTGTTAAACTCTATGTGTACTTCCGATTCTAAACTCATGTCAAATCTAGGAGGTTAGATCGAATAATGAATCCTCTATCATTGTCTGGAGCAAGTCAATTTTCAGTTGAGATAGAATGATGAATAGATGGATTCATTGTCAACAGCTATCCCATACATCCAAAACATACACGTGGATTGTTAACATATTGTAGCACTCTTGTGTTCGGGCAAGTTTCAGGATGAAATAGGCATTATATGACGAATAATCAACAAACTGCTCTCAAATAACTTTCTCGCTGGAAAACTCATATTGTTTGTTGTATGCTTTCGATATGAGATTAATAATTCAGTGCATATGAAATTCTCCATTTCTGAAATTTCACCATGGAATGAATTCCTCTTCTTCTTCCTCATGTACCTTCACCATGGCGGAGGTTGGCTATCATGATAGCGATTTTTACTCACTGATGGCGTTACTATGTATCTCTTTCTTTCCTCATCAACATCGTGAACTTTCTATAAAAGGAGTATATGATCAAAAAGGAGACATCTTCCAATAACAAATGAGAATAGATTGCAAACCTCGCAATACGAATGCATAAATTTGAATTATGATGTTCGAATAGATGAATAAGTAGAGACTACATTATCACCAGTAGCTAGTTGTCATTCATGACTCCAATAATGTGAAAGGGTGTATTCATGATCATGGCTCACTACTAGTGTTATTACAGGGACTGCAAAGGAGGACATTTACTGTACAACTCTTTGAAATATATGAGAGAATTTAAAAAGCTATGATCTCTGATAATACTCATTGACATCTTGATGGAACACTTGCGTGAATGGAAGATTAGGAATATAGAGTGCAAGAATACTTTATAGAAATAGTAAGATAGAAATACTAGCGTGCTTTGGATGAAAAGATAATTTATTCCAGGAATACGTGTGAGAGTTATGAATTGAGGCCATACATGGGTAAAGTTTTCCCATGAAATAAATGGTGAAATGAGAAAGGGAGATTGAAGCACTAGGTGACAATGAAAAACGCAGCATTCAAACTTATAGCCACGAAGATTTATCCTAACTGAAAGGCTTTTATGTGCCTACAGAACTGTCATATTCCAATTTGCTCATGCACTCAGCTTTGACCATAAATTTAGAGCAACGATCTGAATTTGAATTTATACAGGTTGGGCCCACACTGAACAGTGGTACTCAAAATACTAATTCTCTGCATGTAGGCCTAACCCTGACAACGTATGTGCAACGGTACAACATTTATAGGATGATTTCGAATGAATGATGTTGTTGCCGAACTATTCCATTTCCTACCATTTGTCTTGAATACAGTTGATTACATTTTTCCTCCATATCAATCCAAATCGACTTAGTATGAAATATTAAGGAGGAAATATTAGTAGGGAATATTATTAATTATATATAATTATAATAATATAAGTTTTTTTCGAGTGACTGTGGGAAGTGGAAGGTAAGGTTCAGGGGATTTATTCATAATGCTACAGGACTTTTTGAAACTTCTCAATTGTTGCTTTATATGGCTTCCTGTTACAACAAATTATAGAAGTCATAAACTATGTTCAATAAATGTAATGTTGTGGAACACGCGCTAATTGGAAGAATTCTATTATAAAAAAACATTATTGTTATGGATGAGGCCTTTAGAAGGATGGCAGGAGGCGAGGGGTTTCTGGTAAACAACACAGAGATGGCAGGTTATTGTTCAAGTTAATAATATTGATTGAGAATAGTCCTTTTGATTTTATTAGTAATGGAAGATAATTATAATTTTTTCTTAAGAAGTATAAAAAGTAGAGAAGAAAGTTTTCAGCTATGTTACATTTGAGTTATTGTTTCTGAAGATATATCATTGTAGAGTATTGCTGGAAGTCAGGAAGATAGTCTTTAAATTGGAATGTAATTTTGAATATTATGTTGAGTTTGAGACTTGCTAAAGTTTTATATTTTCCTGACTGTGTTTTTTCATGGCGTTAAAGGTTTTAACTGAACGCTAATTTATTAAATAATACCAGAACTTTTGAATTATTTATGAAGAAAGATCCATTAATTTTGATACAAAGAATCAGTAGTTTAAAGGTAAAAATTCATATAAAATGAGGATTCGAACGGAATGGGAGAATTTAAATAATCTGCAATCAATAGATAACTCCTTTGTTTATTTAGCTTTTGATGAATTGTAGGAAGAGTTAGAAATTGATGCCATTATACATTTATTTACAGCGGTTCATGTGTGTGACCCCAAACCAACTTCATGTACCACCCCTTTGGTTCCGCTTACTTTATGTAACACCGCTTCTCAAGACACCCGTTCAGATGACAGGTCTAGGGACGTAAGATGTCGTCGTCAAGCCAAATTCAACCGGTAAAAGTTCACCGCCAAAAACAAGGTACGTAATCTCGATGATAAAGCAACGTACAGACCAACGAAAGTGCAGTGTAGTGAAACAAAGGTTCATTCAAGAATGTCGATCAAAAGTGGGATTCTAAATTTATGAAATGGGTTATATGGGTTATTATCGACGAAAATTGGGTTCAACGGGTTTTTTATTTCTTGAGTTTTCGCATTGAAATTAATTTGTTATTCTATGACTGATATTGTTTGGTTTTGTGACGTATTGCTATCTAAACGAGGGATAGTAATGCGCCCACAAATCAGATTAAGAATGTCAACAAAGTAACTTAACATGAAATTGTTGAAAACAAATCAAATTTTCTTTGTCCGATTTTAGTTGCCAATGTTTATTTAAGTAGTTGGTATTTTTCAAATTGTAGTGTTAGTTTATAGTAGAAATCTATTAAATCAGGCATGGCAAGATAAATTGAAGTTTTCTTTACTCTAGCCCGTTCACCTGCATGAATTAAGTATAGACTCAGGTATTTCCTAGATGTTCGGCCTATTTTCAAATTCCAAATTTTATTCCAAATTAACTTTTTTATTATCTATTAAAAGGCCAGGCACAGTCTTGAAAAATTATTATTCGATTTCATAAAATGGTATAGATGATTTTCCCGATACGCATCATAGGAGAGGATACTCATCAGTAATTTATTGCTTGTTATTTATTATCCAATGGAATACACAGAGAGCTATCATGCTATTTTAAAATACGATATTCAGTTTTATTATCGTCTATAGTACTACTTCTACTACTACTTTACAACTACCGTATTAAATAATAATCGAATCCATAAAAGCATTGAATCGCTCCACGATAAAGAACGTAGCATCGAGCATCTGCTGCAAGTCATCAATCACTTCTTCAGTCGTATTTTATTCCTCACCCATATCATGCATGCTGAATTTCTATCAGGAAGTCAGATTTTGGACTTCAATTGGGTTCCCATCCATCATTTATTGAGATCAGCTTCTCGTTTCAGAATATTGACTGGTAATTAAATTAATAGTTTTGTCAGGTTGGCATTAAGTTGAGTTGACTTTGTTAGGTTGGCACCAAGTTGAAGATTGAAATGCATTAATCGCGGAAAAATTGATTGGGCACTGCTACTTTAATCAGAGCTATACCTGAGAATATTATATTACTAGCCGTCAGGCTCGCTTCGCTCGCCATATCCGTTTAGCCAGACGTTTAGTCTGGACCCCCGACTGGATCGTCCTAACATATGATAAAAATGCTCAAATGAAAAATGCAGGCGAGCGAAGGCTAGTTGGATATATATTTCTGGCTTTCATGTCTCAGCAGTATAACAAGGTAGGGCTGACAGATGGTGGTTGTGAATATACCAATGTTTTCTAATTTTCAAATTTCTCCGTAATCCATCATCAATAATTAGGATACAATATTATTGATGGTGAATTCAAGTGTAATTTTTAAGAAAAGTTCAAGATTTCCGAAGATTATAGTTCTATTGAGAATTGTTCATTGAGCTTATATGGAAAGAACTCTTTTTCTGTAGAGAATGAATTATTGGAGAATAGAGGGTATGGAGGAATAAACTGGATACTCATGGAGAGAATTCTAAGCCTGATATTCCAATGCTTTGTTAGCCTGTAAAAACCTCTATTTTTTCATCAGTATTGAAAAACATGGGCAGTTGCCAATTTCCAATGGGGCAGGTGAATGTGCGTCGGTTGAATGAACAAACTTTTGCCACCTGAAAATTAGTGAGAGCTAGCTGATATTTTGCTCTGGCGTCTCTCAGTGCGCCTTTCAGTCTTGATTAGAGGGTACGAGGCTGCCACAAGCAGCCATGTTTGTATGGGTTTCGGCTGCTTTTACAGGACTTTTCCAAACTTTTCCCTGTTTCGAAAGCAAAGGTGAAGCTACACAGATTGTCGCGCATGGCCGCCTAAAAACAAATCACACAATTCGACTATTCATTAGACAAACAGTGTTTCTAATAAAACTCAGATGGTCTGATGAATCACGCACTGGGATAGAAAGTTTTCATTAATGAGGTAATCAATATGAGGACTTGATACGTTTGATGTTACCTCATTTATATTATTATGAGAAAAGTTAACAGTACTGTGCCGAAAGCTCAAATTGGAATTGTTATTAATTTTCCAGTGATAGGACTTAAACAATTTAAGTTGCAAATTAGTGCTTTGGTTGATAGAGGATCAGAGGTTGAAAGCCAAAGAGGAAAAGTCTGTTTCAATTAAGTGATTCCAATAGAAATCAGAATTTTCCTTGTGAAAATGTTCATCTTGTTAGTGTATTTATATTATTTTTAGAGAGAATTCACTCGTTAACAATAAAGAGTTGAAGACTATGGGCATTTATGGGTATAGGATATAAACGTCAAATATCAAAGAATATGTTATAAATTTACCGAACACTAAGGATAAAAGTGCGATGAGAGATATACTAAAACTGATTGAGATCAGTGTAGAGCTGGGATACTAGAAGTACCTTTAATATTGTACTGAGATCAAAAACCTCAATATCTGGTGATCTCAAATAATGAAATGCAATCAATCTCAATTGATCCCATAGAGACATAAGCATGAAGCTTATTGCTCATACAGAAGTTTAATCTTTGATTGAGATGATTGAAGTGATTGTGAAAACAATCATTATTAAAGGGTCATTTCCACGAATTTCAATTTTTAGACAGAAAATATTGATCTTTAATTTATTGCAATATCTCTGCCAAGCCGAACGGTCTATATTTTCCAGTTATTTGTCATTTGTCAAACATCATGATCGATCTCAATAAACATATAGTTGCACCAACACTCGTTCATCCAATTATTGAACTTCCAATAATTATTTTCCTTATTATCTAATTGTTAATTACAATTACTGTTTCATGTACACACAACTATTCGGTGTTCAAGTTTTGATTTTCCTCTTGTTCATGCCCTAAAATTTATAGTTTAAAAGAATTTCTTTTTCAGATTAAACTAGAAGTTTGAAAGTAAATTCAACTTTCACCACCCGAATCTGTCACACAAATACTTTCCTGACTGAAAACGATTCTGATTCATCTCCTAGCTCAGTCAGAGAGATAATCTGTAATCGACCAAGCATGGATTGGATTCAGGCTATGTCATTCTATTGTGCTGAAGAGAGAGAGAGAGAGAGAAAGTATGGCTTGGATGAAAGAGTGTGTAGAGAAGATTTTGTCTAAATCACCCTGTCCTGCAGGCTACCGCACAAAAAAAGAGATAAATAGAAAGAAGAAAGCAAAAAATGGCAGCGAAAGAATCAAGAGTGTACAAAAGAGTGATTTGCTCTCTCCTTCTCCAATAGCTTTTCTCGTCCTCTATTTTTAATCTCGCAGCAGGAAGTTATTGAATCCTCTACTCACTATAGTTAATATTCGCCAGTGATTGAGAATAAAGGTGTGTTATAAATATAATTCCACAATTCAATGCTTAAATGTACAAGTCAGTCGATCAGAACAAAAGTTGGATTAATCCAAATTGAGGAACAGGGACCCAAACGTTTATGAGAATTGAAATTGAAACACCTCATGTTTTAAGTGTCTTATTTTGAGGGGAAATGAGGGGAAAACACCTTCCTTCACAAGAGCTTCTTGAGCTCTTATAACAATGAATAACTGATTGAAATTATGATGATAGTGGGTCAGATTAATGCCCATTACCAATTACATTAAAACTATCATAAAATGACTCTCAAAGTACGGTATCTGAAAGTGAAAATTCGTCTCATCAAAGTATTCGTAGTAAATATATTTCTTTTTCAGAGTCTTTGACCGCCGCTCTTTGAATTACATACAGCTAATAGCACTCTGTATAATGATGCATATATCCCTAGGATAATTTCTATGAAACGAAAGATTTTGTGGTCATATAATACAAATTACTCTAGACTGGAGTTAATTTTCCTATGGGTAATTTTGGAAGGAGTTTAAAAACAGTATCGCTTGTGTTTATACATTCCAAAAAGGAAATTATTTCAGTTGTAAAAACACACATTACTTACTGTTCGATTTTCAAAATATGTGCAAGAGAGATCGTATTGTACACTTTTGTATTTGAATCCATCATGGAATTAGTTCCATTGACCCGAAAAATACAACGAGGTGATATTTTAAGGATAATAGAATTCCTTCTTAGGATTAACATAGTGTGAAATGAAAACCGCAGATGATTTATACAGTTTCGTGCGAAGTCAATTCAGCTTGAATGTTTCTAGATTACTAAATATTCAATGCTAGTCAAAATTTGATATTGCTCGAATAAGGTTACAAGATTACAATCGATAATTTCATGCGAGAATTCTCATCGCATCTGGAATGTTATTTGTGCGTCACAATCAACAATGACGCAACATCATCAATTGAATTGGATTAATACTGCGATCTCAATAAACACTGTTCACTCTATTGAGTAGTATTTACTGTTCTCAATATCCGTGTTGTGAGAGTTTAGTAGGTTATTTGAGAGGTTAGTCAGTATTGTTTCTATTTATCTCGCAAGCTGCCCAAGAATCGTGAGCAATAAGAGTGCGGTTTCCTCGTCATCATTAGAGCAATATTGCGTCCCTAGACGATTAATACCTGAACGTTAAGGGACCTTGTTACTGGCAAAGTTGACTGAGCAAAGTCTGCAGAAAATTTTAATAAACTTAATGGAGTAGGAAGGCTGGCTGCGAGCTTCGAAGGCACCTGCGACCTTCTATAGATTACTCGATGCCTGCAAGCCTGGAAAGCCGTTTCACTGTTTCTTTAAGCGAATGTAACGAGTGGCGGCAGGACCTTTTATCGAACGAAGCTCCACTCTCAAATTGATATTAATTCGTCCAGCAGTGGCCTCACCACAGAGCAAAACACTGTATTGCAGGCAATCTCGACTCCTATAAATCATTAGAGGTCATGTTGCATTCATTTATGAAAATAATTTTTTGGCGAATCATTCCATATTAATAACCAACTAACGCATCTCCTTAATCCTATCATAATATTCAATGTTCTTGAAACATCTTTGAGGGGTTATATGAACTATTATTGCATAACAACAGAATAGAAACCAAGATTCCTCATTTGGTAAAGGAGGATCACTAGTACAATCCACCTGAACGATAGGCTCATACGAAACACTAGAATCAACGAATTTATTTATGAGACCTTTTAAAGCATTACAAACTCAATAATTACTTCCGTCTTGAATCAAGTTAAATAGATATACAACGTATATCATCTATCAACCTTGCTCCAATACAGGAATCAGTAATAAGGTAGTTTTAAGATATTGAAACATCTCTGTTACAACGACGTGTAGAATAAAGTTTACACTTCTTCTTCTTTTGGTTCCTTCTCCTATCGGAGGTTGGAAATCATCACGGCAATTTTCACTTTATTGATTGCAGCCTTGAATAGTTCCCTTGAGTTGCAGCTATACCATTCTCTTAAATTACGCAGCCAGGATATCCTTCTTCTTCCCACACTCCTCTTTCCCATGATCCTTCCTTGCAATATAAGTCTCAACAGCTCATACTTTTCACCCCTCATTACATGACCCAAATATTGCAATTTTCTTCTCTTTATAGTCGCAACAACTTCACATTCCTTTGCCATCATTAACATTACATCCCTATTTGTCACTTTTCTTGTCCATGGTATTCTCCACATCCTTCTATAGCACCACATTTCAAATGCCTCGATGTTTTCGAGGTTTGACTTTTTTATTAAAGTCCATGCTTCCATGCCGTACAGCAATGTAGAAAACACATAACAACGCAGCACACTATTGTGACTAAAATGCTATGAAAAAAAACACTCCAGGAACTGGATTATGCTAGGGAAAGTTGGAAGAATTATTTATTGTAATGTGCCTGCCCCTTTTTAAAGATAATAGATAAGATAATTTTGAATAAAATTTAGAATTTAGAAATAGGCCGACACATCTAGAAAATACCTGAGTCTATACCTAATTCATGCAGGTGAACGGGCTAGAGTCAAGAAAACTTCAATTAATCTTGCCATGCCTGATTTAATAGGTTTTTAGTATAGAATAACACTACAATTTGAAATAATTGAAAAATACAAACAGCTTCAATAAACATTGGCAACTAAAATCGAACAACAGAAACAACAATTTCATGTTACTTTGGTGACATTCTTCATCTGATTCGGGGGCGCATTACTATCCCCGATTAGATAGCAATACGTCACAAAACCAAACAATATCAGTCATCAAATAACAAGTTCATTTCAACATGGAATTACTCAAGAAAGAAAAGCCCGTTGAACCCAAGTTTCGTCGATAGTAACCCATATAACCCATTTCATAATAATTTTGAATCCCCACTTTTGATTGACATTCTCGAATGAACCTTTGTTTCACTACACTGCACTTTCGTTGGTCTGTACGTTGCTTTATCGTCGGGGTTACAGTACCTTGTTTTTGGCGGTGAGCTTTTACCGGTTGAATTTGGCTTGACGGCGACGTCCTCTTACGTCCCTAGACCTGTCGTCTGAACGGGTGTCTTGAAGCGGTGTTACATAAAGTAGCGGAACCAAAGGGGTGGTAGTACAAGAAGTTGGTTTGGGGACACACATGAACCGCTTAGCGGTTATTTGAAGAAACAATTATTCGTACATGATGAAGAAACACAATTAAACCTTTCAGGACATGGCACTACTAGTAAATTTAAACATTAATAAAAAATAAAACTAGCTCCTACATTAACTACTGAAATAAACTTATAAACCTGCCCAAAAAGGGGGAAACATAGTGACTACATCTTTACTCTCGTAGTGCTCCTAGCAAAGTGTCCTCCGAACGTAATCTGGTCTCTCGACTGGGGAATCCCCACTACTGTATTTAGAAACAGGTCTCCTATTGGGCGAAAGGAATCAATTTGACCAATCGTCGCGTGGCTTCTAGAGCCTTTGGACCAAATAGTAACTGCAAAATCGGTAGTTTGTTATAATTTCAATGCTTGCTGTTTTCCAACTTATCGCACTTTATGTCGCGACAAGAAGGCTAAGTTTTAGAGATAATTCCATAATCTACATTCCTCGACGACTCGGAGCCACAATTTTTAAATATCTATCATGGGAAACTCGAAGTCATGGCCGTTCATAATAGAGAGAGAAAATAATTTATTTCGCTAACTCACTTACAATAATGGCTCTAGTCTATTGCGTATTAAATTTACTATTATAACTCGGGAAAAGGCCTGAATTAAAAGGAGTGCTCGGCACACTCCCCTTCCTTACGGTGTGAAACACGCAAAAAGAAATCTAATCAGGATATGTTACCATAGAGGCATTCTGTATGTTTTGGAGAGTCGAATTTCTGGATTGATAGTAGGATCCAATTTGAAGCGGGCCCTCTTCAAAAGAAATCTCTTTAATCATTCCGAAATTCAGCAAAATGTATAACTAATAGAGATTTGTGGTAAGAGTCTTTAAAACTGTGGCAAGAGTCAGGACAAAACAATATGGGCGTGTCCACTTTTTAAGTAGGCACTAAAGATGGACCGAGTATAATAATCTTTGAATACTTCAATCACTTTATTGAGTCCCTGGTTATTTTCTTGGCAAACTCTAACAAGGGAAAACGTTTAAAAGACATCATAGTTTTAATTGGTTCTATGTTACTCTGCTGTTGTAAAATATGGAGTACGTTGATTATAATAGTAAAGGATGAAACCTTTTCACTCTGCTGAATGTATTGAAATCTAACTATCATTACTATAGAGTTGAGAGTGCAACATATTTTTAACAATATAAAGCAATTCAATAGGCAATACTATTCTACATCGACTACGATTGAGAATAGTAGTCGAGAGATAATAATGGTTGAAACTGCAACGCTAGCGAGCCATCGGAGAGCAATGACACACGCTTGATGTACATTCCGTAGCTATGAAAATTTCTATCCATTATTGTATTCCAGCAGGAAATCTCTATCACTGAATTGTATTAAAGTGAACTAAAACGGAAGCAGTTAAACTGAATACACCAATGATAAGTTTATAATTGCATTAATCATGGAAGGTAAACTAATAAAAAATAGGGATATCAACAAAAATAATATGAAATATAAAGCGAATAGAATATAAAATATGAGGCCTTAGACATTATTCTTATTATTTTATGAATGAGAATATATTCTATCTATATGTACTAACTCCTAACTATGTGAATGTATAATTCTTAACTATGAATGGATGAGTATTAAGCTATTGAAAATGGGTATAGTATAGAATATTATGATAAATCGTCTTATGCTAAATAACTTATGATTATTAGAGACATCACATACATACATTGCTACATAGGATATTATGACTGTTGATAACTTCAAAAATTGATCATCACCCGATTTGCCAAACAATCAATTATCTACTACCGTGGAAAACTGTACAACCATTTCATTTACCGCGAGTATGCAGCCGTGCATGAAATAAAATTAAACCTAATTCACCTACCTAAATATATTTAATATTACGAAGTTAATAACATAATTTAATGACTAATCTAGTTGCGCAAGTTATTTACATTCCGGAATTTCTTCTATATACATTATATTGTCACGTAACAAAATCTTTGACTAATAAACCCTTCATGAACCCGTAATGAATCCTTCTAACAAATACGGTAATATCTTTATCATAACTCTTTTTCTCCTTTCTCCTTCTCATTCATTAGGAATCATCTCGTTGAGTGTATAGGGACAAGGCTACAGAGTGGCGCCATACTCACAAAAACTTATCCAATTATAACTCACGACAAAAAATCTTGTCTTCAATAGACTGATCTGTTTCCTATTTTTTTCTGATCTGTTTCGGATATTTTTCAACATGACTCAAGCGTGATTTTGCATTATAATATTCCAGTAGGAAACCTTCACGACAGAACGCTAGTCAAAACAGAACTATGATCAAGTGCCAGGCTTTAATCGACAATAATAATTCTGTATTTCGCTTCTCACTAGAGTACGTGACATTTTCTCTAAACACTGGAAGCATACTTTTCATCGCATGATTTAATAATATGAAAGTTCAGCTCTAACTTAGCATTGTTGGACTGCTACTGCTTGCCTTCTGATTACCAACATTATTGAATTTACCAACACATTAACACATTAATAGGCTACTAATACACTATTACTGATTCTCAAGTTCACTGACATTTTCAACCTTACTGGAGCCTCACATAATTATTTCTCAACAATAAATTTCATATCCAACTAGTTTCAATTACTCTACTAGATCTCAAAATATCTCAACTTATTCACATGGAAAACTTGATTGCAATTTTACTATTCATCATTAAAAAATTTATCATTTCATTAAGATTTTCCTATTTTTTTATTTATTAATTCTTTTTGACTACTTATCTCTAAAGGGTCCTACTACTGTTAATTACCTCAATTTAATTTTCCCAACAAAAATTCTATTTCCTTTTTGACACGAATTTTCCTACATACCTTATATCCCCATTTAAATTTTTAATCAACCTTTCAACTCTCAACTACAGAATAATTTAAACTCATGCTTAACTCAAGAGATTTTTCCCTTTTCATTTCAAATTCAACTAGAAGAATTTCACTGTTAATTTTATTTTAATTTAACCCGTTCATTAGTGTTCCAATATTTATTTCTACTTTCACTGATAACCATTTTAACATTACCTAGGTACTCGAAAAAGTTTCTCTGTTATTTTATTTGTATACCTTAACTAATCACTTTAAATATTCATTGTCTAAAACCTTCAATTTTCGTTACCATACCAAATTTCTAAGCAACTTTAAACTCAATAATACCCCTTTTTTTACCAATTTTTACTTGTGTTTTTGCGGCTGACTTTCCTACCAAACATTAACGAACCTTTTGACTGGGCTTCCCTAAACTGCATTACGCTGATTGTTTTCCTTACAATCACTACGAAGACTCACTAAATATTCTAGATTTCGGTTTACGTTATTCTACTGACGAGCCCCATAACTCTCGAATGAACCAGACCGTTTACTAGATACAATTAAATCTTAGCTCACACCATCTTCGGTGCCTTTCGCTAAAATTATACAATTCCACCGTACAAATTTGCAAGGTTAGTCACAGCTAAATTCCTTGATTTGTTACATGGACAGCTTTCGGGCAGTGCTCCGTTCTCTCTGGACACGGGCCTACACTCGCGCCGATTACCTAAATTCAACAACAACACACACAGGCAGGACATCCCCTTGTCCTCCTCTAAATCTTGAGTCTCAACTAAACAAACAAAAAAATTCCCCACAGTCTACAGGAAACGTTACCAACACAACGGATCTTTACACTATCACTACGCATGTCTACCGCAAAAATCACACCTAAAAAAAAATATTTCCAATAATAAAACTGATTCACCTTTTTGAGAATAAACATTACTGATAAAGGGACTTAACAACCTCATCTGAATCAACTTATTTTCATACAAATTCCCAAGGATTTGATTATCGTTTCAACTTTAATCTACAATACCCAATTATTTAGTTTAAACATCTCAAGGCCAAAAATACTCATCAACTTTTCAAAACTACATATCAACAATAACTAATAAAACAGTTTCCTATTTATTCTCTGATTACCTTCGATCTACCTAAACTTATCAAAAAAATTTCCTATTTTCCTCAAACATTCTCCCATAATAATTTCCGAATTTTCCTAATTTACTTGGTTGACCTTTAAAATCTCAATATTCCCTTTCACTACTACTATAATGATATTCAACTACCAGACGTGAGACCAGAATACGTACGTTGACATTACAATAATTTCTATCATCATTCACGGAATTACAGAATACAAAAATTTATTCAGCACTTAGAATCAGTTGTTTTTCACCTATGCTAGTTTCTTCTACCAATTTTTATTCTACCGTTAAACCTTCAAAAATCAATTTCAATATTAAGTTTTAGAATACTTTCAACTTAAGCATCAATGATACTTGACTTTATCTTTAAGCACTTCAAAAGATTATCATTTTAATGGTTTAACATAACTGAATAACTTTCCTGTTTCATCTACAATTATTTAAACTTCAGAAAAATTGGAGTAGCAACAATAAATTATTCATTCAACTCCAAACCCAAAATATTGACAGTTAACACGTTCACAGAATGAATTATTAAGTATAGACTCAGAAAAATTGATCTAGTATTATTAGAGTAAGTTATGAAAAATTTAATTTTTTAGAAAATTTGAATTCCAGAGATTTAAATATCTCTAGACAGCAGAGTCGGCGCAGTTGTGTGCCAAAGAAGATAATTTTGAATAAAATTTAGAATTTAGAAATAGGCCGACACATCTAGAAAATACCTGAGTCTATACCTAATTCATGCAGGTGAACGGGCTAGAGTCAAGAAAACTTCAATTAATCTTGCCATGCCTGATTTAATAGGTTTTTAGTATAGAATAACACTACAATTTGAAATAATTGAAAAATACAAACAGCTTCAATAAACATTGGCAACTAAAATCGAACAACAGAAACAACAATTTCATGTTACTTTGGTGACATTCTTCATCTGATTCGGGGGCGCATTACTATCCCCGATTAGATAGCAATACGTCACAAAACCAAACAATATCAGTCATCAAATAACAAGTTCATTTCAACATGGAATTACTCAAGAAAGAAAAGCCCGTTGAACCCAAGTTTCGTCGATAGTAACCCATATAACCCATTTCATAATAATTTTGAATCCCCACTTTTGATTGACATTCTCGAATGAACCTTTGTTTCACTACACTGCACTTTCGTTGGTCTGTACGTTGCTTTATCGTCGGGGTTACAGTACCTTGTTTTTGGCGGTGAGCTTTTACCGGTTGAATTTGGCTTGACGGCGACGTCCTCTTACGTCCCTAGACCTGTCGTCTGAACGGGTGTCTTGAAGCGGTGTTACATAAAGTAGCGGAACCAAAGGGGTGGTAGTACAAGAAGTTGGTTTGGGGACACACATGAACCGCTTAGCGGTTATTTGAAGAAACAATTATTCGTACATGATGAAGAAACACAATTAAACCTTTCAGGACATGGCACTACTAGTAAATTTAAACATTAATAAAAAATAAAACTAGCTCCTACATTAACTACTGAAATAAACTTATAAACCTGCCCAAAAAGGGGGAAACATAGTGACTACATCTTTACTCTCGTAGTGCTCCTAGCAAAGTGTCCTCCGAAACGTAATCTGGTCTCTCGACTGGGGAATCCCCACTACTGTATTTAGAAACAGGTCTCCTATTGGGCGAAGAGAATCAATTTGACCAATCGTCGCGTGGCTTCTAGAGCCTTTGGACCAAATAGTAACTGCAAAATCGGTAGTTTGTTATAATTTCAATGCTTGCTGTTTTCCAACTTATCGCACTTTATGTCGCGACAAGAAGGCTAAGTTTTAGAGATAATTCCATAATCTACATTCCTCGACGACTCGGAGCCACAATTTTTAAATATCTATCATGGGAAACTCGAAGTCATGGCCGTTCATAATAGAGAGAGAAAATAATTTATTTCGCTAACTCACTTACAATAATGGCTCTAGTCTATTGCGTATTAAATTTACTATTATAACTCGGGAAAAGGCCTGAATTTCTTCACTCACCGTTGATATTAACTGTCCCATATATTTTTTCTAAAAATTCATCTTTCGAATATACTCAGGGCATTAATATTGTGAGTAGTGAGAGTTCAAGCTTCTTACCCGTATGTAATTCGTAAAACATTTAAAAAAAACTCAATGCTTAATTTGAGAAGCAATGTTGAAACTTTATAACTAAACTTTAAACAGAAAACTGTAATCTTGTAGAAAGTATAGATGTGAAGATAGTGAAAATTCAAGATGTGAAAATAGGTTATCAGCACTTCTCAATATCTAAAATGTTATGAAGGACTTCTAACTTGTTTGATGTGGTTGGACGCTCAGCACGAACAGTTGGCTGCAATCATTAATGGCCGTGGAGAGAAGGTGCGATTAGGAGTTCAGCTGTTGGTCTGGGAAGTGACAGTTCCAGCGGTGTGTATTGACAGTGGTTGTCAAAACCCTCCAGTATTAAGCACTGTCACAGGAAATAATGGATTGTCGCTAGAGAAAGAGAGATGGATGGTGAGTGAGTGAGTGAGTGAGAAACTCAAAGTAAATGTTTGAACAGTTTAATGACAGAGATGACATTGCTTGTTCCAACAGAAGAAAAAGAAACTAAAGAGCTGTTACAGTTATCCAATTTTTCGCTTTTCCCAAAAATAAAAACTTTGTCTCATCCATATTGATTCAAGGCTGCTCCATCCCATCAAATATTCCCCTTCAAGGGCGATGGAGGAAAAATTTATGATAAGCGAGTATTCATTAGCGATTCTTTGAGACAAGACTTCAAATTCAGAAGTAGAAGCTTCAGAAAATTTGTATTCCCAAGAACTTTAAACCTAATAAGAGGAGTTTCTTAGGCATTTTGATGATAGTAGCGTTTCTATTGACTCAGGGATACAAGAGCTCTGAGTTCATCTTTCTTGAATTGAAGGTCTGTTCTGAGCAGTTTAAAAGCATGGAAATAAAGATAAGTATCTCATAAGAAAATTCAATTATTCTTTATAACAGTATTATTGAACTCGTGTGCAAGTTGTGAATCGTAATACATAATATGAAATACATGGATATATAGTATTAATTCGGCATTACTGAATAGTAATGCTATCCTCTGCTATTCACTCAGCGTAGGGTGGGGACTTTTGATGTGTTATCCTTCAACTACCCCAAGCCAAGAATCGGGGTCAAAATTATGCTTCAAACTCCAAACATTTTCTTTGCCTACAATTCTGCATCACGAAAAAGGAATAATATTGCTTCAATACAACAATGTTAGCTGAATTCACTAATTTCGGGAAGTGAAAATATTTCTCGGATGCTGATGAATTAATGCAATTAACCTTTCGATTGACGTGTAGTGAAACTGCAAGACTTGTTGCTCTGCTGCTCTTCTCATTTGGCTTCGAAATGAATATTTTCATTTTCAAGTTTTGTTTCACTTTGGAAACGCTTTTCACATTGTTTAACCACACACAATCTTTCCAAATAACGTCTCCAGTCTTCTGAGCTGTTAGATTGGAAGCATTCAATATTTCAATTAAGTGAGACTACTTGTCAGAAATTTCATTCCATGTATTTATCACCCATCTTGATGCATTCTTTTGTGAACCCATATTCTTGTATGAGCCAATATTTCCTCTCTAGAATTTGAATAATAAACTCAGCTTGATCATTCATTCGTATAGGAGAGAATCAGGATCAATGCAAAGTATTTGTTCACTTGTGATTACAAAGTAGAGAAACTTCACCAAGACTTATTCAAATGGATAATAATTCTGATATCTAATCGAACATAATATATAATCTCATCTTATTAGAGAAATCCAAGTCACATCCGCATGTAAGAAACACAAGGCTGTGGTTTCACAAGATAAGGGGTGAACCACACCGTTCATATATCAAACATTTCAGAAAGTGGTAATGGATAGGAAGTTGGGTGATGTCAGTCTAGAGAGCACGTTTTACGGGACATGAACGACTGTCGCGACTGAACACGATGTTTTCGTCTTTGCCATCCATGCTGGTTGCTGGTTTAATCATTCACGGATGAAGGGTGGAGCTTTGGTGGAAAGGGGCGAAGAGGAGAGGTATCACTTGATGATACATGGCTTGGAAAGTCATCAGTTCACCCCCTCCCATCCACCCATCAACAACCCGTGCTCATTCACTGCGAAAGCTTTATCACAAGGAACTTGGCCAACAATAAATTATTTAATGGGAGTTGTCGGCGGGATATTTTATTGGTCCTCGGCTACACTCTCATGTCTTACTGCACACAAACAAGCTTCAAGAATTCCTTGAGTCGAGAAAATTCTAAAAGGCAAGTACTTTACTTCTTGAGAGGTGTTTACCAGGAAATTCCTCGGCATTCTTTTGCTTTGCTTGTTCCCTCACTAATACCAGTGAACAAGTACTTTTTGGTGACATCAGAGCTGGTAATTAGCAAAGGATGTCAGTCCTTTGTCCTGGTTCAACTCATTTCTTGGTGACAAAGCTCCGGAAATTCCATTTCTACCGTCTGAAATGATGAGACATCAATAGAGGATTTCCTCTATTTGGTGACTGTTCCGAACCTGTGTCATGTGTCATAACCCAATTTTTCTTAGTATTTTCTTAATATTAATTTAAAAATTTTCTTGGTATTTTTCCTCATGATCAAGCACTAATAATAATATTCCATTCCTTTCAAAACCTTTAGATAGGCTTGTGCAATTCTGGGATAAGTACTCGATTACTAATATTCTGTCTAAAGAGGAATTCCGGTTATAATTTTATTTGAACGTTCTCTCAGTCATTTTTGAACGTTTATTAAATTATTATGTTTATTTATCTGAACTCAATTTTTTTTATAGCACCTAGTTAAAGACTAATAATCTGAACTGAAGTGATGAGGTTAGTTATTCTCTTAACAACTCACTGTTTAATATCAGCTATTGCTAGAGGGGAATTCAAAATTTTGGGAAATTAATAGTAGTCTGCAATATTGCAGTTAAATCTGCAATATTGAGCGCAGTAAGTCGATGTTATTGAACGAAGAATTTCATATCTGCAAAATATTTTACAATTCATTAATGTAGGCGTAGGCTTCAGCTTTCAATTTTCCTGGTCTTCCTTATCCTTGAGACGGTGGCATCAGATCCTGTTCAGAGCTCTAATGAAAATTAATGAATATAATCATCGCCATAACTCTTTCCGTCAAGGAAAACGTCTCAATTTTGTTGCAAAAAATGATTAATCACTACCGTTTCCTCATTTACTTGTTATTCATGAGAAAGACGGAGATTCGGAAATGAATTTCTTATTCACTTCAGCTCAGGTCAATATTATGATTGATACATTTTCTTCTTACAAGCAGTTCACCACTTGGAGATTTGCCAGCCAGAAACGCCTAGAAGGATTAGGTGAATGAAATTTGTAAGGAATTATTTCCGACAGTGTTGAGTCGATGAGTCTTTTTCTCATGTCAAGTATATTAGGAATGACGTCTTCATCGTTACTATGTTAATCTGATCCGATGGATGTGCACTCTTGAAAGATTGAATCAATGTTGTACAATACTTGTGAATTGAATTTTCCTGAGTGCTCCTGGTCGATTTTCCAGTTTCTTCGTCGCTCAGACACATCAACACAGAAACATTCCTTGATATCTTCGATGCTAATACAAAATGTTTGATAGAGATAGAAGTTGACTCATGCACAAATATAACCCCAGCAATAAGCTTTTTCCTTTGTGGTCTGACTATAATTACATCAAGTTGAGCGCCAATCAAACGTGAGCTATGTCGATTATCGATATAACATTTCAATGGAATATGCTATTGTCGTTTTACATATTTTCATAATGGCTTAATCAGTTGAATCTCTGAATACAATTGCTCGTCATAAGTCACGGAAGGGCAACCTAGAAATCTATTCTATTTACTGGTAATTCATTGCTCAGTCGAAATTTCATGACACCCACCTCTATAATATGAACGTTGCTAGAAATCAAATTATCCATTATTGTATCACAGCAAAGTAGCTTTATCATAATCTTGTTAGAATACATTAGTCGATAATTTTTCTATTTACATATTTGTTTTATTATGTTTCACTTGTTTTCTTGGGTTTTATTTTTTACTGCAAGTGAATTTTGTTATCATGGCGAGTCTGTTGCTTAAACCGCCATTTTGTGACGTTTCTATCATATGCACCGTTAAGTGGGAGGAGAGTGACTAGCTGGGCCAATAGCAGGCGTTCATGCCCTTGTTCAATAGCAGTACTCGCCTACTAATATAAACTCTGCTGCTCTTGTATTCAGTATTCAGTTTTAGTTTATCAGAGGCAACCGAAACCTGTCTTTCTATTTTTAATAAAATAATATTTTATTAAAAAATATTATGTGGTTTTTGACCATTTAGTCTTTTTATTTAATTTTTTCTCAATTCAAATATAATTTATTCAGAGAATACAACAAACATTCCGTCAAAATTTCAACAGGGACTTCCACTCAAGATGAGGAAACGTCTTCGAAAAAATGTAACTAAACAGAGATAAATTTATCATATACGATAGATTACATATCACTATAGAATATAAGATAGATTACAAACGAAGCTTTCTGAATGATCAAGTAAGTAGTAGTATCGAAACTCCGATACCGTACATCGAAAAAGTACATTGTAGGAGAAATACCAGTTGGATGAATTGCAACCAAACTTTGCTGTGTAGTTGCAAAGTAAACTATTGTGTTTCAAACGTGGCCATAAGCAACAATCAAATGTGGAGTTCACACCAGTGCAGTGACCAGTGAAGCAGTAACAGTGTTCGTACATTTATATTCAAAGCCCTCATATGAGTTTCAGTCTGTTGAAGCGTCTGAATTCTCACTAAATTTGTTACTGACAAACACTCTATGTACAATGTATACCGTACACAGTCTATTTACAGCTACGCACCTCATTACGGTTGTGCACCAGTTGTTTTGTTTGGGGACTCGAAGTGTCACTTTTGGCGGGAATAACTCTGCTTGTAACCCATGAAATTGCAAACTAAATCTCGAATGCAGACTCGCCGATGGTTTATCACGCTCTGAAGCCTAGAAGCCTAGACAATTTGCTGCAATTCTCGTGTTGTAATTATTTCTCTTTCCAACATTACTCGCTGTTGAAGGAGATAAAATAGTGTATTCTAGTTTATGTGGTTGGAAATCAGTCTTATAAACTGAGATTAATCTTAATCCTATCACATAAAGATTATACGATGATTAACAGAGACTATACGAAGGTTAATAAAGGTACGATGAAGTGATTATACAATGGAGTGAGTGAACTTCAGTAGCCAAAAAACATTCTTTTTTAAAGGCTACAAGAATATGTTTTTGAATCAATTACAAGTTTATTATTAGAAATAATGCTCTGTAGTTATCGTCGAAACTACAATCATTAAACCAGCATACTGGTTACATGCAACCAGCCAACTACTAAACTGGACTGACGAAAATGGTTCCAATGGACGACCGTATTCGGCCGAGTTGACGGCCGGCAGATTCGACCGAGCCAACGGCCGAACAGATCGGTTGAATACGGTTCCAGTGGACGGTTACCCTTAGCTTAATAACTTAATAACCTCACCTTAAGCTTCAATAATTTTCAACTGAGAACTTGTTTCGTTCGTTTGAATAATTCTTGTATTGATTTGGGTCTCGAGGTATCTACTACCTAAGTTATTATCACATCTGATGTACTCGTAGATATTATTCAAAAGAATCTGAATATTCTATCCACATCCTCAAATATTCTTCAGACAACTGTGAATTCCAAGCCTTCACGTCTCTTAATAGAAATTGGAACTTGAAACAGAAGGAGAAAATATCGGGAGATCATCAAAACTTCAACAACAGTCCTTGATAGAGAAAAGTCAATTTCACAGTCTGCAGTCTGTATCACATGCGCTTGTGTGTCAGTATGTGCACGGATGAAAAACTTGACGCTCCAGATTAGTTCTATTAGGAAAATCGTCAAGTGTTGGAAAAGCTATTGCGGAAATCGAGAAGCCAGCTCGTTAAAGGGTTGAAGCGTTGCAGGCACTCGAGGCTAATGTCTTGAGACAGAAGATATCTTATCGGGCAGCACCATTTCCTGATATCTCCTGGGGACTGCTAAAAGCTGAATCTTGTCTTTCCGCGATGCCAATAGGGAAGTTTCTTATGCGGAAACTGGCATTAACCACAGACCAATAGACACCTCTTATACGATTACTACTATTATTGATGCTGCTTCCGCCTCTAATTATTTATTGATTCTCCATAGAGATGATTATAATAATGCAAGTCGTCGATGTGGCTCTCATTCAGAGTAACATTGAGCTTTTCTTCACCTCAATTGAATTGACCTGAAATTTTTCTTCACCTCAATTGAATTGACCTGAAATCCCTTAGCAAATCGTCCGCCTTATAAAACATTATGTAGCAGAATAAGAAACATCTATTTAGAATAGAATTTAATTTTAAACTTAAATTTGTACAGTCGGTTCCTCCAGAAGATCCTTTTCCATTGATACTAGAACTGAATTGTATGAAATAAGACAGGAGCACAGAGGATGAGAATTGAATAATATGGGAAAGTGAATAGCTTCTTGAATACAAAGATACATCATCATATTGATCTACCATGCCATGTCTTTCAATTGCAAATTGAAAATTGTGAATGTGGAATAACGGAGCAGCCTTTTCGAAACTAACGGACTTCTTTACGCCTTATTTGAAAATGTTTATCCAATGGAAAATCGATTCTTTCAAATTCCTCATTTTTCTTAAACTCACGTTTCTGTTTTCTCTCTGAGTTGCAGGTGGAAAATATGAGAAATTTCAAAAAGCAGAAAATACAGAAAATGTAAGGAGAGTATATCAAGAATCAGCATTGCATCCTGGCAAAGATTAATCATTTCATGTTAGAATCGATTAATTGTTATCAAGAGGTTGGTTTTATGCATTTATCTGCCGTGAAAAATTCTCAATTCCATGTTATCTGTAACCATTCAATAATGGAATGATTGAGAGCGAAATAAACATTCATTTTTGATTCGAGAGAAATTGTTCATTTTAAGTTGTTAGCCCGAGGATAAGCCTGCTATTTACATTGATTATAAGACAATTATATATGAATTATTCGTTGAAATGCATAATACATGACAACATGAATATAGAGAACGATTTTGTCATGTTTATCTTCCTCAAGGAAATAATAATTACCTATTATAGTGTTTTTTCACTTTCAGATTGATAATAATTATCTAAATGTCTCTGTAAATAAAAAGTGGTCGACTAAATCCTGCACTGTATCTCAGGTCAGCACATTCGACTCCAGAGTCAGCATTTCATCTAAGAATCTCCAGACTATCCTTTCTTGTAATGGTTTTTCACGTCGTGAGCACAAATCTGCTGGCAACTCATTTGGACAGGTCTACTCCCAGGAGTGACGTTAGGATCAATTGGCCACCCGTGGACTTTCAATACTCTGGAGACATCCTGACTCGGCCGGACAACCCATCTAACGATTTTCCCGTTTCCAACTCCATGTTAAATCGAAGATGAGCTCTCTGTGAAGACTTCTCTCAAATGCAGCCGTTTATTATGTCATTGGAGTCATTATCACTTGTTCTTATACTCCGATACGACAAGACACCATGACAACAAGAGTGAATATGATAGTGTACTCTGTGTTTTTTATATATATTTTGAAAGATTAATATTCCTGATTTCAACAATACAAGGTTAATTTTAACAAATTATTTTCTTGTAAATGTAAGACCAGCTCCTTACAACTAAACTTGAAATTGCATTGGATATTATCATGCTTATAACATTTGATAATTCCAATCTCATAAAGAAAACTACCATAACACAGGACACATGTTTGAAACATGCAGAAATCTCAGACTTTTCAGAGAAGGAAGCATAATAGTCATCACAAATTTCTATATGAAACAATATTTTTTCAAGAAAAATGCGTACTCGTGTACTATATTAGCATACAGACTACCCAATGGACCATAGACTCTTAATCCATTAGATTTCAAATTCCACTTTTATTAATCATTGATACAATTAGAGGATTTATCTCTGATGATTACGGTAACAATATTCCGGAGCCAATATTTGGATTCAATCAATAAGCCTTTAGCACCTAGTTTGAATCTCACACTATAATCGATTTATATATTTCACTACATTATCTGTTTAAATTATTGATGGAATTTAGAGAATAAATATCTATCTCTGATGACCATGTCAAATATATTTGGAGCCAATATTGTGATTACATCAATACGCCTTTAGCACCTAGTTTGAATCTCACACTATAATATCATTTCACTACATTGCACCGAATCATAATACTAATAATTCTCTTCCACCTGCAACTAAATCAGAATACAGATAGTATTAATAATACTCTTACTGAGAATTAATATTTATCTGTTTCTATACAAATAATTATATTACTGATATTCCTACGAATAATTCGGCCTCGGAATCCTATTTCACAAACCACTAAATCAGAAACTATCGCGAGTGTTGTTTGTATCAGAGGCAGACAAAGCCATGTCGTATCCAATGTTGTTGGGGCATTGTATTTCAATTTGCTAGCCCGAACTGAAACCGAATAATATTTACTAGCTGCTAGTACTGCACATATCATACAGTTATGCATGGATTACATATTGCACATGCAAACATGTATAGGGATTCCATCATTGGTGGCGAGGTATGAATGAAATTTACGGCCGCTCGGTTGATATCTCAGTTTTTGTTGTCAACGTTTTCTGTTGGGGCGGATGGTGGAAGGTATCAGCGGTGTGGGGCCTTCATATGCACAAACTCGGTCTAGTAGAAGCCGCTATTGGATTTATGGAACTCAGCCTAGCTTCGAAAGACATTGAGTTATGTTCCACCTTCCATGGCTTATTGTTGTTCGTTATACTGACGGCACACATGAGCAAAAACCATAAATACAAACGCTCCGTCTCGTAAACAAAAAAAATCGTTCACTGCTAGTATGTTTAGGCAGTATGTTGGAATATAACGTCACATTGCAGTATTCAAGTCAGTTATGGCTGTTGTTCATCAATTAATTTCGAATAGTATATCAATTATTTTGATTATCTTGTCAAATTTCACTACTCAACAAAATAATAATGATAATATTGTATAATCACCGATTTTAGTATTATTTATCCTCTGTCAGTAATATTTGAAGTCTATCTAGAGAATGTGAGCTCCTTCTACTCGACAATACATTTGAGCTCTATTTGTAGCCTACATTATTTTGTTGAGTAAAATGGCTCCATCACATTTTTTATTCAATAATGTAATAAACTAACTGTTTTTTGTAGAGCTTCACGTGAATGTCACGTGAACTTCTATTGCTCGAAGTTCTATATATGAACTTGCTGCATTGAATTCAACATGAATGTAATATAATTAATGATTATTGATGATAAAAAAGTGTTCAATTATGGTAGAATTGATGAATGTGTCCTGATAGGAAAGAAGAAATATCTTAATGGATGAACAATAAAAAGTCCATAATCTAATCTCACGTTACAGTTTGGTGCTCAGATAAATTTGTCAGCGGGTGAACTTTTAAACGAGTCCCTGAACAAATCTGTCATTGTCGAAATTGACGCTTCGTCAAACATAAATTTCAACCTATTATAAAAAGTTGTTGGAGCACGTTGGTAGATAATGGATGATCAAAAATAATTGATGAGGCTTTTAGTTTGATACCTTTATAATATAGATGAAGGGAGAAATCGCCATTGTTCATATTTATCGTTTGGGAAGCTGTCAAAAAAGAGTATTTTCAATATCATATCGTAGATGAGTTTTTATAAGTGTAAAACCTGCTTGCCGCTTGCTTCCAGCAATTGTCGTCTTTGAAGGTATTTTTTTCAGGGGAGCATTAGCCAAGTGTAATGGATGATCTGAGGCGTGATGTAAAAAAGAAGACGAAAGCACAAAAAATATATGGAAACTTGAAAGGGAAAAATGGACAGTCAGCCAGAAGATAATGACTGGAAAATGTCAATTAGTTCACTGGATTACTCTATTCATATGATTTTCTGAAGTGATAAACTTGCCCCTCCAGATGAATTTGTGATCCCATTATAATGATTTCGAATACGCAGTGATACTGGTACTTGAGAAATAATGGGGATTATTCCTGGAAGCTTATAATGAGCAGAGTCAAATGATGAAATTTTGAAGCTTTCAAGTAGTAAAGGTCAACTCTCGTATACCTGGGAATGATTTAGAACTACTTGACCACTCTTGAATAATTCGTAGAGTACTCCATTACTATTCACGAGCTCCGCTGTGATTTTCAAACTGATGAAATGCCATTAAAAGGGCATGTTTGGAGCCATTTGAAACCTTTTAAAATGACTCACAATTCGAAGCTCGCTGGTTTTATGATTCCAAAGCTCCAATACTCCCGAATAGAACTCTCGAAACCCGCTCACAATGCTATACTGTACTGGGGAGAGGTAACGGAATATGCATTTTTCAAAAAGGTTGGAACCAATTTCCTTTCAAACCCTCACCACTCAACACAGGTATCAAATCACTCCGAATGAATTTGTTCCAAATCAAGAATTCATCCTTTCAATATACGACATTACTGACTAACAAAATTTTATAAATTATCACCATGAAGTGAAGAAATCACATATGAAAATACTTCAGATTGATTAATCATTTCTTATTTTCTCTTCCTAAGCAGATGTAGACTGATATTATTATTTATCTATGGAAGATGTCTTATCGTAGGATTGATAAATTCTAAGAAGTCGAATAAATATTCTTCGAAAATATTGGAGCTTTATCATCTCCAAGTTTCTACAAAATAATGATTGAGTCACGAGAAAAAGCCTGGTCCCAATAGGCCGTTGCGATTTCAAGCTTTTTATCGTGATTGAACATTCTAATTATTATATGATATTAGTAGGATCATTGAACATTTCTTATCGGATGATAGGTTTTTAATGAATTTTTAGGTTGTTCAGGTTTCTATTTCATTGCTTGTTTTTTATGAATTCGAAGACGCTGGGAAGCTAAATTTAGTGATTAAGTTTTATGTAAACACTTTCATCGTTCAATCATCGATAACATTCAATCGATGATATTGTCTGAATAAGCTGCTATCGAAAACCTGCTAGTAATACGATCAGAGAAACCTAAAAAATTCTTCATTAATCGTGCTAGAGTTATTGTAGTATTCTGACAACGAGAGTTTCGTATGAACAGTGAATTCAACATTTCTACAAGCAAACTCCAAATACTGAAGTACTTAACACTGCATGATTCCATTTTATCTGTACACAAAGGTGGGTTTAATGAGAAAGGCTGCTCTCATCGGATTTTCTATAATATTCGGTGACAAGGCCGCAATCATTGCAGCTCGAAGGGGAAAATTCGCAGCGATTGGTCCCAACGGTGACAAAACCGAATCCGATAACAAGTGTTTGGATGACAACATGTCGCAACCTGCCTATCCCTGTCCTGTCACGCCAATTCCAATCCTGACGATAACCATTCAACACAAAAACCCCACCGGACTGTTGCAAATTATTTCCTATTCAGTCAGCAATGTCTGAACTTTTTTGCAAACACTGGAACTTCCAAATTGAATATTTTCATCAATACAAAAAGTTTTATTCTTCATGTTACACACATATATTATTTCTATCAATTTCAAATTGCATCACTAACAGCGATTTCTTTAATAAGACTAATCAAAAGTCTATGATGAATAGACTGCTATTCAAGTATTTTCACGTTATTATAGAAATATGAGAGTCTATTATTTATTTATACATTGATACATAGGTTACAATATCATTCTCAATTATGAATGATTGGGAAAGGAACATCAGGCTTAAAGCCCAAAACTGTTCCTTTCCCAAATTTAGATAGAAATTGTCCAAAAATATGTTATGTTTACACTTCACGATTTTTGTCCAATTTCAAGTCCAAAATATTTATAAACTAGGAATTTAGAATTTAGGAAAGTTGAAAACCAAATTAAATAAGAATACTTTACTAAATCATCACTAATAAATGAAAAATACTGCATTAATAATAATGAAAATTTTAAAACTTGAAATGAAACTCAAAATTACTCCTACAAACTTATACGATGCGAATAGGTATGCGCACTCCAATTGAAAAAAATGCATCGAATCTAATCGTCCGATTCGTCCGATGCGTGCCGTCCGTCCGATGACGATCTGTGTGCGCCTACCTTAAAACAACAGCTGTCTGTAGTATTATTACTTTATTGATTGTATTATTCAGAATACTATTAATTATTGTAGGAATACTACTCTAGATGTATGATTATTTTTCACCCTCCTTATAAATTTTGATGATGAAACGTTTACTGTTTTTTGAATCATTTTTGTAGAATAATTATTGGCTTTCTACTAACAAATCATTCCTAAAAACGGTTTTGGAGTGACAGAAACAAAAAGGGACAGGAATTGGAGTTGAGTTGTCTATCGGAGCCAATAGAGGGAGAAAGACATAGAGGGGCAAGAATTAGAGTGGAGTTACCTATTGGATACAACAGAGGGACTGCAACATAGAGGAGCAAGAATTAGAGGAGGCTTGTCTATTGGGAACAAGCGTTTACAAGTTTCCGTTTTCTAGTTTTGCAGGTAGAGTAATGTAGGCAGGTGGTGAATACAAACGTAATTGTAAATATTCATGAAGCTTTTGCCTTGTTGAGGCTGGCAGACGATGAATACAGACAGAGGAGAATGAGTGATCGATTGAGACAAGATAGCAGCTGCTGGCGGAGTGATGAGCCGACCAACAGTTTAGAGAGTGCGCTCGAATGGAGCTGTTCATTAATTTGAACTAAGCTCAGCAAACAATGGTCAACCTGTGGACTAGCAGGACAGCAAACACAAATTCATCACTGGAAGTCCAACTTCCCGCAAATTTATTCGTAGTGGATGAGCAAAATAGCCTCGAAAAAGCTGGCAAACAATAGCTGACATCATAACCATTCAAAGTCAAACACTGTAGGTCGAAAACTAGTCAACTCAAGACTTTGCATCCAGTTGATATTTCTGTTTCATCTCCGTTAATTTTCACTCCCAGCTGAGAGATGCAATAAATAATAGATTTGCTTCTGAAAAATCACAGTTCATTTCACTATTACTTTTACTTTATTTTATGTATGGTTACTACTTTGACAATAGTTAAACGTGTTTGATAAGATTCAAATATACCAATCACATTATATTTTCGTACAGACTATCAACTTATGATAGTCAGTTCTGAGTCATCTGCTCAACCAGTTCTAAAATAGTCTTCAACGTTTGAGAGGTTTTCTGAAGGTTTTCAGGTTTTGTGAAAGATTATCAGTAGACAATCTATGAACAAGGAGAACAAGTAGTGTATAAGGAGACCATGTACACTAGTCACTTAGTGGTGAATCTATAACTTCATATTGAATTTCTATTTCCATTTAAACTCCCAGTGGGATGGATGCAGTATGAATATTTAAATTTTCAAACCTTGTTACAACGTTTATTCCATCCTTCCGTCGTTTCTTGATGCATGAGTCATTAGAAGCGTCACGTTGAGCTGGAAACGAGCAATTCAATGATTTGTATCTCACAGGATGAGTCTCTGTCAAAGAGAAATTATTACACATGACATATGTCGTCTTGGGAGCAGCCAATGTTGACTCAACTTCCATGTAGCTTGCTATGAAATTACGATATATTGCGAGTTTGCAGCTGGCATCATTAGTGGAAAACAGAAATATCCCGTCTGTGTCATGTTGCGTCGAGTTGAAAGGGGGTAAAAATCAACAGGAGCAAGAGGAGGTTATACGGCAATAACCGATATATCGGCTCTGATGGCAATGAGAGAACACGTCTTCTGCATCACCAACTGAAAAGCACAGCCTGTTATAACGGATGGACTACTTCTCGATAATCGATGTGAGGCCCTTCAACAGAAGCTGCATTAGCATTGATTAATAAATCGATCACCCTGTGATTCGCTTCGACTGTTTTGTGAGCTTTGTAAACTTTGCTTTTACACGTTTGTGTTTAGCTGCTCAACAAGAAGAAACTCTCTCAAAGTTTATTCCCTCACATGGGACACATGGAAACATTCTCTGTGATTCTATTGGCGAGTAGGTACCCTACTCTGCTACAAATCAATGTCTCTCAGTCCTCTCAGAAACACAAACATTTTAATACGAATTGGACACAGTGATTGTTTCTCTCTTCATCCAGATTTAGAACGATATTTTCAGAAATTAACAGAAACACAAATTTTTTTATAGGACACGATGATTTTTTTCTTTCCATCCAGATTTAGATCAATATTCTCAGTGATATAGATCCTTTGAGTTTTTGATCTTGGAGAAAACAAATAACAGTTTTTAAGAGTAAACCTTACGATTACCTTACTCACGATTACTTGATTCTATCCCTTGTAGCAAAACTACCATAAAAACTCTCCTCTACCACTTGATGTTATTTGCAATCCATTTGTATTTGTATCGGTGAGTAGATCTCTTTGAAGAGACCGACCAGTAAAATAGATATACCAGCATCCTCCACTTTAATGGAGGATAATTGTATGTATTATAATACACTAAGTAAACAGACCTGTGATAATATAATCGATATATTTTCAAGTTCTGCGATAATACTCCACTTTCATACTGATATGAAATGAATAGGTTTCCATCAAATGTGTACTATACTTATTCTATTTTCATCTTTCAGCTTGATGTTATCCTGTAGATTATAGAATTCACGTCCTCGATTAATTCTCGTAGCTCTCTCAACAAACCGACTTTCACACTTTCTTTCACAAATATTTCTCTCTATGTCGAAGAACTAGGGAAATTATTATTATTAATTATTTCGATCACTATGATGTAGTATGAAATTTGAATACTCCTCAATTAGCTCTAAGCTAGAGGAGCAACAAAACACTTTGTATGATACTATGTAACTTTAAATATGATATTATTATTTTTATTTATTATTATTATGGTTGCGAACAGCCTCATAGTGCATTAGACTGCAAGAGATCATGTGATTCAACAGAAGCTGGATTGGAGCTACAAAATCTTGATAGTCGAATTTTAATCCTCATTTCTCGAATAAAGCCACTATAGTTATTATTTCACTGTGAGAAGACGCAGTAGTAGAGTGAACTTTCCGATTTGATTGATATTGGACGAGAATTCGGATCCCATTTGTATTTTTACAGAAAACTGCAATTTTGAGAAGAACAGATAGATGAGTCATCATGAATGATGAAGTAGGCCTACGTATCTCATGAATACTGATACTCATACAGACTACGGAGTTCGACGCATATGCAGAATGACCCCGTATCACTCACCAATATGAATGAGTTTATCAGGTTACGTGTCAAAGTTAACAGGCTACCAGGGGAAACAGTGTTTGAATAATCCCCGGATCCATTGCATTAGATCGGCCGAATGGAACACATGGTGTTCGGGACTCGGAGGAATAGTTGGCGTTTCCAAGGAGCAGTCAAAGCTGGATAGTAGTTCGGAGAAGTGAGCCTTCTCTCTCAGGCTCAGGCGGCAGTAGCTCATTTCCTGACTCGAAACACGCTCGACTTGCCAATGAATCTGGTAACTTGCTCGGAATCCTCTCCTCTGCTCTGTTCACTGAGGGAAATTACTCACCGTCCAATAATGACTGAGCGTTGGTCTGTTGTTGTTCTTGCCGAGATGGCTGCAACTCAATCGAGCAATGTCTGCTGTCATTGAGCAGCACAATGCTCATGCCAACAATGATCTATTCCACATTGGAATTGGTTGGATGTGACAACTATCTAATAATAGTTGTGCGGGCCTACTCCATTCCATCTAAACAGTTTCCATTACGTTGGTATTGTTTGACTATTCGATTTTACAGTCTTTCTTCTAGCTACTTTCTAGCTAACAATTCTCTGCCCGTGATTAAGAGACCCTTGTATAGAACTCTGGAAGGAGCTGGAGAATTTGAATAGGATCATAAGAAAATAAAATTATAGTCCATGATTGATATGTCTTATTAATAGGTCGTATATCAGATTCTTAAAGTGAAAAAGAAGACATGTACTTGTTATTAATAGAGACATTTGATTGCTGTTATATTCTACCCAATCCTAAAAATTGATTATGATTTGAACCTTTCTTCCTTTTCTGCTTTCATCTCCACAACATCAATTTCTAGATCTACAGAATCTCCATTGCTTATCAGGAATGAAATCATAATTCGAATAATTTGAATCTTACCATAATTTGCACGGTAATATTTGGACATCGATGGAGATCAATGATAATAAATATTATTCATCAAAAATATTATCATGAGTTTTTATCATGGATGGATTGATATATCAAAAGGGATAATACTAATATTGTTGAGCGAAAAGCTCTTATCTACATTTCACTTGGCTCCATCTCTCGTTCTTAATGCAGGAGAAATGTATTAGAGAGACTGTATTACTTACAAACTTGAACCGTTAGCAAGAGTATTAATTCTTATCAACTTTGAGAATGGCATATATGAATAGTGATAATTAGAATGGCGGGAGTGAGCAGCTCGCAGCTGGATTAAGCATTTCAGCATGATCATTACCCTGGATGAACAACTAGGTTCTGGTAATCCAACTGGAGAGAGTAAGTTGCCAGCTGCCAGCGAACGCGGATCGCAACTCAATTACAAAGTTGCCGGCCGATTTTATTTGAAGTTGCACTCGATTCCATTCTGTTTGAGCGCGAATGCTACAGTTTTGACAGCACACGTCTGCCAACAACTACTGTCAATGAAAACGTAATCCAACTACCAGCCTGTTGTTACTAATCCATCCACAATGTCTTCTTGATTAGCAGAGATGAATATTGATAAGTTCTGACAATACTGCTAGTGCTACTGTACTCAATGTCATTAATTTCAACATTCCATCAAAATTGAATCAAGTTGAGCCGGGATAATTGGAGCCACTCGTGCACTTCAGCGGCCTGATAAATTGATAGGTGATGGTTGACTGATGAGATTATTACTGAACTATATTCAGAGAAAAATTCAGAGAACGAACTAATTAGGTGAGTATACTCGTTGATCATCCAAAAAAATGGTTACATTGGTGAGTCTAAAAAAGCTGTCACTTTCTAAATCTCAGAGCTTCAACTTTCAGAATGCCATGATGAATATCATGAGTCATTCATGAATATGTTTTGCAAATGATCACTTTTAAAATCTCAGAGCTTTTTGACTCTGAATGTCAGATCAACAACGGAACTGAGTGTTCTATTCGGAGCTTTCAAAGGTGGCAATTTTCTTCTCCTTCCCGGCTACTTTTTAAACTGCGCAATGTGACGGATCTACAACATCAGCGTTTTTTTTTTGTCTGAGTTAATAACTTATTGCTAAGTCAATAACTAATCTGTATTGATTTTCGTATTTTAATAATACAAAAAAAACTACAATATATAAGAATGGAACAAAGGTTGGAAAATTAAGGAGATATCCTGTATAAGATAGATTCCCATTCTAAAATGATATAAGGGCACAAAGCAAATATGTTGATGAGATTGATACATCAACATGTCAGAGGTGGGGGATTGGATATTCTGGGAGAGCCTAAGGATTTTCATCATGATTAACTCAATCTGAGAACGTACAGCCTAACTGTATGAGCACATGTATATTGTGACAACACATTTCGTAGGCAGAGCTTGAATTGATAGATAGAGCGACTGTTACCATCTACAATATAAGGTTTACTCACCAGAAAATTATTACTATAATTTTTTTGGTTTTGATCCTATTTATATTATAGATGTGAATGTTTTGTCATTAATCATATAATCAATCATTGTACCTCTCTCGGGAAGGTGTTTTTTGAATTTGGCCTATTGAAATCAATGAATTGATTTTGTATATTGAGATTATCCAATCTCACTCACAATATTTCGAGTGAGATCTCGGGTTCTAATCCTCTTTCTTCATCAACTTTGGGGAAGTATCGGCCTTATCTCGTTGTAACGGTATTCTCTCCCGGCAACTTGGAAGGAGCTCATCTGTTTTTCGTCGTACTCTCTCATAACCGGTTAAAGTGCGCGGTCGTGTCGCTAAAAATTTTCAACTCGGCTATGATCAATTATTGTGATTATTGAACTGAATGTTAAACTGAATGTACGTGCATGTGGAAGGACTAATACCGAAAAACCAATGCACTACCGGCGGAGGATTGCTATCCAGGTACAAAAGATTGAAAGCCGGTGAGTCCGTTCCATTATTAGAAAATTAGTACAAAGGACCCTTAGGTGGAGTCAGTTTCCACAATATCTGTAGTGAATTCATAGAAAGATTGAAGATCATTAATTCATGATTCTTAGTATGAGTAAACCTATAGGAATGAAATTTCAAAATTGCATGTTCCTTTCCATCAAGCTCTGATAAATCTCATCGCTGCTCATCATAGTTCATGGAAATCTCATTAATTTCCCATTTCATGAGAGTCTGATAACAAGATTATCGCTCAAAGACCTTCCAATATGTTTTTCCATTATCGATGAAAAGTGTTCTCTTCTTCTGCTACTGGGGAGTTCCATTTCTATATAAAATTTCTGAGAAGGAAGATGACGCGAAAAGAAAAAAATCACAAGTTGGCGTAGGGACGTAGCACCCTCTTTCATAAGGGAGAAAAATAATTCACCGAACCTCTCAAAACGCCCACGGCCTCATCATGCATAATTGCATTACCTATTCAATGTTATGACGGATCTGACTATGAAAATATTTCTGAAAAGACTTCTATATTGAATTTTCACCTTTCACTTATTATACGAGAATATCAATGCGTTTCATTACGTCATTATCGTGGAATTTCTGTCAGTTCCAACAAATCAATGATTTGATCCCTATAATAATGTGGGATTGTTTATTCAAAAATTTAATTGATATAATATGGGTTCAAACCAATTTATTCTATAGATCCTGTTATCAGTTTTTGATAGCTTTCTGTCTGTTGTTATTGAAACTTTCTCGTTAATATTACCACTTGTTCACATATAAATTATAATTTTCTTCTCCTGTTGATCTGATTTTTAAGTATCCCTAGTGTCCTAATTGTTCATGATTATTCTTAACTTCCTTCCGATTCAAAAGAAAACGATAACATAGATCAGTATTATTTTGAGTACAACTCATATCCAATCAATAAGCTTGATTAATACTTCATTCCAGATTCGATCTTCTGTCAGATCGAACTGTCTTACTCTTGTAGTGAATAGCTTGTACTTAGAAACTAAAAGTACGTAGAATCACGAACATTGCACATCAGCTATTAATTGAATAATAGTTTTAGATATTATACTGTTGAGTTTCTCCTTACAATCATTTCAGATAATTCATCGGGAACAAAGATAACAGAATCTGACGGGTCGAAATTATGGTGAATAGTTTACCGCTTTTGGATGGTATCGTGAGGCCCGCCGCAAAGTAGACCCACGCTAATCCACCCCTCGATTTCAATTTCATTGTACACGTTTTTGAAACAACGTATTTTAGTTGAGAAGAGGAAAAAGTCTCTGTTCAAAAGAAATTTTGACAAATGTAAAATGTTGCTTTATAGTATAGAAGAATTTTATGAGTATAGATAGAGAGATGTTGCTGTATGCATCTTTAAATTCAAAAAATATAAATACCGTATATGACGAATATAATTTTGATGTATAGTTGAAGATATTAATATTGATAAATCGAATTTTTATAAATGATTCCTAATATATTCATCTTCAAATTAAAAAAAGAGTAATATAAATACTGTATAATGACGAATATAAGATGTTGTGTAGTGTTTAAATGTTGATATTGACATATCAAATGTTGATAAATGATTTTGAAATTTGATATATCGATCTTCAGTTCGAGTCACATCCATTAATTTTCTTTCATCCATTCATATACCTACAGGAAGGTATCAAGGAATTGAGTCAATTATCGATCCGCCATAAGGTGACATTTCGCTGGAGGGGAAAATATTCTTCCATTACTCGGGATCAAAAATTTCCGTTGTTGGTGAATGCTGGCGAAAAGCTCTCGGCGAACTTCAACCCCGATCTGAACATTAGACACAGTCTTGGCTTGGTGCTTGTTCTGCGCAATTAATTTACTTGAAACACGTCTCATATAGCTCGCGCACCCATTCGCCCTTTTCTGATACATTATCTACAACACGCGCATGTACCCACACACTACAACATTTTCTTGTATCAAGTTTTCGAGGAATTTCTGCCGTTTCAAGCTGTACTTTGGGAATAGAAACGAAAAACTCAAAGAATTGCTGTGCACATCAAGTGAGTTTCTTTCATCAAATAACTTGAAAAGTGTGAGAAGCTTGACTCATTACATTCACATTGAATCTAATTGTGAAAAATAAAGATGTAGAAAAAATACAGAAAACACAGTCTCATTGCCTGGTTGTAAACTGTTCCAATGATTTGTATATAAGAGAATAAAAAATACAATCTTGTCCAAAAGTGGGTGCTTGTTTCTCATGTTGAATAGATGAATTCATCGTGTCCATAGACCTTAAATTAGACCTGTAGACCTAGACCGTAGACCTTTAGACCTAACTCAATTACGACCATTCAAGAGACAATGGTTTGTACACTCAATACATTCTCAATTCAACACTATTATTATCATCATCTCTCACCCTCGCGTAAGTTTAGAGTCCTAGCGGCATCTTTTCATTCATAGCGTCAAAATGTAAAACTTTTTAATAAATTAGCAGCCACACATAGATTCACAAATGAAAATGACGTGAATATTGTCACAAACCTCTCTTCATACTCCATAATATAAGAGTAATGCACTGAATCAAGTTCAATAGATCATTGTGAAAAGAATCAGGACCATCTAAAACTTTCAGAACTAAGCAAACATGGAGCAGTCATCTTTTCTACTGCTTGAAGAACTTTAATTAATAACAAGCAACAAGGATATCCCCTTGAGCAAGGCTCGTGAATTATTCCACAGCATCATTCCCCTTTCTCTCTTTCTATCCAATTCTTTCTCAAAACTCTTTCTCATTCATTTTTTGTCGCTCACGAATGGCGTGTTCCCTACAGTCTTTAATTTTTTGCTTCTGTCCGTCCCAGCTATTTATCTTCTCCTCCAGTCTACGTTCTTTGCTTTCAGCCCAGTCCAATTTTGGTAAATTATAAAAGATAAATATAATTCTTCTTTCTCCACAAAGAGCAATCTTCCATTAGGATTCTCTTCATTTCAAATTTCTGGAATAGCTGAGAATTTTTGATCCTCATCCAGCCCGTCAACCCAAAGTTTCTTTCAAGATGTTCTTGAAATAAGTGTACACTCAATCGAATTCACCGAGATCTTCTAGAGATAAAAATTATCTTCAAAGCTACCTCGAATGAACTTTGAGGTTGAGATTCAAGTTTCAAGGGTCCAAACTTTTAATTAACCTCAGACTCGATTTTTCAGCAAACTAGAGACTGCTAAAAGATGGAATTATTATGCAATCACACAGAATAAGAGAGCAGGAGAGGGAGTGAGTTGAAGGAAATTGGCGGAATCCATTTTATTTTAGGTGCAATTAAGACTGAAAAGCTCTCTCGAAGGATTCACCTCAGGAGAGAGTGGGAAGATGTGAGCGAGATAAGAAGGAAGTAGGCGAAAGGTAAACTTCCTCGTCCAAGGAAACGGGAAAAGGTTGAAAAGTGAGAAGACCAGAAGAAGAGAGTAGAGAGAGGGAGAATAATCAGATAGATTTCCAAGAGTTCTAGTGAGTGTGAAATCGATAAAATTCAAAAACAACAAGTGAAGTTTTCTATGAAATATCAAGGAGTTCAAATTGCGTGATTAATGCTGAAAGACTGGAAAATAGGTAGGGGAAGAAATAAATTCGAGGAATAAATTACATCTAGTGGAATTTCCAAATCGAATAATTTATTGGATATTTTGAACTCATAAATAAAAGAGTTCGGAAAGCGATAAACTACCTTCTTGCACCAAGAGAGGAAGGTTATCGAACTGTTTTAATTATCAGAAGTTTGGAGTTCTTCATCGAACTTCTCAATCCATTATAAGGCATGCAAACGAACTCAAAGCAATCAGCTAATTAGTTTCGTAGGTAGTTCAGTCCGATGGCATCTTCCAACATTCCAATATTGTTCTGAGTTAGAAGATTGATCATCCAAAGTTTTTAAGAATACGGAGAATAAAGTCACTTAGGTGAGAAACTAACGCAAAGAGAAAAAATATCAAGTGAAAGACTACAAGATAGTATTATACATTATGTCAAGATATTTACCATTCCTAGCAGAATTCGTAAATAACTCAACAATGAATTGAAAACAATACTCATTTTCGACTCGACCATGAATCTGGTTTCAATTCATATATCAATAAGAGGGCGAAGTAGATAATTGGCGATAGATTAACATAAACTTTGTAGACAAGCCGAATACCTCATAAGAGAGCATAAATGACAGTTAATCATGATGAGATTCTGGAATACATTGGAAAATCTCGATATATCCCATATTTATAGAAAAAATAGCAAGATAAATTCAGGAGTGAGAGATTTGGGGCTAAAATGAGAATGATCTATTCAGGTCTGATCTAATCTCAAACAACTACAGAAATTCAAAACAAATAAAAATAGAATGGATTAAGATTCACTGAAAAGTTATAGTGAGCAATTGAAAGTTTTTTCAATCTATTTCCCAATACTTGTATCATTATGGTAATAATACCATCATTCAAAGGCCATTATGGTAATTCTCCGAAGCGGTGGTACCTTTAAATGATCTTCGAATTCACATATGTAATATTTTTACATATTAGTATATTCACATTTCTGCATTTCTTCCAGGTTAACATCCATTCTCGCAACAGAAAGAATACATTCCTAAAATGGACATTAAATAAATTATCATCATTTTAAAATAATTCCAGAAAAAAATCATCGTGATTCTCTCGTCCATCCCTGACAGTGACAATACTGTTCAACTGCTCAAAAAATGGAAAAACCATGAAAATTGAAATTACTTCTCAAAAACTCATTCCTGAAATACTCTCAGTGAGAATTTTTTGAAGGGATTATGTAGTTCAAGTGCTCATGATTTCTCAACTATGGATTATGCCTTTAATCTTCAAATGCGTTGAAAATCACTGATTATAAAGTGAATTGTTGATATTATGCCTTGAGAATTTGAGAAATACTCTCAATCACTATAATCGCAACTATACTTTTGAAAAAATTATGAGAACTTGTGTGAGTATCTCAATAGATCACTATACTGTACTAGGAAAGACAAGAGAGCTTATGTAAGGGACCCATGATATTATTGCTCACTCTAATGTAGAGTATAGAATGTCACTATCTCTCCTCAGTTTTCCCTGATTGAATCAGTCCAATGAATTCACTCTGGTTCAAGAGAAGTTTCATATTTTGAAGGAATTATTGTAGAGATTCCTTACAATAATTATTGCATTATGTAGAGTAACTACAATAATTTAAAACATTATTATTTTGATCTTCATGAACTTGATATGTTTATTTAAAACTTTACTGTTGATCGCTTCCAAACTTGTCACCGATTCAGAAGAAATCTATAGTATCAGTAAGTT
Source organism: Nilaparvata lugens (assembly GCF_014356525.2). Classification (NCBI taxonomy): domain Eukaryota; kingdom Metazoa; phylum Arthropoda; class Insecta; order Hemiptera; family Delphacidae; genus Nilaparvata; species Nilaparvata lugens. Next base: position 58,679,267 of record NC_052508.1, on the reverse strand, counting down.
GTCAAACTTTGAATTACTTGCAACCTTTCCATTGAACTGAATTTTTTATCAGCGATGGTTCCGGGAAAGTTTCTTGACTTTTGATACTTTGCGCGTGAACTTTGACAACTTTCTACCGAAAAGAGGAACTTTCAACTTGTTGCCGATGATGGAGACAGACATGCAGCGCGTGATGGTAACTTCTTACCTTGAAGTGTCAACAGTTGACAGTCAAACGTGGAGTGGTGAAGAGAGGGGGCGGATTGATGAACTGACCCGCACAGACTGGAATTCGACGGCCTACTGCAGGCAAGCGTTCCGTTGCCGCGTCGCCGGCGGTCCAGAGTGTCGAGGTGCCGAGCAAAGCAGAGAGCTGCTCTACGCTTGGCAGGGTGCGAAGGGTGAGCGAGAGGTGAGGTGAGGGTGAGAGAGAGGTGTGGTGAGGGTGAGAGAGAGGTGTGGTGAGGGTGAGAGAGAGTTGACGCACGCGCCTTGGCCATTGTGACAGCATCGGGCGCCTACTTGCTTCCTCGTCACCAACCAATGCCACTTTCAAACCTTTATTTCATATTCACTTACTATGTTCCTCTAAAAATCTGGATTCCCACATACTGGTATCAAAATCCATGTCTGGCTCATCAGCTTAAATTGGCTATCCATACCTTCTTCTTCCCTCAGCTCCAATCGTCACCGAGCAATGCCTCTTTGAAACCTCCATTCCACCATTTCATATTCACTTACAATGTTCCACTAAAAAGCTGGATTCCCACATAACAGTATCAAAATCCATGTACGGCTCAGTAAAAATATTCCTGCCATGGGTTTTAATGGGGCGATTCATACTGGCTTCATCACCAAGCAATGCCACATTCAAACCTTTATTTCACCATTCCATAATCATTTACTATGTTCCACTGTAAAGCTGTCCTACGTAACGTTATCGAAGTCCTTGTCCAGTTCAGTGGAGATATTCTTTCCTGCAGTTCTAATAGGAATATCTCATTGAATCGACTCCCTAGTACTGGCTTGACCATGGTGAATGGTAATAGTCCCATTGAAAATCATTGAAAGAATTTTTTTACTGAAACGGACATAGATCAGAAATAGTTTATGTCCCAGCTAAGGTGATGTTTATGAACAGTTCTTGACATTTTTTTCAACTATGTTAAACCAGCTCCATGAATAGTTCTGATTGGTTCCTGCTATTGCTTGCTAGGCAGCCATAGTTTGCTTGGCTGAGACAGTACTCTTGAGATTTCCATAGATGTTTTTGATTGTTGATAATCTGCATTGAAGAAAATGTCTCCAATGTTGTCGTACAAAAAATTAATCCTCCTATAAAATCGTGTTTCAAATAACAATGTTGTTTTCAAATCATGTCTACTCTTCGCAGATTCTATTTGTAGCTTCTCGTACATAGAACCAGATACTTGGATCAGTTCATCGTTGCAACTGAAAATATACATATTGAAATGTATTTTTCTACAAAGCTCTTGGCATAGCAAACTCGATTATCAACAGAGTAACAGAGACAAAAGAATTCCTTCTCTTTTGTGTGTGATAGTAGGAAAACTCATGCTATCGAGTTGCTTTTCTCCCATGGCAACAAACGATTCCACTATAAGCGGATGTCAATATTGTAGTGTCAACTGCAAACTATATGTCACACACACACTACAGTATTATGTAAGAGTGATTGTATGTTGAATTATTCTACGCTCTATTTTAAAGGTATCATTGTTGTAGACGTATGCAGAATTATTGTCATGGAATACTGTCCAATAAACAATCAGAGCTTGACAATAGTCTCCACTAATGAAATGTCAATATAGTATTCTACGTGACCCGATTTGTGGTTCAGGATGATATCGAGCTGATATTGAGCATACATTGATCAGTAGATAGTGTCTGCGTAATATTTCAATTCTATTGTAGAATCTATACCATGATCAATTATTCCGAAAACATGATACAAATATAAGGATTGACTGAATCTTGATTAAGCTTCAAGTTTGACTCCTTAGAAACCTAAATTAAAGGATAATGGAAGCTGGTGTTTCATGAACATTTTATTATGTCCATGGAGTATGTGAGAAGTATTAGGAATTTGGAGCTTTTAGGTTTAAGTTTGAGTTCAAGATGCGATTCTATACAGCACGTATTATCATAGGACAAGAGATTGAATGCTCGATATAATGTAATTTAACCCGAACGTTCATGAAAAAAGAAGATGATACTTTGAAACGAATTTCCTCCCAACGCACGGCATGAACTCATCGAGTTGTCTCCACTTCGCTTAATCCTAACAACATTCATCTTGGATACAAGATTCAAGCTGCAACCTATTACGTCTACAATATAGGTCAGAGTATATAATGGAGTATCCGGGCCTTGATGCCCTTAGGGACACTCTGCTTTTTTCTCCCCGTTTCCGAAAAACGGGTCTCCAGCTCATAACGTGATGATAAGAATTGTTTTTTCTCTACTTTCAAGCCTCCACACATCACGTGACTATTTCTGTAGACTTTGGTCAGATTTTAAACACCAAAAATGAATAGATTATCGAGTTATCAGGCTTGCCCAGGTCTCAAATTATCAGCAATTTTCGTAACGATTAAGAAAAAAATCCTACAATCTCGAACTTTTTATAGTAGGATTAATTAATTCATTCATTCATTGTACATTCATCACGACATATTTCGCCCCAACAACCACTCAAATATGATTATTTATTGACTTGATGACGTCTAAGCTTATGAACCTTACGATTTACTTTGAAATATTCACTTCTAAAGTTTTCACTTCTTGCTCATAGAAAAACTGAGGAGAGACTTGCATGAAACCAGACTGTATTATATTTAATGGTCTGCAATATGAACTGTGTAATCCAATTAGCTATGTTAGTAATATTATGTCATTGAATAAAACTTGATTTGCTTTGAACATATTATTGGAACAAAAAGTTATGATCCTCAATGATCAATGGTTGTCAATCCCAGGAATTCTTCAGTGCATTTGAATATGAATATTCCTATTTTTATACAGACACCAGATCTGAGCCAGCGAGGTCACACGATATTATTATTATTTATCATGATATGTGCAGTCAAAACAAAAGCTTTTATACAGAGCTCATCTGCTCATGTATGTTTATTTTGTGTATGAAATGAATTATTAAACTATGCAAGCTCAATCAATACAAATATGCGTGTACATTCATATTCATCAATATTTATTATTGCACTGTTATTTTCATCTGTGCAAATATCTCCTCTGATTCCCTTCTCATCAACGGATTGAGCAAAAGCTAAAATACGGCATGATAGGGAGTTGGACAAACTAGGATCATCGCTACTGAACCAATCCCATTCAATTATTTAAGCAATCGACTCATTCGTTTGATGACAAAGCATTTGAAATTGGCAGGATGGTTACCAGAACAAGTGGCAATGAATTCAATTGCGTTCTCGTTTCAAAGTCACCCATTGTTAATTGAAACTCCTACTCAGCCTCTACATACAAGTGGCCTGTGAGTATCTGAATCCATAGTCTTTCGGATTACAGAAGACAGACATGGTTCTCCATATAGCTACAAAGGCCGGACGACGCACTTGAAGCACCTTCAAGTATAGCGTTTTGAGTACAGAAAACGAATATTATGTCTATGTGACCTGTGAGATTGCTATTTATAATTTAGAATTGGCGCCAATTCAGGCTTCAATCAAGATGGAATGATAGTTAGTTCTACTGAATCTAATAAAGGTAAATCATTCAATTGTTTATTCATTTATTTATTAATAAACATCGATAGATACAATATCATTACCAACTATGAATGATTGGGAAAGGAACAACAGGCTTAAAGCCCAAAACTGTTCCTTTTCCTGATTGAGATAGAAATTGTCCAAAAATAGGTTATGTTTGACTCAAAAACGACACAACGACTTTCCAGAAAGGAACAGCTTCATGAGATTCAATACTTTATAACGATCTTTTGTGTATCTTGAATGTTCTCCGTGACTATTAATAGTAGTTAATGTAATTGACCTAGATTTCTTGGCAATGATATTTCCCATAATTTCAAATGATCCAAAGGAGGAGAATTCTATGATTAGGACATCAACTATAAATGAACCAAACGACTCAATCCACACGTGAATCAACAAATATACATGTATATCGTGTACGCAATTGCATGTTACCTGAATAAATAGATACGGGACTCGAATTGGTGGTGCAAATAGATCATATAGATGCAGGTTCTAGTGTCCAAAGTCGTACTACAGTGTGACGTCACAGGAAGGGATCAAACAGAACGCTATTGGATGAGAGGCAACTCGCTAATTACTGGGCAAGGAAGAGAGTTTCCGACTACCTTTTAAAGGAGCTATTAAGACTTCTCAAAGCTTGTGTAGCATTCCACTCCACATGTCAGTGTAGCCCACTCTCCTCTCACATTCACAGACTTCAACATTTAGGACCTTTTCAGCACTCCATTTGAGTAATCAAAATTGGGGGAAAATTCAACACCATTAATTATCTTTCCAATCATGTATTGATCCCGACAATTTTGAGGTAACCACGTTGTTTCATAGAATTCGTCATAGGGTCCACTGCTATCGATGGTAAACCATCCAAGAATCACAGGATTCATAATTGACTGAGGTTTCCGAAACGGTTAAACCACAACAGTCACAGAGTGTTGATGTCGTTTCTATATTCATGGATTTTAAATATTCACTCTGCGTGCACATGCTTTCAAAGTTCAAAAACAAAACAGTCTACTCTGTAGAGAATAATCCCGAGTGAGGTTATAGTTATGAGAGAATATAGGAAGGAAAGAGAAAGAGATAGGTTTGAAGATGAAAAGAGAGTCAGAGAGCGAGTGAGATGTGTTTTAAAGAGTCCAGAGACTACAGGGAGCTGTGACGGCGGTAGTTTTAATGTAAGTCCTGGGCGCAGCCATTAGATTTTACCGTTGTAGTACAGAATTCACATACACATTCAACGGCTTTACTGAGCTCACAGGCAGTTTTGGTTCTGGTCTGCTTTGAAATTCAGCAGCCGAAGAGATGCTTTCATCAGCTGTAGATTTTACGTTGTCTGGCCAAACGACTCCCAAAAGAAAATCTAATTAACAGCCTAGTGTTGAAAAGTCTCGTCTGGTTTTGATAGCGGCTTATTATATCCCACTGGAAAGCGATTAAAGAATGCTGAGTTTATTATTGAGCACTAAATGACTGTTCACCTTGATGAGAGGCTCATTTTAATTCATGATGGTTCTCTTCATTTTCATAACGATGCTAAAAGGCAAGTGTTCATCGTAAAAAGACTCAAATTCTTGTGTAAAAAGTTCTCTGAACCTTTTTTTGTGGTTTTCATTCAATCAATATTCCCAACTGCTATTGAAGAGCAAGTTACATTCAATTAAAAAGTTCAATTTCTCTTAGCATCTCATTTTTCCTTTAAATTTCACTTACACCGTGTTGATTGAATTCTCTTTCAAAAGCGAGTACTGTTCAATTTCCAGATCGTCTCTCAGTCGAATTCGACCTTAATTGATCCCGAACTCTACAATATTTATTGAAGTATAATTACATTATGAGAGCATGATTGTAGTGTATAAAACCTAGAAGCATGGTTTGGAATTCAAATCAATAACTGAAATTCAGCTAAACAGAAAAACAAGCATATGATATTTTCGTACTCTTGACTAGGAAACTTGCCTATGTGTGAGAGAGAGTCGTTTGAACACAAACAAAAAATATCCTCCCTGCTCGTTCATGTTCTAAAGAAGCGTGTTGAGGAAGTTCATTTTTGCGAATAGGGTAAAATTGATACATCTCCAGTAAAAAATGGAATGGCTTTGGATTTCTATTTATGGAACAAATTATGATGACCGTCATAATTATTAGCTCATATAAGAGACTATTTCTTCTATAGTATTCTACTATTTCTCTGGAAATTCTTAGATTTGAATAGTGATGATTTAAGAGGTGCTAACGAAGTGAGCTCATGTAATTTTAATTCTGCTATTGATCCAGTCGATTGAAATTTTCCTCATTCTTCACTATAGTTTGGAATTTTCTAATTGATTATGATTGATTCAATTTAATTTATAAGTATTATTTTAATTTAAGAATGATTTTTGTGTAATTGATGAATCTTAAGTGACACATAACCTAGCTACATTTGGACTGTTGTATAAATTAGAATTGGAACCGTTTCGGGCTTATAAGCCTGTGGTACTTTTCTGTAAGTTGTTTAATTCTGAATGATTAAATAAATAAATATTGGATTTTTTTTATCGCGGATGATATGAATTTCCAAGATAATCAGCTATTCAGATGCCGCATCTGTGAGTACCAGTGCTCTAACCAGTAAGTATGGCGCTTTGAAGCAGGTAAAAATGAGATATGGAACTGAAATATGACTGGCCTACGTGCTTCGTTCCACATTCGCTCCAGTTGGCATTAGCAACTTGATGAAGGACGTGCCCTAGGCAATTTACAACCCTCTTTAATTATTTCTCGTTGTAAGTGTCCTTAAAGCCAGCGCCCTGCATGAATGTGTAATACTGGGAGCCGTGCTTCTAGAAAGCATTAGCAAGAGTAAAAAAATATAAGGAAGTGGTCAATTGGTTTTTATGTGAAGCTCTATCACTCATGGCTTTAAAGTGCTTCCATACTTTTCATTATATTTGATATTTATCATCCAGGGGGTACAAGTATTTGTCAAGGAACTAATGAATTGCATGTGTTACCTATGCTATATAAAATATAATTCAATATTGTTTGTTGTTCGAAATGATTGTTCATTGACCTCACGAATATAATGAGAGCACCATTCATTCAATTCACAATTTATTTCACAATTCAATCCCGAATCTGTTCAAGTCCAACCACCTATTTTTTGGGAACTATACACAGCAATTTATTTTAACTGATACTCTTGACTTTATAAATGCACTTTACATAAATGTAAATTGTCAAATATAATGTATCCAGTATGCTTTATTAACGTATGTTGGAACAAGATGTGCTCTATTACTCCAACAAGTTCAGTGTAGTCACATTACATCTGACTTGCTTACATGCTTTATCCGACATCGTTGGAGGCAAGATGTAGCGTGGTGGTATGGCGTAGATGGTTCTTAGCTGGAGAGCTAAACATGCTAAACATCGTAGACAGGCGTAGTCACCGGCTTGACAAGACGATATCGACCATTAGTGGCGTACTCAAGATATCGTCTTCCCATTTTGATTCTCGAGCTGCTCCTCAACAAAAGTACGTTAAGCACGCACGAAATATTCAAGACGCGTTTTGGGTAACGGCCAAACCCGGCCTGGATTTGGCACTGATCTAGCCAAGCCCCTTATGGCATCTCCTTCATGGACTCTGCATTCCCATCATTGTCAGATGCCACATGATACTGATGCTCGAGAATTAGCCATGTCAAGAGACTTCCACGCATGAATCTTTGTTACGTGAGGCCTCCTTCATTTCAAAGCCTACAACAAAAGGTACTCTATATAGTTGTTCACATTGGATCTTTGTAGTGGACTGTAAAAATATAGCATAATAACTGCTTTTGCTATCTTTTCTCTATGAATATACTGACTATACTGGGTTTTCAATTACAGAAAAGCATTTTTTTCATACTCTCAAACCAGCTTATTAATGATGTTGTATAATATCACTCCAATTTCATGTTTCAAGTTGAGATCTATATTATTTAATATAGTTTATAATGTATATCTAATGGAATTTTTATCCTTCTCCAGAAGTATCTTAAATTCCTTCTTTCCATTTCATATTGTTCATATTTCTGTTATCCATGACAATTTGTGCCATCTTTGGATCACATCTATTATTCACAAACAATCCACATATCTACCCTGAGATCATTTCTAAACAGCATGGAGCAAAGCCACTCGCAAGGATGAATATCAGATAAAATCTTTCTATACTCATCAAAAAAATTAAATTATTGATTATTCCAGTATAGATAAAGATGACAGAAGAAAGTAATTTTACTATCGATACCTCATCTTTGAAATCTCCTGAAGTTATATTCAACTGATAAAAAATGGTAATGGAATAATTGAGTCCTCAAGTTTTCCAGTAGATGGATTCAAATACGACCTTACTCTTTCGGAACGTTCTCAGACTGTTTTAGTATTCAAACTAAAATCTCGTTAAAAAAACTGATTATTGGTTTTTTAATTTTAAGGAGTGAGTAGAGTCAACTGTGGGCAAAAATCTAAATATAGGATTCAGAGAATGAGTTCTAGTTTATACTTGGAAAAATCAGAATTCAGAGAGATGTTTTAACAAAAAGTGGAAGATATTCAAAGAAAAATATTCAAAACCATCCAAGCTTATCAGCATATAAACGTTGATGCATTACAGTAAAAGGAAATCTCGTCTCTGGGAGTGGAATATTCTATCGGACACTGAATTCCGATTCGAGTCCAAGTGTAGGATACAGTATTGCTACGGAGGTTTGGTGGAGCATTTTGATTTAGCATCGGACTGTATCATGGAACATTAGTATTGTCTACCCGCTCCACTCCCATAGGTGGAATGATTTATTCTGTGCCGAAGATAATTGAATAGATTGCTCTGGCTAGCGAATCTGAAAAAACGGTTTTGTAATTTGCATCTTCCCCGTTACTTTTTTATTGTAGCAAACAAACAAAGCGCGTAGAATGCAAAAACCCAACAGAGCTATCCCAAATAAGCTGCAGTGTACGACTGCTGTAGTATTAGTAGTAGTTGAGATCAATTGCATGCCGTATTTTTGTTCCAGTTTAGTGGAGAAAATCATGTAGTGGCCCAGTTCTACTCTGCAACACAGTGAAACACGGCTTACATACTGGTTACACAGAAAGCTATTTAGCGCCGGAGTAATACAATGGGCTAAAACTGTGCACACCCAGTGTTGTCGTTTATTGTTTGTAGCATGTAATTCATTTCTATGGCGCAAAATGAGCTCTTGGTTCATGATCATCATCAATGATGAACTGTTTCCTCTGGTACTTTCTGCAGCATAATATACTTGTCTTCTCATTATGTTATGAATTTTAACTATCCCCATCTTGTCTGACTCTGGTTTATTTATAGTGTATCCATCAGAAAAGTATCTCTCGTTTCAATTTTTATTCTAAGATATCCATGTCTTTCGACCAATCCACCTAGCTCAAATGCATCAAACTTACAAGGGTAAGCCCTCAATGGCATCGCTAATTCCCACCAAATGACCAAATTGCCGATTTCGAAGATACATGTATTTTGATGGGATTGACAAACAACGAATGCTTCAATTATATATGACTGGTGATGATTTTTGGAGAGAGGATCATCCCTTTATAGAATAACATACTATTCTGAGCGAACAAGTCACAACTTTACTGGTTCTTGAATGCGAAGTTCGTATGTAGATAATCTATCTTAATGATGCAATTTAATATTTAAATTTAAAGACTTGAAACTTCCCATTTAATTTGAATCTTTCGTTGATCTTATGTCGCCTATCTTATTATTCCAGCATTGTTTCATTCTTCACGGGGTATTCCGTTCTAGTACAAGTGTTAACACATTGAGAATTGGTTTTTCAATCAACTTATTATTACAATTCCATTACAATTATTGTTATTAATATTATTGCTAAAGTCATCGGAATCACTAGTTGAATGTGGATAAATATTACAGCTACGTTTCATATATTAGAGTATTATCAAACTATTAGATCAGATTGGATTGGAATTCAATTCATAATTGGTTAACGAAGATTCGAATTAGCATCCCCTGAAGACTACTGTAAATGAAAATAATGTCGACGAGAAAATATCTGGGAGGAAAAACGATGAACGTTACTACCATAGACAATATAAATAAACTTCATGTGAGTATGCCAACATGGATATCAAAGACAATATTTATTTATGCCACTACACAGTACACAACAATATTTGTCCGAGCACTAATATTTTTGAGAAATAGCTGTTATCGATTTCCCTTCTAGCTACTATCTCTGTTGTCGATGTTAGGACATGAGTGAGAAGTGTTATCATATTCGATAGCATATTGATTATTGAATGAAAAAGACTGATAAATTGTCAAAAACCACAGATTTATTGATACTTAGAAAAACCGGTTTCGGCTATTACAGTATTGTCAATCTCTGATAAACTCAGTTTCTAAGTAGGCCTATCAATAAATCTGTGGTTTTTGACAATTTCTTAGTCTTTTTCATTCAATATGAATAATTACCACAATATCAACTTCTCAACTACCCAAATAGCATATTGATTATAATATATAGCATTTATTGGTTCAATCGTCCTAAATTCTCTATGAATCTAATAATGTATTGAATTTTGAATTTATGAAAATATATGTGATTTTATTGATTGCTATATATATGTGATGCATTTTAAGATTTGAAATAATCTAGTCTTAGATTAAAATCTAGTAAGATTTAAAATATTTTGTCTGCTACAAAATCAATGAATTGTTTTATGCAAGGCCGATATGGTAGATGACATCACAGAAATTTCCAAGATTCCTAAAAATTTCAGGGAATCAAACCCAGTACCCAGGATATAACACTCAAGGTACGAGCTCCAGATTCCTAAGCAAAGCAAGCTCTTTGGAGAAAACAAATAATATTACCATCGTTGTCAGAAAAATTGATGGAATCAATTGTAGTAGTCACCTCCCTCCTTCAAGGATAAGACAAGGAAGTATGTTTCATTGTTTGGTTTCAAGTTTACTACCTACATATAAGTGGTAACAACACTAACTTTACCCACCCAACATTATTTCTGTGTCAATTTATTCAAAAATTCATATCATTTGTCTGCTAATAAACTTGAATCATATCTCATACGAGTCATACTCTTACATGGAATACTCTTACTATGGATGCACATAGAAATTTTAGTAAATGTTTGCATAAAATACATTATCATTATAAACAAGGGCACGAGAATTCGGTGGCCATTAATTGTGATTACTGCTATCCACAGATCGTTTCGTGTTGCCTGGGATGGCAATTACAGTGATAAATCGGTTTGATACGTCGAATGGCGCAGTGGAGTGTTGTTCGCAATGCGAGTAAACCCGCACATTACAACTTCTCAGTTTACTAGTCACTTACTGCCAGTGTTGTCTGTGCTAACTAATGGAAGATGCTTTCCACATCACCACTTTCCGTGAAACTTTCAAAGAAACCACACACACATTCCACGGAGTTCAATGGAGCTGCTTCCTCCTCATTGCTAGATTTTTGGATGTTGATAGTTCTAAAACTCAGTTCACTCTTTCATTCGCTAACCCATTTATTGAGAACACTATAACAGTCTGATATACCTTAGTGAGAAATTTGATCTTCATGAATATAAACTCACATCTTCAGCTTTAAAGTGGGATGTTCAATGAAATTCCATTCCAATCAAACAAAACTGTTTTTTTTCAATAATTTGAATTGTGAGAGTCATGAAATTGAGTAATGACTCGGTAAAGCTGTGAGCTTATTTCTATGAGCTGTATCTATGGCAATACGATTAAAAGTAAATCGTGCGATAAATCAATAACAAAATCACCAAGCTTTAATTTTGAGTAATCCATTCCAAACATGAACGATGTGAGGACAATGTATCAAAATTACACTTATGGTTGATGGATTATTCTCCGGTTGAGATTAATGAGCTATTTTCATTCTTGGACGAATTGTTCATGTTGACAGTCACTTGTTTCAATTTTTTACTATCTTATAATTGTTATGATTTCTCGATGGTGTGTGCATGTGTGTGGAATAAATTGATATAATTTTATCTAATCCAGATAAGTATTTTTGTTTAAGTTTTTTCATAAGCATTTTTAGCTGAGCTGAATGTATTTCACTCCTGTTTGCAGACAAGAATATTCTCAAGCAAACAGTAGTGTATTCAATGATTTGTAATTCAACTTTGTAACGGAATTTGTTATGTAAATGATGTCATTGAAAATTATAATGTATCAATCATTTTATACTTGTATAATTAATAAATCTATCCTAGAGATTTCAATAACCAAGTAAAACGGTTTTCCAGGAGTAAAAATAAAAAAGAGTTGTTGAAAAAGTTTGATGCTGTAGTTGCTTTCAAAGTTCGTGATCCCGCATTCTTCGTATTTTAACGCAACAATTCACAACAGGATGTTCGAGATGCCACCAAGTAAAAGTTGAGCAAACACTGTTGATTTTTTGTAAGTTGGCTTGTTTCCGAAGTTGATCGTTGCTCATCTTGCGAAGATGAATGCAAATGCGGCCGTAGACGATGACAAGACGCCGAGGAGTCTGGTGATCCTGTGAGCTTGCAATATGCAAATCATGCCACGCTAAGCCTCAGGGATACATTTGACGGATAAATGTAAAGCCACTCACATCCTCTCGACAAGGATAATTTCCAAGGGTGTTTTGCACTTTAGTCTACGACAGTGAATGTTAAACTCCCTGTTAATAGCTTCTCCGATGTGCCGAAGCATCTGGAAACACTTCGTATAATCCACCAACTCACCAAGTAAGGATTACAAGTATACTTACAAGAATCAGTTTGACTGACACTGTTCCCTTCCTCTTGTCAACTGACATATTCAGGCTAGTTTGTATTGCAATTTCATTATATCAATGTTCCAATTGATGCAAACAATGCTGATAGTAGAGGAAGGAAGAGTAAATTAAAATAGAAATAAAGATAGTCAAGAAAGTTTATTTCAAAAATACATGGCACCAGTTCTTGTCTTATCAAACTATTGACTCAGTGAATTACAATTATTTACTTGAGTTTATCACAATTTTGTCTATGTTTATTTGGTACCTCTTGGCAATGTATCCTGTAAATTTGTGGAGAAAACTTAATTTCATTCTAAACAGGGAGAAAATATTAGCCGAGACCATCAGTCGATAATTCAGGGTAGATAGAGATGAACTATCGGGAAACAGAATAAAATCCTCAAGCAAAGGTAGTAGACTATTATATTTCAGTCCCAGTTGATGAGAAACTTTCTAAGATGTAATAATTTGTAGACCTTGTCACGTGGTAAATTAATACCACCAAATATTTTAAAATGAACCAATTAAATATAATAGAACTATAAAATTGGAAAGAAGGTTAGACCTAGTCAAAGGATAAATCAAGTATTATTAGCGATTAGGAGTAATAGCATTATCAACAATGATAAGAAAACATGTATAATTGTGATTTAATAATTATGAGAACCCATCGGTAAGATCAAAAAATTATAAAGCGGCTTACTTATTATTGGCGGATTATAAAAAATAAAATGCATGAACATTGAGGTTAGAGTTATTTGTTTACATTTGAAAAGAATTAGTCGATCTTGGATAAATCGATAATTATTAGAATCAATACTGAGCGAATCAGCTGATTATTCGATCAACCCATATGACAGGTTGAATTATATAAAATTTACTCATAAAGGATATATTATGTATACTAAAGGAAGTCGATGTGTAGAAATACGAACACCCATTATTTTTGTATAAATATTTATTATAATCTAAAAAAGCATGATAAATCAAGAGTATACAAAACTCATATAAAAACTAAATGTATTAACATCGCATGTTAGGATTTATTTATGAAATCAATTTAAGATAAACACTCCATACATTTGTATAAAAATTCTTTTTTATTTAATTTTTTCTATTATAAAGCCGAGGAAGCCCTGATTCCCAAGGCAACCAATTTTATTGAGTCTATTAAATGAAGGCCAATCAGAGAGTAGCTTACAGAATTATTCGTGGAAGAGACAAATTTTTCTAAAAACCTCCTTCTTCTGGCTTAAGATCCCGACCTGAGAGGATGCACATGGAGTTTAGGGTTCTTTCTTCCTCTTTTTAAAATTTTAAAACTATTAAGCCAAACCCTTTTTTAAATGTAAAGTATTTGTATTAAATGTCAATTATCTGTGAACTCAGTGCTGTCAAAGAGTTCGTAATTTGTAAAGATTCCCATAAAAATAGCTTTAATTCGAAAGAAACTTATAAAAATCTGGATCATGCGTTAGCCCAGCAGTGACGAAAAGGAGCCTACCTAATTAATTATTGGAAATAATTAATTCAATCCACGAGACCATCTAGAACTTCAGTTCAGTGAGTGATAAGTCGAACGAGCTCGTTTTTTCTACGTTCAGTGGGGTAATTAATAAAAAAGCGCTATTCAAATTAACTTGAATTAAATAAAAAGTCACCACGTGTTGAATAATATCACATAGTTCATAAGAACATTTTATAAATTTATTTAATATATGTAGGAAGCTTACTTCCACGCACGGCCCGAATTCATACAAATCCCTGAGATCTCATGTTTGAATATTGATTTATTAATTATAATTTGTTAATCGACCAAACTATATCATATCAAACTTATAGACCGAACAGGTTTTTATTTGCAGATTTTGTATTAATTGGAAGTATAAGTATCAGTATTAAATATAATATATTTATGAATTTGAAACTCACTATTGTGAATATTAGCAAAGCCTGTGATAATTATTCAGATTTTAGAAATAGATTATTTAAGTGAATTATAGATATATCGAATATTGTATGCACATCTTTTTTTATGGGAATACATTTTATGTTTTATGTCAGCATACAAACTCATAGAATTTTTTATTATATCCTAACTCATCTCGTGATATACAGTTTGAGCTGTTTTAATACCAACAAATATTTAGCAGCACTAAAAATTATTGAATCAAGTAATATTAATCTTATTCAGAGCACTCAATATTTATCCTCCTTTGATGATATTCATCTCATCTACCAGAACAAGTATATTAAGAAATTATATTAATAAGGTTCCAGTTATATCATATAAGGATCCAGAGAACTTCAAGAACTGGCGTTGTAAGTTCTAAGGAATTTCGGAAGGGTATATTGGTGAATACTTGTATTCGCAACGAGCGTTTTAAGAATCAACTAGAAACAACTATAGTTGGTCCTTATTATTCTCTAGTGATGCATGGTTACTGATAATCAGTCATCAAATATTCTTTTACTTTCCTTATTGGTAGCCTATTCTCCAAGAACTTCATAGAAGCAGCGGTAAGAATTATCAATCACCGGTCACTGAACCTTATGGTGATTATTTGTATTTATAAAATTCATGTTTCTACCACTGAGCTAGAGCTGAGGTTTGAACCCAGTAATTTTGCGAGCCGGACGGCCTTAATTTTTTGTGAATTTATTCGCAAAAGAGGGAATTTAACGACTGCTCTTATAAATACTAATATCATCACTCTATCATGAGAGGTAACCCTCCAAGGGCACAGAGCACAATCTCACAACCTATCAATAACATTTTCTTTATTAACACTTGAATTTTCTACAATCATTGGAAAGGTAGACTGAAAAGAGAATGATCAAGACCAGATAAGAATTTCACATTTTTCAAGAGTTAAACTTTCTGCAGGGGATCTGATTGATCGAGTATTTCACTCGTATTGCTGAGTTTCAATGAGATCTCACTGCCATTTGCATCGCATAAATCTCTATTGGATAGGAATGAGGGAATGAAGAAGACAGGCGCAATGGATTTTTTTGGAGAGGGAGAGTGTTAGGGAATATTCATGGGGAGAAGGAGAGTATGTGAAATAGCGTGAAGATGAAGCGAGAGGTGGAAAAAGAATGATGCGTTCCGATGGCTCTTGCTTTACGAATATTAAATCTGATACGTGAATGCTTTTCCAGATATTCATATTTCAAGACATGGTTTGAGACTGCTATGACGGATTGTCACGTGACCTGTTTGCCAATTCTCATGATCGAATCGAAAGAGTTCGTTGAGGGAGATGAATCAATTTCGCCAGACCAACTTACTTATACAGTAGTTTTTTATCGACGATATTGAATCAATTCCGCTCTTATTTATTCTGGGGTGGAACGCATTGATACAACAATAGGCTTCGAAAATGATATGACACAAGTCATAGTGGCCTTAGTACAATACGAGTTTACTAAGCGATCACTTATCTTTTCACTTAACGATCTAATTAGAATTTGTAAACATTTCTCCAATAAACCCTGAATCAATTTTTTTCGTTGAAAACATCTTCATCGTAATCAGACATGATTCAAACAAGTTGACTTTCGAGCTCAACAGAAATCAATAATTATTTTCCTCACTTATCATTATCTAAACCTGATACACTCGTCATTAATTTAATTTATTCCTGAACTCAGAAAAAACCGGATAGTTATGTGTTATAGAGTAGGCCTAACAACCTCACTTATAAATTTCAATTTATTGATTCACTTATCTTACTTTTAATAATTATACGTATCATTTTGCTATAGAAGTACCTTTACTTATAAAGTAGCTATAGGAGGCAAAGAATCTGATCCACGGTCCTTGACCAATATATTGTTCACCCGGTTGCCTGTACAGCCCCTGCCAGTTAATTCTTTCTGAGGCCGTTTGCAAAGTGTGAATTAACAAGCTCTTGAGAGCTGGAAAATCAAATCAAGATGTAAACTTATTCATTTTCATGTAAAAACACTATCTGTCCCGATCCAGTTAAAACTTACTTCGTACAAATGAATCGCGTGTAATTTTCCTTCTAAGAGATAATATTACAAAACGAGTCTGAAGCTCACAAGAGATACAGGAAAAAATTATAATTTCCTATCTATATATTTTCTCCAAAAATAATAGGACTGTAGGTTAATCATAACTACAACAGAGGGTACAAATAGCGTATCGTTAAGAGCAGATTTTCTAAACTCCACAGAAGATTGAGAAATTTCTTTATTATTACTACTCATGTGCTATTCCCAATAATTCCCAACATTGATTCCAAAATAGTGAAACTATGAAATAACTACCAGAGTTTTAATGCACTTCACGTGGAATAGAGTCTGGAACACCATCCATCACATGTTCTAGAGCGGGGTGTTTCCTATTTGAGGAAGCCATCTGTCGGAAAATACGGGTATATCTTTGTAATCAGTAAATTGCTCGACCTAAAAGCTTTGTCGGGATACGGATGAATGCCGAGTCCAGTACGCTCTGCACGCTCAACGCTTGCGAGGCGAGGTGAGACGAGGCGAGGTGAGGCGAAAGGGATTGTGCCAGGAACAGAGCAATCGGACAGCAAGCGGCGTAATCATGTACGGCGAGGTTTAGCCAGAAGCTTTTCTGAGGCAGACGGATTAAAGCCGGCAAAATCTGTATTTGGAGCAACCGCTGATGGCAAGCAAACTTCAGCCGGACAGCACTTGAATATCACTGAGCAAGATCAACTCCTCCCCTCACCCACTGCTCCTCTTCCAGTGACCAAAAATATCCTCTCCGCTATTCCACCAACGCACTCATTATTAATGACTGGGTTGTAACAGGCAAAGTTAGTTTGCTTTCGTAATTGAAATCGGACCGCCGCTATTCGAGTCAGGTATAGTGCAATTTATTTGCAGGGTGAAAATTACTTCAACATCATATAATCGTTTACGCTTGAGAGAGAGAGAGATTCGACTCAACTCTTGGTGACATCTGGTTTACTGCTTCAGTGAGATAGAGTTCATATCCGAATGACAAGAATATTAAACCACCGTTTAATTGATAGAGCCGAATAGGAACCGTATTTTCTTCTTAGCCTGCGTTTACATTCGTTTGATATCTCATTCAATATTGATCGAACTCAATAGTGGAAACAGAATTCAAAGACAAATTTTATATAACTTTATTCATCACATTACCTCTTATATCATCACATATAAAAATTATGGATGGCATACGATTTCAAACAAATGTACATGCAGCTTCAAGGTTAGTTTGTAATTTCAAAGTTCTGTATTCTGCGATCTTCATTTCAAAAATCGATATATTTGATTTTATCTCATATACATAAAAAATTGATATATATGTTTCATTACTCAAAAACACAATTCAATTCAAAAGAAACCAATACAAGATGATGATGATGAACAATATTCCAATATAGCAATAATTAGAGAAACATATTTTATAACAGTATTCAATAATCTCTTCTCTTTTCTTTTTAATGGACGAATTTCAGGCCACATTAATTTTCTACGATAATACTTCAAGTTTTTCACCATCAATTCAAATCTCATAATATTCTATCATCTTATCAACTTGATTATCATATTCATTCATGATGTTACTAAGAACTATAAATATTTTTTGAAATCAAAATGAGAACTCATTGCAAAGCTGTAAGATATGAAGAAATTGAAAATGCTGCTGCAATTCAAATCATCTGTCACAGACCAGGAAGACGCACAAAGCCAAGTAAAGATAATCTCTACTAATGAATACCTCATTAGAGGCTGAGTGGGAAGACTTGTATGAAAAGACTGAGGGAAGCCGTACAGTCTGACAGCTATTTTCGAATCTTAGAAGATCACTCAATACCATGTACAATGGGCCTGCACATTCTGAATTTCTATTCCTTATAGCTGCCTTTTCATCTCCTTTTTTGTATCTCATCTTTTTCATCATATATATTCGATGATATCGACTGTAGTTAGTAGGTTAGAAGCAGTAGAAGATGGAATGTATTTAATCAATACAAAAAATTGAAGAATTATTGTGAATATACTCTATTTGAATAGAACATGATATGAGCAATTAAGTGAAAATTAATTTCAATTCATATGAATTATTATTTGCCAATACTTTGGAAACAACTAGTCAGTGAAATCAGCCTATCAGTGAAATAAAAGCTTTTACAATGAACGATAAAAACACATGATATATCAAATCATGAGAATAGTATGAAAAACTGTCATCTGACTGTTTTACAGAATCATTGAAACCACTCTGCGAATTCCATACAATGAGGTTTATTCAATTGATTGGAAGAGACTTTGTTATCCTCTATCATTCAAATTAAATAACTATCAGAGATAATACAGTGTTTTGTAATAATGCACATTAGTGTGCAAACCATCCAATTGATATACAAATTATTATTGCATTGACACCTATATCACATATCCTTCCTATCATTCCTTATTTGGAAACAACATTCCGTTCATCCCGTCAAGGATGCTCACTTGGCTGTGAAGAGGCGTTTGATTGATCATTCCTTACTAGATGTACACAACGGAAGTCATCATGTCGGTAGGTGCGTCCTCAGCTTTCACGGGTCAGTAATCAATCATCTATCAAGGAAAAGCAATCAAATCCCAAAGCTTCACAGCTCCAGAGTCTTGTTTACAGTTTCGGAGCAGGTTAGGGTTAAGGCAATTTGCGAGATAAAATATCAATGGTAACGCTTTCTTAAATTTATCGCGGTGGCTGTAGTTCCGTTTGAAGATATCTCACCTGAAGCTGAGAGCATAAATTTCGCTTGCGATTGTAGGAGTGAGGGAGCAGTGTGTTCTGTGAGTGGGATAGAGATAGGGGGTTGATGTGGAGCATCTGGAGACGGAATGTGGGCCTTTTATTCCCAGGGGTGTGAGGGGGCAGAAACGGCACCCCAGACAGGATCGTTTCAAGCGCTCGTCTCTTATCGCTGTGACCCGAATTTCTAGTTCTACGCATATGCCTCCCTTACCTTCACCCCTCATCAAGTCCCCCGCATACATTCAACATGCAGTAGATGCTCCCCGAAACAAGTTTCAATACGACTGAGTTATCGCGTAATTATACGATAACATCATCACATGTCACTTTCATTCGAACTTCTTGCCGTTTGAGTTTTGTGCGATGACTTATTGTTATGTATTCTGGTCTGCAGCCGAGCTTGGTTCAGGGAAGTGAATTAAGTAAAGTTCCTGAATATAAATGACATGAATGATCATGATTTATTAGCTGGTGTGTTTATTTGCATAGATGGATGGAAAGTTTTCACGTGGTATAGAATGAATTCAGTTCGCACAACTTCTCCGATTTATATAAATTTAATACAAATACAGTTTTCTCTGTAACATACCATTAAGAACATTGCGTACCAATGACTCTTTGATTCAATATTCCAAATACTTGAACCAGTCTGATAAATGGTAGATTAAGTTTCCGAAGTCCTACTTTGCAATGAATTTCTGTTCAGCTGGGCCTTCCACTGAATCCAAGTATTCAACACAACCTTGATTCAACTGACTCCAACCAATATAGAAACAAGTCAATAGATACTAGTGAACACTACAGTTTTACTTTTTTTAACGTTACTATCACGTATCGTTATCTCGGAAATGTGTAACAGTGGGATACATATTCACAGAAAAAAATTAGTGGTTGAAGGTACTGACTTGCATAGTATACTTAAAAATCATCCAATCACTCATTCACGCATAAATTACTCAATCTGGACTCTTAAGCTGCGTACACATATACGCGCCTCCAACCCGCACCGAGCACGCTCCGCCCTCGTACCACCCTCGTTCCTCCATCGCACCGCAGTCGCTCCACCCCCGCTCGGCAGTCGCACCCATCAAGAACGTTACGGAAGATGTTAGATCTTCTCGCGTTCCCCGGTCGAACCACTCTTGCTCGCCGGTCGATCATCAATCGCTCTGCTGGAGTGACTTTCGGTTGCGGAGCAGAGCGAAAGTCTGTACGCACCTTTACATACCATCAATACCTTCAAACCCGATTAATGATAGACTCATGATTTACTTGATATTGGTTTTTTGAATGATTATAGAGGAAGTTCTTATCTTAGGAGGACTAGTTGCTGAAAAAAAACCCTGTATTTCATCTTCATATTAAAAAGTCAATAATTAATCTATATAACATCGGATTAAGCTACTAGTTATATTATGATTTCCATTCAAACCATCAATCTATGTTCATTATCGAATGATGGAAATGATTCGTATGTATATGATATAATAATGAATATGAAAAGTATTAGAGAGGGAATTGATTGGAAGTTCATGTTTATCTTTGGAGATTACAACGATTAAAGCATTCAGAAGAAATCAAAAGACTCGATCCATTCAGCTTCCTTGGAGACTATAAATTCACAACGGAATTGAGTGAATAGACCTAATTTACATGGAGATTATAAGCACGGTACCGCAGGAAATCCCACAGGCTATTGGGAGCCCGATCCATCCCGAAGCTAATCTCATTAATTAGTTGATCGATCGGTTGGCTAGCCTGCGTATCAAAACCCTCTTGCAAACACATTATTAATGTTATCACTTTCAATAAACTGAGTTTGCTCTATTCAGTTTGATGAATAAATTTTCAGTTCATGTCAGAGCTCACCTGCACTCAAGAACTCGATGTAGAGATGATGAAATTTGACGCTCTACATCTGAATTCCACTTGTGAAAAGATCCAATTTGACTAATCTTGCGATACTTTTTTGTAGGAGTTAAATTATTTTGACATGACTGGAGAAAGATGACTGAAATATATTCCCCTTTACAATACTTACTTGAGCGATAGAGAAACGAATACTAATATTTGTATATAATTATTCTTTTGTTTCTGTTTGAACTCATCTGTAAATTATTTTCACTGTAATGATTTTGAAGGTAGTAGAATTCTTTGAAAAAACGATTTTTCAGAAGAATTTGCTTTGAAAACCAATGAAGATACATACATCTTCCAGTTTTTGGGAATTATCATTTTCAAAGAAATTTAATTATCGAATATATATTTTCTAATTGATACTTGATTCCAACTGATGTGATTTTTTCATAAGCCATCAATAGTAGGATCAATCTATGGATTTTACACAATAATTTGATTGTATGATATGAGATGTTGTGGTATTTCTCCATAATTGAAAGAATAAGACTTTGATATTGTCAATACCACTTTTATTTATTCGAAAATTAATTCATAATTCAGTACCAGGTTTTATGGTAAAACCTACCACATCTTCAGCGGGAGTAATATGTTTGTTGTTGTTGAAGGAACAGGAAATTCAATTTTAGGTTATGTGTCGGGATTGTAAAATAATAATCACAATTATTATGAATTGTTTTCATAATAATGTCCATTGTTTTCATAATTCTATAATATTATTATAACTTTTAGAATTTTGGAAGAATTTCAAAACCATAAATGATTATACAATCACCAGTAAGCTCCCAACAAAATTTGATGCATTTAAATTTCTCAAGATGACTAGATTTCCATTTACAATGTGAATTTCCATTCTACAAATATTAACATAGTTTAACAGTTTTCATTCTCCTTCCCTAAAATTGAATTTCCTGTTCCTCCAACATCAACAAAACATATTAGTTCAGCTGAAGATGTGATAGGTTTTACCATGAAACCTGGTACTGAATTATGAATTACTTTTTGAATGAATAAAAATGATATTGACAATATAAAAGTCTTATTCTTTCGATTTTACACATGTAATGGATCCATTCCATTTTATGTTTTTTGCAAGGTATGTACAGCGCGTATAAGTAATGATGTACATTCAGCTAGCTCGCCCTCTCACTATATATTTGAAGAAAATGCATTGAACCACACATCTGAAAGGATGAAGAAAAAGCCTTTACCTTGTAAATTCTCTCTTAGAATAAGGAACACATGTAATTCAGCCTTTGGAGCCGGAACAAAGTCCGTATATCCCTCTATGCGAACAATTCCTATTTTTTATTAGATCTATGGTCGTGTATCCGTTTATCCCTCGGGTATCGTACCAGAGCCGACAAAGTATCTGCCTGGTCAAAGCATTTGTTCCGTTGCACAGGTGTCTGATACTACTAAGCACCAGCACCACACTACACCAAGGCCGAGTCAGCCAAAATAAAAAATATTACGTTTCCTTCGTGTGACAAACTGTGAATGAGGCCGCACACGTCCACACTTTTACATTATACAGCAAAGTCATATTCTCTTTACTGGTCATATTCTGCCTGTAGTTCAAAGCTATAAAATGCGCCATCCTCTATCAGCCTCTCACTCTCTAATCTCAAAAAGCCTCCAGCTAGTAAAAATGGATCGAAAGGGATACCATTTATTCATTGTTTTATTATTTTTATGCATTTGAGTATAAGTTATGCATTCTGTGAGTAACAGGGGGATGTATGAACAATACTGCAATAAAAAAATAAATTCGTATGGCATTTGTTGGTGGGGAGAGTCCCTTGCGGGAAGGTCCCACCGCCTGAATATATAATTTGAGCCGTCAATGGGCCTCAAGACTGTCATACTTCAGCCGGGTTCGACAGTTTAACGTGCCCATCCGATAACACGGGAGTGATCTGGTTAAAAAACTTTTGGTTGTGAGTGGGTTCGAACACGGGATATCTATGCTGCTACGCAAGCACTCTATCCACTAGACCACGAATAACTCCATACTGCAATAACAAACTCACAGACATGAAATGTCATAAAATCTATTGTTTCTGCTTGAGGTTACCTGGTTCAATCTGAGGTTTTTCTATTATATTGCATGTCGTTAGTGTAGTACATTGTTTGAACCTTTTCTGATTTTGAAAGTTTTCAGTAAACCTCATATCTCATATCATTGTATCTTTGCTACATCACCAAGTAGTAACAATGGAGATAAACATTTCCTAAATTATAAATAATCTACATAATAATGTGATCATGTTGAATTCCCTAAATTATAGATAATTTAAACAATTATAATGTGATCACGTTGAATTACCTAAATTATAGATAATTTGAATAATAAACGTGATCACGTAGATTTGATTACGTTGATCACATTGATTTGATAATATTTTGATCACGTTGAATTAGTTCGGAATGAAGAAATGTTTTGCCAATTCACAATTTGTAATTCTTTCTATCCAGAAATAGAAATCACATTACTGTAATAATTATTATTATTCAGATTGGTTAATACCACATCAATGTATATTATTATGTTGATATGATCAGTCAATTTCAACCAATAATACCGTACTATTATTGTTACGATCTTTATCTTATAATAATTGCGTATTTGATAAGCTACTAATAATTGAATGAGCAAAGCGAATTCTATGTTTCAAGTCAATCGGCGTTTGTCTGTTTGTTTGTACCGCAGTTGCAGTCGCAGTTATGGTCCAATTTGGATAAAATTTGGTATACAAGTACTTTAAAACAAGGCGCATAAACGTATGTATTAAAAATTTTCAAATTCATCCCCGTTTCAAAATGGCGGCCCTTTATTCGGAAATTTTACTATAAAAATCAACCTAACTTTTCAATACTTTATCAGATCAGGTTCAAATTGGGCTCATTCTTCTCAGCTCTTCAAAGCGGTATCATTTCATGTATCACATGTTGAAGATTTTCTAATTTTTGGAATTCGACTATTTTTACAAGTCCCAATCCAAGTTCCAGATTTTTTATCTTTTCAACCGTGCTTCCGAGCTCATAAGTGTAGAGGACCTTTATTCTTCAGCACTCCAAGGTGGTCTTATTTTATATATCACATGCTCAAAATTTTTAAAATTTAGAATTCGATATAGCACCACCACCCCCCCTCCCAAAGTCCCAAATTTCAAGTTTCAGATTTCTTATCTCTTTAGCCGTGCATCCTAGCTCAAAAGTGTAAGAAACTTTCATTTTCCAGCGCTCCAAGGCGGTCTTCTTTCATACATTAAATGTTGAAAATTTCGATTTTTTTATAATTCAATCATTTCCCACCACCCCCAAGACCCACCTTTCAAGTTTCTGATTTTTTATCTCTTCAACCGTGCATCCTAGCTCAAAAATGTAAAGAACTTCTATTTGTCAGCGTCCACCACCGATCCTATTGCATTTATATCATCATACTCTAAATCCAATTTGTATGTGTGTGTGTGTGTGTGTGTGGATAGGCGGGCGTGTGTCAGTAGTGATTTTAGTGAGTGTAGCGAATTCTACTGATCTTCGAACTACTAGTAAATAATTTTGAACATTTTTTCCTGTAAAGAGATAAGTTGGCATATTATTCAACACTGTATGAAACGACTAGTAATTGGCCTGACTACTTTATTTATTTAAAATATTCTATGAATGAGTCTCTATTGTTGCACCATTATCAATCACCAGAACCAATTAACCGTCACCAATCAACTTGCAACTCATGTTTATAGGGGAGTAATGATTATTATTGAAACTGACATTCAATATTACTGAGTTTCTCAATTCGATTTGCCAGTTTCTTAATTAGTTTTAACAATAGAAGTGCTTGGGACTATTTCAAGTCGTAAAAAATTATTTTTATTCACTAGCATAAAACAAATTAGCTAGAATTAAACTAGCCTCTTCGAAATAAGCTACTGTATTCACAAGGAGAAGCATAGGAAGTTAGCAATGCAACATTACAGAACGAGAACTTATTCTAGGTTAATCGGATCTATAAATAGAAGTAAGTACGGTAAAGAGGCAGTGAGCTTG
This sequence comes from Nilaparvata lugens, assembly GCF_014356525.2. NCBI lineage: Eukaryota > Metazoa > Arthropoda > Insecta > Hemiptera > Delphacidae > Nilaparvata > Nilaparvata lugens. The sequence continues at coordinate 58,653,936 of NC_052508.1, read as the reverse complement.
AGTTACTTGTCTGCTTTAATAATACTTGAAGCTAGGTTTTCTCGTTTGATAGTCCTCATTGAGAAATTCAATTGAATGGTGAATGGCATGAATTCTTGAATAGGCCAGAGAAAAGGGCATTGGAGCCGTCCTTCCTTGCTCCATTCAGAATCGGAATTGAATTTCACAGGAAAGTTGAATAACGATCAGCAACCCAACGTCCGTCTCACCTCCGCTTCTCACCACTTGCCAGCAAATTGAAAAGGAATGTCCCATGTGCCACTACAATTAATGCCTTCACTCTTGTTTCTAACATCCGTCTCAATGCGTCTCCCCGATCGAATTAGGCACTTGCTCCTACCTCTCACCTTGAACACGAGCACTCTAAGCAACAGTATTTGGGTTGAGAAAGTATTAATCATCTGGGAAGATGAAAAACTTCAATGAAGAGCAACTATTGTACTTGGGAATAAGGCTGTTTTTTTCAATTCACGAGCTAATACTTATTCTTGAAGCCGGGTTATAACCTAGCCATTTTGTAGATGATTGACATGTGTAATTATATATTTCCTAGTTGAAAGAATGGAGCAGTGATGGAATATTATATGAGTATATCAGGATATAAATGTTATCAGATACTCTCATTACATTTTACAGTCGAAAGTACTCAGCATTGATGCTAAACTATAGGAATATAAATCAAGGCAAAAAGTATCGGAATGGCTTTATTCCTATATTGTTAAATACCTATCCTCTTCTATCAGGGTTTGCAAAGTGTCAGCCCTCCCCCTAAATGGGAAAACAATTTTATCAATATAACATTATAAGATTTATTCATGGGAGAGCACATGTGATACCACAGATTATAACGTCCTGGTGGCCACTGCTAAATTTTAGTTGATGATCAACAGAGGGATGCTACGGTACGACGAATTTTGAACTGGGGGTTGGTTTAGTAGCCCCAAGATACATGTCTTCCCACCGTCCAGGAAAATGACTGTGGTATTCCAAGTGAAATTTTAAAAGAATCTGAGATCCTGACTGCAAATCTTCTACCACTAAAATCAAGAGATAGGTACGATAGCTTAACGAGTATTCTTTATTTTGTATTCTTTATTTATTTTGTCAGCAATACCTGAGTGTGGCGAAAAATATCGTTCGCACCACGAGCAAAAATGTTTTTCCAGCTCTCAATCTTTTCTAGTCCTCGGCCTACGGCCTCGGACTTGAAAACCGATTTCGAGCTGGAAAAATCTCATTTTCTGCTCTAGGTGCGAAATATACTATTTATGTACGCCAGTGAAGTTAATGGATTTATTACTCGTATTCAATTGATCATCTTTATGCTTAAGGTTTAAGGAGAACCTCTCTTCCTCTACTTTTCTGCAAGGAGAGGACAAAAAGTAAGTAATTCACAAGGACTGTTACAACAGTTTTATCATATATCACTTCCGTTTTTCTATTATTAATGATTTTTAATGGTGTATCAATTTATCGATATTATTCATTCCGATAATATGCTTTCAAATTCATTAGGCTACTTCAAATTCATGATAGTGTATCAAAAAGAATTTTATAAAAAAAACTTCCACATTATCTGCTAATCATACTAATCTCCATAATATCATATCAAAAGTTATATTTCATGAAGTCTCAAGATATATAAGAATATTTTGTTTTGCAGTATGATATTCAGACTTTGAATTCAATTTTTTTTGTCAATTGCCACATCTACCATGTTACAGTGTCTACTATCCAATCATATATAATTGACGATATTCAGACTTCGAATTCAATTCTTCTTGTCAATTGCCACATCTACCATGTTACAGAGTCTACTGTCCAATCATATATAATTTACATCCCCGGATCTCTTTGATGGGTATATACTAAAAAGTAATTGGTGCAGAAGAATTTCTCCATAGTTTCGTTTCTGTGAGAGATATCACTAATACGACCAACGCCATCAAAAACCTGCTCAACACGCTCCAAAGGATAGAATTAATGAGGGAATGATAGTTTCCCTCATCGTCGAACATCACAAACCCCACAATGATAACGTGCAGCTTAAGAATGATAAGAATGGGAGATGCCGGGCAGGAATCAGAAGCTGGAAGAACGGATGAGCATTGAGCATGAATACACCCGGACAGTAATGAGGGACAGGATGCAGAATACATGTTGGAGTTCCTCGCCTCTCTCAGAGTCTCTCTCTCTCTCTTCCTCCCACACTCACACTCACTGAGTCTCTCTCCTTTTTTCCGTAGGTACCTCTTCATCACCTAACAAAGCCATAACATCTAAGAATTTTCACTGGTTTTAAAAATATGAATGTGATTGAAAGTTGACGGTTATTGCTGAGTTGATATGTGGTCACTGAGTTTATAAGCTAAATTAATGCATACAGCTGTGCTTCTAGAATTAAGTTTGTTTTTTCGGTTCTTTTTCAAAATTATTTCTTTAATATTTATGAATCTTCTCTATTCAAGTGATAATGTGAAATATCTGTTCTATTTTTTTGTTTTGAAGCATCTAAATTTGAAAATTTACTTTGTGAACATATTAGTGGTCTGAAAATTTTGCGAAGTGAAGAGCTACAAGATTTAACCTATTTCGGACTAAGTGTAACTATATCTAAATTGGGGAGAGGAATAGCAAAAGGTCACCTTATTTTTCCTCTCCCTATCATTTATATGATGTACACTTATTATATCAATCAATAAAGAATAAAGAATGGTGAAAGATGTTCAAACTTATGAAAAACTACATAGAATCATTTGAATTTATAAAGCTTTTGAATGTATAACAAATGTAATAATCATACTCAAAACTATTTCATCAGTAGAAATTACACGATAATTCGGTCGAAAATTTTTAAGATTCCGATAAGTTTCAATCATTTTTTAAAGAAAATGGTGAGGTGGTTATCGATTATTATCCTCGGTTTCCATGGAACAATTATATATATATTATTTTAGTTTTCCATAGCATGACTGAAGAAGATGAAAAATGTATTACAAATTGCAGTTATCCAACTTTTGGAATATTACTACTGTATTATAATAGAGAAGTCCCTAGTTCTATTCATTTATTTGCAACTGGATATTTGCAATGATTATTATACGGTGATAACTTAAGGGTATAAACAGAGGAAGCTTCTATAATTCAACTTCTAGACTGTTTATTCCGTGGTTTGAGGCTCATCAATAAATGCGCGAGCACAACGAGTAGGTCGCGGTGGAGATCGATGCTACTAATTGCTGTGCAATGATAAAAAAATTTGAAGGTTATGTAAATAATAACTGAAGTACCGGTATAATAATTGAAGTACCGGTATGAAAGCATATAGATATAAAAGAACTCTAACGAGCTAAAATCTTCATCTGACCTTTCTCTTTCCACCCCACGAATAACGAATACAGGTAGACTACACCTCAAATGCACTTAACCATCATTTATTTATCATTTACAGAGTGAGTCATATGTATGGGAACCCCTCAATAAGTTGGAGACTATTGTAGTCTATTGTATAATACTGTAACTTTCAGGATAAGTTATTGGTCAAATACTGTACCTATTGATGTACAACTGAATTTCAACCCCTCATAAGGTGTGGTGACTTAGGGGTTGTAACTAGAATATTTTAAATGTAAACACCAATTGTGTGGTACATCGTTTTAAATGCCATTTCAAAACAAGAAATATAACATCAATTAAAATGTTCTATGATACTTGTATACAAAATGGCGGCTGATTGAAGTTTTAGTTTTTAAAGAAATGAGGGGCTGTAACTCAAATATTTTGAATATAAACACCCATTGTGTTACACTCATTTCAGAGGCATTTTTAAAACGAGAAAGATGACATCAATAAGAATGTTCTATGATACTTTTATCAAAAATGGCGGCTGATTTAAGTTTTAGTTTTTGAAGAAATAATTTATAAAGTTCAATCTGCTGCCATTTTTGATACAAGTATCATAGAACATTTTAATTGATGTTATCTTTCTTGCTCTAAAAATGCCTTTAAAATTATGTATTTTAGATTAAATATTTGAAAATAAATTATTATGGGTTTTTACATAAAAAATATTTGAGTTACAACTTCTAAGTCACCCCCTTATGAGGGGTTGAAATTCAGTTGTACGTCATAAGGTGGAGTATTCGTCCAATAACTTATCCTGGAAGTTGTAGTATTATATCTACAACAGTCTCCAACTTATTGAAGGGTTCCCATACATATAACTCACTCTGTATATACATAACAATATACAGGACTATAAGCATAAAGAATCGTTCAAAAATACTGCATCAATATCATTCGTGAATAGATATCACGTGCCGATGAGTTACTTCGAGTATAAATATAGACGACAATCAACCATCAACGAGTACAATATTTTATAAACGATAATATGAATGATACTAAAAACAATATGTAGAAAACCTTATATTGATTCAAAAGTTAAAACTGTGCATTTTGATCACCATTTGCAGTTACTTGCTGTGTTATGATGGCACCGGCTCCTTCTGCACTACGAATATACAATTTCCTTATTTTAAAAACAGTTTCACAGCGTCCGCGTTCATTTGATAAGACACCCACTTCAAAAGATTCAATCAACTCGGTTGCCAGTTGCTATCGTTTAAGCAACGAATTCTGGAGAGAGGATCTCAGCTAGGCTCCTTTTAAATGGATTCGTTTCATCTTTCCCGCTCTTTTCGAGTAGAATACTAATTACGACGCTCAAAAGAATCTCTCAATCCTTTCTACACTTTAAGGATTCAAGTCAGACAAAGTGTAGTTCGTTTCTTAGAAGACGCTTCTTCGCTAATTCGTGACGATGTTCAGTGTAACAAGTAGTATCAAGACTTTCTAGAATATTTGATAGCACGCTTACGCCCGCATCATTGTTTTTTCAGTAATTCTAGTGCTTATCGAGCTCGTTCTAGAAATGAGATAGTATTCACCAAGGGAGGAAGAGAACTTGGCATTGAAATATCTTTTGAACATCCCCTTCTAGTGAACTGGTAACACTTTATTTATCTCAACTGATGATGAAAAAAATTATGAAATTTGAATGCTTTTACAAAATACAATATAGAAATGATCATTATCAAAGGTATTTTCCAAGAGCATCGTTGAAATTACGGATGAATGTAGTTTATTGATGGGGTTTTCTTTGAATGAGTGTCTCACTAGACGATCGATACAAGATGAAATCGAATTGCAGCATCTATTTCTATTATGAATGGAAATTTTTTTACTGACCGGTGGAAAGAATATAAGAAAAATATTCATTCGATACTAGTAGTCTAGAGATATTTTATCCAGTGAGCATGATCATTTTGGTTGTTATTCGAAATTTCTCAAGCATACCATACAATCTTTTCATCAAACTGAAAAAGTGACATTATTGCCATAACATGGAAGTGGGGCAGGTATGAATGCATAAGCACCAAACAAAGGTTTTTATTTTTTGCTTTCGGTGAGACAAAAAAGTGACGGACGGATTTTCACCAGGAAGTTGGAGTTTAGCCTCTTTACAACGTTGGCGTTTTGTTTTGAAATAGCCGAAGCATGAACAGATTTATGGGGAAGTTCAGATGATATTCACGGGCGCAAAAAGTTGCCAAGAATGCCGTAGCTTATCGCCGGTGGAAAGTTCCAACAGTTGATGCTCCAATAAAAGCCGTTAAAATGTAAGTTTATTCTTCACCCCATTGTGTACGTTGCCACTAGGAACGTATTTGATGGCCATTCTTGCTTGATAATCGTCACAATGGAGACCATCAATTCTGCACAATTCAGCGGTCACAATAGGCTGGGTGGTCCATGCTAATACTCAACTGCAAAATAAATAAATGATGATTTTTGTCATTCACAAAACATTAAACTCGAAAATAATAATGATATATCACATATATCTTATAGGTATGATACTTAATAGTATACGTTCATGAAATTGTCATTACATTCCTTATTTTCAAACGTCTATGTGACAGGTAAAAATTAATAATCCTTTTTTATCTAATTTTTTATTTATGATTTTATTTTATATCCTTCCCACAACTATAAACTATCATAATATTATCTTTTTCATTTTGTAGAAAAAAATGGACCCAACGGTCAAACGCCTTCTAGTATTCATATTTATTGGATCTACCAAATAGTATACACATATTTATGTGGATAGGAACCCACCTGAAACTGTAGGTCTACTCAGCTTTTATCATCATCTTTGTCAAGATGAACAATATTTTTGTTACCAACGCACCATTCTACAGATTCTGTCGGCATCACCCTCACAAAAAAGCTAGTGAAGCTGGATATTACTTTATAACAGTTACTCTATTGTTGTTTGATCGATAACTACTTATTGATAATCGTATCCAGTAATTTCAAAGAATATCCAAACATCTAATTTATGCTATTGAATTACCTGACAAATTCATAAGAAGAAATTAATATTCGTATATGTATCTGAATGTTGATATTCAAGTTTTCATCATTGTAATTGAGCAATGCATTTTCCATTATATCTGAAAAAAGGGATGAGCAAGACGTTTCTCAACATTAAAAATAAGAACCATTAAGCCGTGTCCACACAGAACAAATTTTCGACATACATGTTCGGCAAACATGTTTGTTGAGGAGCTCAGGGAGACAAATATTTTGAAAAGTTTAGACAATCATTGTTTGTCAAACAAAAAATTACTGTTTTCCAAACATTTTTCAGTGCTGCAGCTGTAAAACATAAAACCTGTTCTCCTCACTTGAAATATTTTGTTTGGTGACTAGTCTACAATGGGTCACGGGCGAACATTGTTTGTCAATCATAATAAAAGTTGCCCAAACTGTTTCAACAAACATTTTGTCGAACATTTTTTCAGTGTGGACACGGCTTTAGAAGTAAGATGATATGAACATGAAAAGATAACACAAGATGGGGAGAATGCGCAAGAAGAAAACATCATTTGATTATTCTTGGAGAAATATTAGTAAATTATTATTATTATTAGTTATTAAATTATTAGTTATAGTAGAGGATTAAATGCGTCACAAAAAATTCTCAAACATTCACAAATTGTTCTCAGTGAGCATTGAGCTGCGAATACGCATAATCAGACTCAATCAAAATAAAACAAGGCCTTATAAAAAAGAATGATGATGAATTATTTAATAAGCCGAGGCGTTCCGCCTGCTAATAATTAATATCATTATCAGTGTTATTCGTATGGTAGTATTGATTGATCCGGCTCAGATTTCACAAATCAGAAGCTTTTAATGTTCATGCAATCAGTTTCTCTTGTTTCTTAGGACGACATCGCAAATAAACAAGATTCGTGAATATCTCTTACATTATAGAATTAGATATGATTCCTATGAATTGGTTAGAATCATTCCCATTATAAAATGTGATACGAAACGTCCTAAGGTAGGTCTACTATTGAAATATCCAATAAGGAATTATTCTCGATCAATCAAATCTGTTATGGTTTATTAAGACAGTTACTCGAAATTATAATAAATCTTTGTTGAGGTTTGGGGTTCACGCAGTGTATTGGTTGTGAAAAGAATAATTCAAGTTGACGTTTCCTGATGACATCTATAGACAAAAGTGAGGTAAGCTCTTTTCATATTTAAAAAAAAATTTAACACAGTCACAATGCCAGCTTAAACACAAACTTATCTTATCAAATTCAAATGAGAATTTTACTGATTTTTCTCTTAGGTTGTATTTTTTTCAACATGCTCACATAACCATAATTGCAATAAGAATTTATTGTTGAACCATTGCGAATGAACGCAAAGTTGATTTAATGTTCACTTAATGTCCTAATGTGTGTTAAAATATTCATAAAATGCAAATAGTGAATGATAAACAGTTTCCTTGGATCTCATCTGAATATGAGTCATCTTGGAAAATTTGGCAGTCATATATCGTAATGGCCATATATCATCTATATACCATAAAGCAGCTATATATCATTCACTATCGTAGACATTTCTGGTTGCACTTGAAATATTCAACAGTTCATCTGCTTTCATAATTTATTAAATGAATTCCACAACGATTATAATTTTCAAGTTATTATCCAAGAAATAAGAGTTCCTCCGATTTTTTACCAAGGTGTTTTTACATCAAAATATTCCGAGTAGAATTGACATTTCTCAAGAGACCCTGAATAGATAAAAGGAGAGGAGATTAGTATTTGACGGCTTTATCGCACCGAATAACTGGATTGCAAGAAACTTGCCATTTTTTCAAAATGAAGAGTTCAATAATAATTCTCAAGAACAACTGATCCCGAATATCTCCAAGTCATCCCGAAAATATTGGATTGGAATCATTTCATGAGAAAGAACACCAACAATCAACATTCTAACTTCAACATTTCTGTCCCAATCAAAGTCATTTTTTGGAATGTTGTATTTGACTCTCAGAGGCGAACGTCTCCCCTCTCTGTCCCTGAACAGTTCTCCACCACATTTATCTTATCCACGCTACAAACATCCTGCAATCTTCCCGCATTTATTGCGTGAATGCAGATTATTCCTATGAAACTTGAACTAGGTACTCGTAATATTATCTTGTAGGATCTCTCAATAATTTTATTGTAATCGTATATTTCTTGTAATCGGGCATTTCCAATCATTTTATATCAATTTAAATTTATTCAAAAACAAAAGCACACAAGATAAGATCAAAATACATAGGCTGAATCAAAATATAAGCAAACACTGGAACTTTTTAAACAAGTAATTAAAGATATAAAATTCTTCTTTAGACGATATCATATATCGTAGTAATCATATAATAAAATATATCAATGACAGATAGATTATTTATGAGTAAGAAATTTTTCTCGAAACTATATCAAGTGTATTTCGGTTTTTGTTTTCGAGTCTTTTTAATCCGTAAATGCCCAATCAACATACCAGTTTTTATTTAGGTGACTGAAGTACATTTCATGACATTTATTGACTATATTCTTGAGTATTCAACTTTAATAGGTTCGATAACAATTATTTATATTTCGTAACTCAGTTTCCTCGTGTCTCCATCCAAGTATATGTCAAGGTATCACTTGCTACTTTGAACCTATGTACACTTTTGAATTCATATTTGCCAGCTTTCAGATCTTCTAGCTACAGAAGTGGGCATTTCTAAGTATTTAAATTCAAGTTCATATTCAAATACAAACCTATTAGCTAAGAACAGTTTGCTTCTCCGGTCAAAGCAATCAATAACAATAACAATAATACAAGTGAATGGAAGCCAAACCTTACTTGACTGAGGTGACTCTTAAGAATTGTTGAAAATAGTCTATATTATTGTTTTCTTCCTGGGGCATATTGCATGTAAAAATACAAACTAATAATATCACAGAAGTCATGTGGTTGTTAAAATAGGAAAGTATTCAACTATTAGCTTGTATCATGGATCAGGGCCCTGGTTGAAGGTCAGCCCAGATTTTTTAAGGATCTCTAAATTCTCAAAGATCTCAAAATAACGTTACCGTATTTCAATATAATCTCACCACATCTCGTGAAACATGTAAAATTCAATTTTTTCGTTGGATATTTCATATAGCTCGATTTCTGTAATTGAAGATAATACTTTGCCTTATACCAATAGAAGAAAAAGATATTTCATAGTAAGGTCTTTATTAGTAAGAAAAGGCATATCTAATATTTGTTAAAAGCTCAATATTTGTGACAAAAAACTGGAGACATACGGAATATTTATCCCAAATTCTTCAAACAAGAGATGACCAAATTGTTTTTTTTAGTGGAGATATGTTTATATAGATAGTGAATCTGTCTATATCTATATAGACAGTGAAGCTTTCCTCTTTACATTTTTCTTTTTATGAATTTTTTTTCATCTCAGTGTCCATATGATTCTTTGTTCTGTATTACATGGTTTGTGCCCATGTAAGATATTTTAAGTGCATATTTTTCCACCTCTCATCTTTTCTCCTGGAAAGTAGTTTCAGCAATAAATTTAAGATAGAATTTTTTATAAAAAAAAATATTTCTATTGTTAAGGCGCTTTTTTGTTATTTAATCTATTTTGTTTTTATTTTATTTCACTCTTGTTTCATTCTTAGCTTGTTATTTATTTTAAATCTAATTTTTGAATGAAGAATGTTGTAATGCTTCAAGGAGACATACAAGGGTTTAACCAGTTGTCTCCATGTGTGTATTTATGCAAATAAATGAATGAATTATTTACTATCGATAGAATCTCTAAAAATTTGTATCCATAGTATCTATTATCGCTATGAATCAGATTTCCTGTCCAATCAAATCATTTACTTTTACCTGTTGCTCATGCAGCCAAATGCACAAAAACAAATCGAAGACATCAGGCACATGCGCTCCATTTCGTGTGCACTCAAGTCGACTGGCATCAAGAATAGTCGGGTGGCATGCCACATCCTGCTACTAGTGGCTTGCATTGTCAACATCCTCATGAGCATGTCTTCAAAGTGGCACGACCTTGAGAGTCGCATTCTCTGCCTGAGAGACCTGCAGAGTCTGCTGCTCATTCTGATCTATTTCATTATTATGGGCCAGGATGGGCGAGTGCTCGAGAAATTCTGCGATATCATGGACGAACAGTTTTCCGGCCGAATCGAGATTCAGCAATTTGATGAGATAAACAGGTGAAGTTGAATCTAAGATATTGTTGAATAATTGGGTAATTTGAATATTTTTAGGGAAAACATCATCTATAGAAAAAATTATTTAGAATTAATTTCGACTCTTCATCAATCCTTGATTGCTATCAAGCTTTTCTAACTAGGAAATTTTCCTCTTGCTGAATAGAAAGATGGTGATACTAAAAGAAAGAACTGAAAAAAGGCTAATCTTGTACTTTCAAGAATCACTAGTCAGCAGGCCAAATTCATATCCCATTGATAATTTTGGTTCGGTAGATTCTAAGTTTTGCCATTACAATAAATTAAAAATATAATTTCATTTATATTTCAAGCACAACTCGCAATGTTGATATGTACTTGAATGAGAGCTATGGTTGTAGATTGGATGACTAATAATGAGAGAATCATCATTCATCATTCTGCATAAATTCAATCAATTTTGCATGTTGATATAACCTGAGTGACAATATATGGAAAATCCCACGTGAAGAATAGACGATATGATTCAACTCATGAGATATGTAATATGAAGCTTGTCATGCTATAGACAATTTATTTTAATATCTATTTCAATTTTCCATTTTTGATAGGAACTTCAGAGTTGCTAACAGCTTGAATGTGAAGAAATACTGTCGCAACTTCTTAATATTTTTGTTGGTTCGTAATTCGGCCATGGCATTTGTGCCGATGATCTATTCGATTTTGCTGGTGATTTCCGCGGTGATGAAAGATGACTACGAGAAACTGAACCACCTACCAGTCATCATCAACTTCCATTACCCTGAACGACACGCTGCTGGCAACTGCAACTGGCTCTCAATCTTTTCGCTACTTATTTCTATGTGATAAACATATTTCTGTCATATATTTTCACTATGAGTGGTATCTTCATATTCCATAACATCAGTTACCACTTCGAGCTACTTTCTTCATACATTCAAGAATTTGATAAGCTGGAATTATTGGAAGATATCAGACTCAAATTTATGATGAAACAATTGACTGCATACCATCAGACTATACTCAGGTACGTATCAAATGAATTATCAACTGAGGCACTAATGCTATAAATAGTAGCCTACTGTCCTGATAAACAGGCTTAAACCATTGATAACTTAGTTGATGAATGAAACGTAGAAGCGAATTTGCAAATAAAGAAGCTTAGATCAATGAAAAGTGGGGGATTAGAATGAAAAAAAAATGATTGTGGTTTGTATGGAAATGTTGAGTGGCATATATGTAAAGACTGAGTTTGGAATAGTATTATTTATTGTTTGCATAGTTTATGAATACTTTTCCGCTAGGGCTACTCTTTAATATAAATAGAAATATAAATTCAAGTACCCTTTAAAAATTGTTTATTCACAACGTGTTTCGGCTATAAGATGCCATTATCAAGTATTGATAAACCTACAATCATCAAGACTTATTTGATTATATGATTCTTCATCATATTGCCGAACCATGTTGTGAATGACCAATTTTAAAAAGGGTACTTAGATTTCTATTTTTATTTATGAATACTGTTTATTACATAGCATACATTGTACACTGAACATAGTACAAGTGCTTCATAATTCATATGAATACACTTTGTAGAATAAAATGATTACATTTACTACTTGCTGGCCCGGCAAACTTCTTACCATATTTTTATAATTTATAGCCATTTTTATAATATGATCCACTTGGGTTTCGCTATAATAAGATTTCGTCAGTTTCCAATTCGACATTGGAAGTGGTGAAAATGCCAGAGTGACGCACAGTGAAATTGATTACTTTCTTTTTTCCATCGACAATAATATTTGCTTTCCTTCATCTATGCCTACTGCTCCGTATCTGTCTTATCCAACTACTTTTTAGCCCATACCATTATATGGTATACAATCTTGACATTTCTTAGCTGAATCATAATATAAGTTATAGTAATTTCTATATTTTTACTATATTATGCAACTATATCATTAATTTACTTATTACTATATTTTTACTGAATTTTGTATAATTTTTTATTCACTTTATTTTGCAGAATTCATTCGAGCTTCGACGAGCACTGTCGATTTCTAATATTTGGCTTCAGTTTTGCTGTTACATTCCAAGCTTGTACGTACATCTACAGCATTGTGGAGGTTGGTGAAATTGATTCCGCTGAAACACTACCTCTATTCATTCTATTTTATGAGAAGAATATTTTTTGAATTTATAAGAAAGAGATCAATCTCTAGTAATTCATTCCAACTTACCTTAATGTGATTCATAAGAATTTCTCTGACATAATGTATGTGCTTTTCATGATAACACTCCAGAATAGAACATTCGAATTCGTCTGTTTGATTAATGATTCGAATTCTTGTAATACTGTAGAAGTTAATTGATCTAATACAACTGCAGAGCAATGAAAGAAGAATTTAAAGTTTTATTACAGATCTATGTTTACTTAGTCTATGGTTTATTCTGCCCAATATTTCTTGTAAAAAAATTACTTCTTACATCTACACAATTAAAATTTAAAACATTAATAATATGACTAATACATGGGCAAAGATCATAATATTTAGGCTAACAGTGCTTGATGTTTACAGATGAGAGAATCAAAATATGTCATCCAGCTATCTTTTGCGTTGGTTCTGCTTTACGCGTTCTCTATATACGGACAAAAAATTGTTGATGCGGTAAGTTCTGAAGAAAACTTCAAAGTACAAGACAAGTGATTTATCAATATTAGTAACCTCATGAAACCTTTATGGTATACCTAGAACTGAGTGCATTGTAAACGTTGAGTGGAAATCTCATTGAGTTCTATTGTCGATATTGTCACGATGATTATCGAGATTGAATGCGCCTATGTGCAATAGGAAGTCGAATCATGCATGAGCCGAAAATAAAATTAGAAAAGTGCCATTGAAACACGTTGTGACTTGCATCTAGCTAAACGTACCCGCAAGTTTGATTGTTCCTACTTAACCTATTTCGAACTATGTGTGACCTTATCTAAATGTTGGAGAGGAATAGAACAAGGTTACCTTCTTTTTTCTCTCCCTATCATTTTGATGATGTACTTATGTATGGATCAATAAAGAATAGAGGATAAGGAAGAATAAAGAATAACCAAGTTCCAGATATTTTTACTTGCCTGCAAGCTTGGTCATGCATAATCAAGTGTTCACTTGCACATAATACGAATCCAATGTGATCACACACAAAGTATGTAGGCATCTTATGCCTACATAAGAATGCCTAATACTCCACATGGAGTAAATATGGCCATCAATTTGAAAATGAAATGACACAATTCAACCATTATAATGAATAAATATTTCTCATTAAATTTATTTCATTAGGAAATAAAATAAATAAATAATCTTATTCCGAATTGGTAGTAAAGTGTAATAATGTATAGGAAGTCCTATAAAGCTCGTTTTACATTCAGTCACCAGTCTCGGCCACCAGTGGGTCGCCAGAGACCATACAATGGCGGCCTAAAGCACGCTGGGACACAAGAGAAACACCAGGATTGACTACCGGGCTGACAACACGAGTGAGTCACCAGCTGGATCAACGATTGTCGGCCGTCAGAATCTGGTGATCCCAGAGTAATGAGCGCAATAAGAACTAATATCCCCCGACTCGTTCGGAAATTTGACTACTCACTGTCTCTCTGAAAGCAGAAGTTTTAATATTACATTGATATTCATAGATAAAATGCATGTAGATTCTGTGTAGGGTACGAAATAGTGTTTACCTCGATTTGACATTTGCAGGGCGAACTTGTGAATCAATCAATTTACGAATGCAACTGGACTGAGAAGCCTTTGTGGTATAAGAAACACTTATTGATCATGCTTATTCGATCATCTCAAAGTATTGAATTCCATTGTTTTGAATTGGTGTCAGTGAAGAACACATTTTTCATGAAGGTAACCAAGATTCCTGCTGTAATAACGTGCTATTTTCCTTTCTGTATGAGCATGCTAGTCAAACTGAGGTAGAATCAAAAATCAATTGATCTAATCGAATCTCAACCGATCCTTCATGCTTCATATTGTGATTTTCATACTCTTTTTCTATAAATAAAAATATTAATCTGAGTACCCTTTTAAACTATTTTGTCACGTCATGTTTCGGCCATTAACTAATGCCATCATTTACAATAAGATGGCGCATCTATTTCTATTTACGAAATCATTTCACAAACAGGTTGAGTATTCTCCTTCATCTATGTTGAAGGAGAATGTGAATTTGAAGAGTTTCTGTAACGTCCATTTCGAATAGAATATTTAATTTAAAGAATATAGAATTTTTAATTTATATTTTTTAGGTGCTGCAAACGACTTATACGTACTTCAATTTCCTGAAAGATACCAACAAATGATGTTTCTCCATTAGATGATGCGCCGTTACATAGAAACTCTATCCTAGAACTTTTGGATTTATTGTTTCTACATTTTCTTTGGAATAGAGATGTTTGTACAATATTTTGATACTGTCAAAATGGATTTCTCAACAACAGGCAATTTTATTAATAATGTCATATGTATTCAATAATAAATATTCCACCAATTTCTCTCTCTTTCTCTGTCTCTCTCACCTTTTCTCTATCTCTCTGTTTCTCAACCCTCTCTCACACACTCACTCTCTAACACAAACTCTCTCTCTCTCTCTTTCTCCCATAAATAACTCCAATCTAAACTTCCTCTCTTTCTATCCTTCTGTTTTTCTCTCTTTCTCTCACTCACTATCCTCCACTCACAATTTCTCTAAGCAAATAAAATAAAAAAGTCGTGAACAACAACTGCAACTGTGAATAGAGTCATAGAAGAGTTGAGCCGGTCGAACAGTTTTACTGAGCTATTTCCCCGGAGGGAAAAAACATAAAGTTGCCCTCGCCTTATAAGGTTTGCAGCGGTAGTGATTGCAATGGTCAAAACGGCTCCACTCTGAGAGTAGCTGGTGACCTTTGGCTGATTGAAAACTCTCGGCTCCAGCTAAAACGTACTTTGCGGAATTGAAAACTCATGAACCTCTTATTCGCACTGTGTGAGGGCAAATTGTGTCAAGAGAAGCACTCTCCAGTTTGCACACTCCACTCGATGAGACTGCGGGGAAAAGACTAAACTCAACTCAGATTGCGTCTGGAAGCCAACGTCTACTCCAATGTTAATATTATTGAACTAAGGAAGGCTATTCAATCCAATTAGAGAAACTCCGATTTCGACTCAGGTGTTTGAACCACAGTAACGCTGCGAGTTGGCCTAAAAATCGCCCTGAATAACTAGTGCCAAAGGTGAGTTTTTCTGAAAAGTTGACTGTTATTGAATTATTGATGGACCTAACGTTGAAGTGAATTGATTTTCACACCCTAACTCGTGTTAGTTATAACTGTAATAGAATATTGATGTACATAGTTGTTTCCAAATGCTGATACCTGGACAGTAACTCTATTTGTATGAGATGTGTTCGATAACAAATAAAAAGCTGGATTGTTATTGATTCACATAATATAACAAAATCATTTTTAGTGTATAATAATGAATTGTTATAATCATGTTATCATGGGCGAATCACTTCAACCATTCAATCTATGCCCATCGATTTCGTATTTACTCATGAGAAAAATTCATTGCCCACATAATTTTTCATTTAAATTCCACTCCTCCAATTTTTATTCAATTTCCATTAAAATATTTCCATTCTCTAAAAATGTTTCAAAATGTCTTGATCAATGCAAGAAGGAATAATATTATGCTTTCCATATAAATATACGAAATAGTTGTTGTTATTATTATTTTATTGGAACAATCTGAAATATTGGAATTCCAATTTTGTAATCCAAGTTTTCTTATACAGTATAATGGGGAAGTACAATTGATTCAAATTTCTGTTGAGATAAAGATTACTCATACATTGTGATGAGAAAATAAAGTATTGAAATTGTTGCTTTGAGATGTCGTTATAAAGTTGTGGTTTTTGACTTTATTCATACAGCACTTGGGATGATGTTAGTGATCTGAGCCTTGACTGAACAGCATCATTATTGTGTTCTAAACCTGTGTAAATCACGTCGTCTCACTTCATTTTATAAGGTAATGTTTCGTGAAATTTCTTCCATAATGTTTTAGATGAACTTTCGACTTTTCAACAATGATGATATTTGGCATACCGGTACTTCAGGTAAATAGCCTTAACGCCTGTAGAGTACCTGAACTACCTACATAATACTTATCGTTTCAAGGTCATTCTCTCATTGCTTAATATTGTAATTATGAATGTAGGCTAGATCTTGAGGGCTAAAGCTGTAAATCTATTCTACAGCTCGTAGTTTTATGAGATGGGTAACATAAGAGCGTAGTAAATGTGATGCGTTATCTGTTCGCAGATCGATTTGCTGTTGAATCTCCCACTCTCTAGAAGCCTTCACAGGCCCCACTTGAAAGCTGACACCCGCTACGCTCTCTTGATATTGGGCTTTTCCCTTCACATGTCTCAGACAAACAATTTCTATGAGCTTTGCAAACTTTTCCACATCTTATATGAGTTTTCTCAGTCCTGGACAAGACAGCTTTGCCTGTTCAAAAAGAATACCAATATAAAACTACGTTTCAAGTTTTGCAATTCGTAATTGGACATTTTTCCTCAACATCGGCCTATTGGGAATATTCCCACTCGATATACAAAGAATCGGATAAAGGAAGGAAAGTATTCAAAGAATATTTCCAATTCTACCTGGGATCAACGATCTATATAAAATACTAACAGTATGTATAGATTGTTGCCTGGGACTAATCTTGTTCCTCCTTTTCTCAACTCTTGAATTCGTCCTTCTCACATAACAAATATTCATCGATTCTTTATCTAGTCGAACTACCTCCCTAATAATGTACAATGTGTGCTCTTTTGTACAGTATACGCAAGTAGACCTATGCATCAGTGCATAATGTTTGGTTTCACTAAGCACTAAATTTATTATATTTCTGTGGCAATAGTAACTATTGTGAACAACAGAGCACGCGTGTAAAGTGTACCCAGTTTGATCATTTTCAAATGTCTTGACCGAGCTTGGAGAAGCCGGCCATGAGTGTTCGCACAATTTTCAAAATCCATCATCTCAGGTACATTCCGAGCTTGACAGATCCTAGCATAAAATTGGTAACTTTATATACAGAGAAACTCAGTAGCTAATTGCTTCCAATTCCAAAGCGTAGTAAAGAAAGGGGTTGGCCACAAAAATACCCAAAGAAACGAGTAGATAATACAAAACCCGCAATAAACATTGAAGAAGAGCAGCTGTAAACGAGCACTTCTGGCTGCTTGCCACACCTATTAATTTGGCAGAACGCGAGGTCCAATCAACTTGGGCGCTGAAGAATGAAAAGGCTCTCACCGTTGGAAAAGCTCACTGTTCAGAAATCAGCTTCCCTGCATTAGACTATTATCATCACCTATGAGATGCGAATGAAGTGTGAACTGCTCGTATTTTGAACGAATCGTCGCTATGAACAATAAAGAACTCACTGATATCAATCCAATAATTCACTTGAATGAATAAATCCCGTATAATATGTAGAATTAACTCATCATCTCTATGACCTTTATTGAGTCTGACCTATATGTATGACCTGAATGATGAATAGCCTAATAATTAATGCCCGGTTTCACCAAACTTGGTCAAGACATTTGAACATGGCAAAATTAGGTACGGTTTACGACGAGTGCACTGGGACATATTATGATTTCTTTGGCAATAATTTATTACTATCGATCATTTCAGTGCACACTGTAAAACGTACCCGACTTGATTGTTCGAATGTCTTGACTGAACTAGGTAAAACCGGGCATGAGTCAAATCAATGAATAAGTTCACAGATAAATCCACTTCCATGTGGAATTAAAAACAAAATAATGCAATATAGCTTTCAATGTAATCGGAATGTGATCGTATGTGACTTTCAATTATATTTGAGCATCTCAATGAAAGGATGTTTGAAAACATTATTTCGTATTGATACATGATGGAATAAAAACAATAGAATATCTCCAGAGTGATTGAAAGAATTCAACTTCACACCAGCAGGCAGACATTTAAAAAATCCATTAACAATAATACTCCTACCAGTGCAGCATCTTGAGCAGCCATGGACCTAAATCATATTATTTCTTCATTTCAGCTATTTAGTCAAGTTTAAATTCAATCATGATTGTATTTCCTGTATTTGTGGGTTGACTGGAATAATAAGACTCATCCCTTAATAATAAAAACATGCGATAATATTTCTAGTTAAAATATCACATGGCACATTACCAATTCTTTTGTAACTTGTAAACCTTCTACAATAACTTTCTATATATTTTATCGTATAAATCTCATATTCAACTATCAAGCTTATTGAATGGTGCCTTCGCTTTCCTATGTCGTTGTTTCAGGTGATATTTCATTTTCTCCCGATGTACCGGTACGATGAAAATTTAGCACATCGCTTCTTTGGAATCTGGAACTGCATGAAGTGCTCCCAAAAGAAATCGGTTTCAGTTAGTTCAAGCAAGTTGTTATTGCACCGAATAGAAATCCAAGTTGAAAAATCCAATATTCTTCCAGAACAGAGAGAAAGAGAAAGAGAAAGAGAGAGAGAGAGAGAGAGAGAGAGAGAGAGAGAGAGAGAGAGAGACGCTTTGGAAATGAGTTATAGTGAAGAACAAAGTTGGATCAAGACTTGCTGAGAGTTATACAAGCAGCTTTTGTCCTGGACATTTTCCTGTTTGGATGTATTCCATAATATTGTTGTATCTACTCGTTTGTTTGAACAACAATATATTGATTTCTTACTCTTTCTGTTGTTCCCCGTTTTTGAGGTTTCCTATCCCGACGGAAATTTTGAACTTTTCCAATTTCATGTAGCCTTCACTTCCAACAAGTTTATAAACACTAATCCTTATCCATTATTATCTTATGCCCTACTTACTTTTTGTTCTATTGTTCCATATGGAGCAGCCATCGTCTCAGAATTATCAAGAAACTCAATTTGATAAAACTTGGAACATCGAAGATTGAGAGAATAATTACCGATAATAGCTAAACATGGCGCACTATCTTCAACACATTGTAAAGAGAGTACAATCTGGAACAAGTTGAAAGACTAGTAAAAAAAATGTCCCAATTATCTTGCATTAATGCCGAGTTATCTATGGAGAGAGAGCAATACTGAAGTATAGATATGATTCTATAGAATCCATGATGACATTCATTATTAAAAAACCTTTTGAATAAAGGACTCCTTGGAAATCTCCACAAAAACGCTTTGGGCTTAGTAAATTTTGTAACAGATGCTTGACAGTTCTATTGTTCTTCAAGATGATTTAAATGTCTCTAATCATTATCTTAAAAATGATACTTTCTCATCTAAAGTAATAATTCATTCGGATTTAAAAAAGTGAGAACAACGAAGCTACAGAGCTCTTTATGCTTGCATCAGTTACATATCTGTTATTTACTATGGGGAAGATTTTAAATTATTCTACAAGAAAGAATCCAACCCATTCTTTTTACTAGACTACTGATGTTCTTCTTTAAAAATTTAACAAAAGCTTTGGTATTATGTTATGAAGCAGCATTACTTCAATGATGTGGGTGAGAGAGTTGGTATAGGCTCAAAAATGACAGAATGATAGGCTCAAATTCATATGATTCTCGCACACCTACAGGCTGGGAATATAAAATTGTTAATTATTGTTACGATGTGAATAAGTGATCAGTTTTATTAAGAATCATTTATTAAAAAACAATTATTAAGAATCTAATAGATCTTTGTAAGTCCACTGTTTCATTTCAATTGTAAATAAAGTTTATAAAATATAATATAACATTTTCTAGTTTCAATTTTCCAAGAGCTGACGATTCAAGTTTGTGATATGGTAATTAGTCAAAATCGATAAGTTTTAGAAACTTATTGGTATACATTGGTTGAAAGAAGTACCTACCGTGCAGTAGGTGAAAAGCCTGAATTGCTCAATAAAATTCGACGTTTTAGTTATAGATAGTCTAATTTTTCATAAGATGATTAAGATCAAAAATCTTAATCAAAAAATTAATTCACTCTATCAGAAAATGGTTCTCAATATTATATTATTCTCAATTTCATTGAGTAGAAGCAATAGAATAACTATAATTAATTTTGTAATGTAAAGAAAAAAATACATGTTTGCCTGAATATTTAAGGAGTCAAGCAAGAAGAGAAGGCTACAGTAAGGCTGTACTTTGTATAAGATTGTCTCCAAGTAAAAAAGCTGTCGGGAATCACTGCCAAGGGAACCCATAGACTGGCATGGATAGCGTGGTGATAAATAATGAATTTAATGGATAGAAAAAACATCTCGGAGAATGAGAAAATCGCATTCAATTTCAATCGACTAAGAAATGAACGAGACTCAATTTCAAGAAGGAATTTCTCGCCGTAATCAATTTCAGTGGCAATTCAAAGCTCTACCATATCCTTTCAGTCGAATCTTTCTTTGCAATAAGATTTACGACTTCTATTTGTTTGGAACGTCATCAAACCTACTGCTGGCATTAATAGATGCGCATTTTGGATGGAACTTTTCCGAGTAAATACCGAGTATCCTAAATATGGGAAATAGATATTATGATCAGCTCAACATCAATAAAGTATTGTGAGCCAGATTATATTTTCCTATGAGATCATATTTCTCAATAACTTTAACAATGGGAAGTTGATAGATCTTCAAGTGAGGGCAATTTGAAGAATGAAAGCTAAATTTTATGGTTAGATTCGTCGTAGTTTTCGACATTTGGATAACCCCTCTTATTTAGTTTTATCCAGCTCTTTCTATCCGGAACTATTACAGAATTATATAGTGATATTTTTTATAATAAGGTCTATGCAATGTTTCGGGTAGAGAGTGGGGAGTTTTTTTTTCATTTTTTTCTTAAGAGGTAAATGTAAGGCGTACCGGCGAGTACCGTCTCAAAAAAAATCATTGGAAAATAAATAGCCTATACAATGGCAATTAATAATCCCATCAACCACAACCACATTGTTCAGAAAAATTTGGGAAGGCAAACGGAAGAAAACAATAAAAACTCATCAATTTCAAAGTACAATATATTTCTTTAGTCCTCAATTTAAAGGTCCGGTTTTTTTTAGTTCTCTCACACTCTTATCCTTCCACTCCACACTGG
The DNA here is from genome assembly GCF_014356525.2 of Nilaparvata lugens. NCBI lineage: Eukaryota > Metazoa > Arthropoda > Insecta > Hemiptera > Delphacidae > Nilaparvata > Nilaparvata lugens. The sequence continues at coordinate 58,632,093 of NC_052508.1, read as the reverse complement.
CATGTTTGAGTGAATGAATTAAACTAATTGGAAACTTGAGGCACAACTGAAAATCGTTGTTTTCGGGTGTAATTTTGGTAAATGCGTTCTTAGCACACTTTAGCGGTCCAATACTGGACATACCTGGATTGCAATGATTTTTGACTCCGTAGTCTTTTTAGATCTGGTGGGGATCTGGAGAACGTATGACCGCAGCACTTCAATTAGAGGTGGCTGAGGTATGATGCATCACTCCCATTTCTCTCTTGTATTTTCGTCGCCTCTTTTTTAGAATTTTGGTAAATTCCTGTACTGCGCCTAATCCCTAGTGGCAATTAAATTTGAACCTTTTTCAGAAGTTCTTTTGTCTTTGTCTTCTGGATCCATCTCCCTTCTGTTAGTTTATAGGAGTACCGTACCTATATTCAAATCATTTCAGTTTCCCTCAAAATATATTCTTTCATTCACAATAATTAAATTGTTTTTAGAGGAACAATGAAAGAAAAATTTTGAATGAAAAAGACTGAGAAATTGTCAAAAAACCACTGATTTATTGATTAGAAAGACCGGTTTCGGTTATTACACCATTGTAAATCTCTGAGTTTATCAATAAATCAGTGTTTTTTTTATTGGTGGTAAAGTGGTAGTTCATCATTGTCAATCACTGAGTTTATCAGAGATTGACAATGGTGTAATAACCGAAACCGGTCTTTCTAATCAATAAATCAGTGGTTTTTTTACAATTTCTCAGTCTTTTTCATTCAAAATTTTTCTTTGATTGTTCCTCGATATACTGTGCGCACTTTCACAGTGAAGCAAATTGATATAGACAGTTCACAGTGACTATCTCACTACCTAAATATTTTATTATTATATTATTTGAATGAAGTTATTCTATTCAGAATAACGCTATTTATCGAGAAAATGTCAATTCTCCTTGCATCACAGTAACCTATTCTTGAAACCATATCCGTCATGGGAAAAGTAAATGGATTAAACGTTTTATTGTACCATGCGTTTTGTGTAAACGCTTTATGTGCCTTTCGGGGAAATCTAATAATGTGTCATCTCACATGTCAGCCATACGTCAAATGTCTACTTATTATCCTGCTTTGAAAACTACAAGTTTAGAAGCCATGTAATAGGAGTAGGCTTATTAGTGTAGTTACGATTTTATCAAGGTTTACCATGTATACCTTTCCATGTGTTAGGTACATTTGATTTTATAATATAATAGGAAACATGGAAAGAAGCCAGCCAAATTCCAATTCCAGAACCCAAAAGTGCATAGGTTCATTTTCCAAAGATTGATGTGATAAATTATTATAGTTTCAAATTATTCAAATATCCCAAAGACAATTTTTTTAATGAAATCTAACGTTAATAATGTTATAGAATGGATTCAAACTTGAAGTGTGATTGAGAGGAATTGTGGAAGAGAAAGAGAGGATGAGACAAGAGAAGAGAATGATGTAGGTGAATGAGTTGAGGGGAAGTGTGTCCGTTTTCACGGGAAGTTTGATGCTCACTTTCCAGCTAGTTGTCGGAAATCTCTCAAGATGTTTTGTCCCATGAGCGTTAGCAGGGCTTTGGTAGGAAATGGCCCCACTTGTATGCCTCACATCATGTGTTGGACCTTTCTGGAAAATCCGTGAGAGAGGCACTTTTTTCTGAAGTTTTTAAAGTGTTTCATTATAATATTATGAATCGGTTGAAAAAAGTTTCACATTGTTGACTCTGGTCTGTTTTGCTCTGTCTGGAAAGTAACACTCTGGACTGACTTACCCCTTCCTCAGCACCAAGGCTCTACTATGCGTCGAAATAACATTTGATCATCCTTGTGAGCTGCATCCAGCAATTCGAGTCAACCAGCCAGCATGCCGTAATTTTATAACTATTGTGTGTACAAACTAATGCGCCACGAACACGCGCATTTCACTTATCATCAGCTGATGCCATGATTATTATATCTATAGGCCTATTTGTGCAGAAACAGATTATAATAATAATAATAATAATGAATAGGTCTATTTCCATTTTTGCGTAATAAAAATTTAGAAAAGTCAATGAATACTAGTCAATAACAAATTGAAAGTTAACATAAAAAACCATATTACAGATATCAGACTTTAGGCTACACAGTATCACGTATGTGAAAATCCAGAGATGGACACAACAAAGTCTCAAATTCTATTGAAATAAGTCACTTTATAAATAGATATATTATATAGTATATATTATAGATATAGTATATCTATTATAAATAGATATACTAAAAATATATATAAATATATATAGTACATTATAGATATATAATACAACAGATCTATAAGATACAGATATACCAATAAGCAAAGAATCAGATGGTGAAAAATGAAATGCGCGAGTTCGACGCACATGAGTTTGTACACATCATTAGGAATACAAATGACTCAGGCATGTGCAGTTAGCTTCCTTCTACCTTCCACCTCCACCCGCCCCCGTACTGAACAACTAGGGATCTTCTCTACAGTCCAGATTTATCTTTGAACTTGAATTTAGTATTCGGGATCAAATGTATACAGTAATGAATTCAAATGACCCTGACCCAAAGCACACTGAGACTTACATCAGTGGAATGTAGCTGTGGCCCATTTCCGACTCAGGCCAGCCATTAACGTAACGTTTTGCTGTGCATTTTCGACTGTTGTACAGCAATGAAACCTGAACGTTTGTTCAAGTATTTTGCCTTGCTTTAAATTAAAATCAATTTTTCTCGTTGTTGATCAGACAAAAATGTCAGGTGAAAAGTTACGTTAGTGACTGTCCTAACGCAGTCTGGTTTCAGCCAGTCCTAAAGCAGTCTGGACTCAGTTCCTCTCGATTTGACTTCATCTATACAGCATATGACATAACAGAAAAAATGTTGTTCAATAAATTATGTTTCAAAGGTAAAAGGGTTGATAAGAGGGCTCGGGTTTTGTTTGTGAATGGCAATATATAGTATTATTCAAGATGTTTTTGATACAAGTAATTTCAGATAAATAAACACAACAAACGAAAACGTTGACGATGATTTTAGATTGACAAATCAAGATTAAATGAATGTCACTCATTTATCAATACAATCAGAACAGTAGCCTACTGTTAAACAGTTTATTGTCATAACCATGCGCACTGTACTTACAAACTCAGTAGTAAGTTAGATAGATGTGGAAAGGACATACAGTAATAGGATGTCCGTCGATATTTATGCATGGCTGTTAGCATTTAGTATTACGAGCACTTGCATAGAATACGATGCTCTATTTGCATTAATAGCCGTACAGAATTTGCTAGAAGCACGTTTTGCTTTGCTGTAACATTTGACAACGATAAGGGCCGTAAAAACTAATGCCTGTACTCAGCATTGATCAACTGAATTAGTACAATTTTGCTAGTCAGCAAGATACATTAGTATAGTGAATCATATAGTCTACAGTAACTATTTGGTTTCATTCTATCCATGTTTACCAATAAAGATAAGAGTAATTTCAAATAGCAATAGGAGTGTAAATATTTTTTCTTTATTTTACAACTATATACCACTATGTATAACTATACATAGTTATACTATGTATTAACTATATATCCACTATATTACTTATTATTATCCATTTATTTATAATACTGTTCACTGATTGTATATTGTTAATGGAAAATATAAATCGTATCTCTATTGAACAATCACCTGCCAGGATAGTGAAAGAATTTGTAAAATATTTAGAAGGATTAGAACAACAATAATATATTCGTCAAATTATAATTTGTCAGATTTATTGTTCTAGTTCTGCTTTGTAAAAATAAATGACCAGATAATACAATAATATATTTGTGAGTTGAACTGACACGAGAATCAATCATCTACAATTGTCATCAATGCGAGAGAGGATCAATGGTAACAAAGTAAAAAGCTATTCATCAATAAAAAACATATATTAAAAATCCACAAGTTGATGTTATCACGTTCATAATTACTGTGTTTCAGTGATCGACCAATACAATATAGATTACGATTGGAAAAGAGAATGTTCATACAAAAGCCACGTCATGAGCCGATCTAGATAATCACTGTCCTGTTCGTAGCTCATCAAGATGAGAGTAATATATTTTCTGGCTTTCTCTGTCGCTAACAATTTTGCCAATCCTTCATCCCGAACAGAAAACCTGCAAAAAAAGATTAAATTTTTCAAAAAAAAATTAAGATCTATATGAATAAGGAAGAACAGTTTCACAATAATTCTCTTGTCTCATCTAAATCGTCCTTTGAGAGCTGAGTTACTACACCACCATTCAAGTTTCACAAAGTAATTTGTGAAAGCATGCGATGTTACACTGAGAAATAAGCTTCTAATTTTGAGTAGGAAAAAAGTAAATTTGAAACTAATTGAGTGATCAGATTACTTAATTTTTCATATTACAATATAAAATAGTAGGCCTAATGAGTGATTATGTGACGGAATGATTAGATATATATATGATGTGTTTGAAGAATTTTTTAATAGGATAAATCCACTATAATGACGCAGCTTTAAAAATGCAAGCTTTAAATGCAGCTAAATCGCAAGTTGAACCAGGATATTAATCAGTTCACAACTACAAGAGCATAAGGTGAAACAATTAATTGGGCCTCACCATTGAACCTATCTCCTTGAACTCAATTGGAATATAATTGGCAAACAAATCATGTACCTATGTTTTATTTTTCCTCTTCAGATCATTTATCTGTATTGTTGTCAATGATTTCCTATCAGAAGCTTCTTTTGAAACAATTGATGCATCATGTAAATTTCCTTTGCGTCTACCTTATTGAAAACTTCAACCCACTCAAAGTTTTGACTTTCAAGGTGGATGAGCTATGTTTTTGACAAATTTTCAAGTATTGTTTTGAACTGTGGAGTCACATCTCGTGCATTTCTGTTGATGAATCACTAATTTATTCTCGTATTGAAAAGTCTTGACTTAATAAATTAATCAATCATAATTTCATTCAATATTATGAAATACAATTTCAATGAAATGTTGAATTGAAAATCAGTGATACTCACAATTTAACAATTATGATTGCAATGAATTGCCATTCAATTGGTTTGAACACAACATTGCTTGCAGAAAGCGTGAATGTGTGAACTAAATCTCTCATATCTTTCTTGGAGATAAGGTTTGTAATTCCAACAGTCTTCATAACGTCAGGTAAACTGGAACAGACAATTTACATGAGTACTTATGCAATGGAACATTTGTAAAATTTTAAACACATGAAGGTATTTTTACTTTTAAAAATTATCAAGATCTTATAAGTAGAAAATACTAGGTCAAACTAGGTCTGGTCTCCTTTATTACACAAACATCAATTAAACTTTTGTCAGTAAGTTCAAAGGACAAAACTCAATTTGCTATGAATTTATCTTTAATTGTTTTAGATAGATTTTTCACAAAAATGAACCACAGACAGTTCACCCTATTCAAATAAATAGTCTTGACAATGCACTTGATGAATAATACAAGATGGGAGGCGGAGGAAATTGCCGAAAATATTAGAAAAGGGTTTGCGAAGATATATGAATTACGAGACATGTAAGGCCGTATTTATATATAAATGATAGAAGAAAATAAATTCCTTGGTAAGCATACTTTAGTGAACCAATAAGAACAATTCTAGTCTTGTTCAATGATTCAGATTGGTTGCAGTTATTGTTTACTAGGCAACCAAAGCGTGCTTTGCTAAGGCAGTTCTAAGAATGGTTTAAAATGAAAACTTAGCTTGATCTTAGTCTTCTCTAATTACTATTTTCATGAATTCTTAGAGATACTGGACTGTGAGAAAGATGGTAAGGCTTAAAATCGTGTTACCATACAGTTTAATTGAAAACTGATCAAATTATATTAAAATCGAAAAAAGCTATTGTCAAACTCTAGTTCTCCACAAGAAAATAACCCAATAGAAACAATACGACGAGAATATGAGTAGATAGGAATCAATAACATGCCATAAAATATTATCGCATGTGGTTTCATTTTTAGGAAAGTGATAAGAAAGAATGGTAAGAAATTACGTGGATTAAATAAGTTAGAATATTCTCATTGCACGGGTGACTGATTGAAGACAACTCTAATAATCATGTGCTTCAAAATTGATTTGTTTAGGAAAGGAGCCCAATTAAAACTGCAGGTCCACTCATCTCTTATAATCAAAATTCTTATTTTCCACGTACAAGTCTAAAGCTTGTGTGGGCATCACCATCAGAGCAAATATTTCACTTCACACTTATTTTCTTAGTCATAACCAGAGATCTAATTTGGACTCATTTGGATTGATTGTGAATGTGGACCTGGCTTGGTCCTTGTAGTGGTTGACATATGAACTATTCAAAGTGAACATTCATAGTACATATGATACTATTTTATATGAATTATGAGACATATAAGGCCGTATTTATAAATAAATAATAGGAGAAAATAAATTATTCGGTAAGCATACTTTGATGAACCAATCAGAACAAATCTAGTCTTGTTCAATGATTCAGACGTTTGTCTAAATTGTTCATTTAGTACTAATCTACTAAATTGAACGTACTCAAATGTATTAAATGCCAAGTTTTGAGAACAGGTGACTTACACTTTGTTGAGGTGGTCAAGGACAATACGCCTTCTGAATGCATGTTGGGCATGCTGATCCACAAGTGGCAGCACATTTGGTTTCTCATCCTTTGCTTCAGATTCTTCGATAATTGCATTGGAGAACTGAACCCTCTTATCACCGGCATAGAACGAGCGAACCTTCAACTCCATCTCCTTGGCTTCTTCTCTCAGCTTCTTGAAGTCGGGGAGAGGCTTGGTCGGTATCACACTCTCCTCTCTCACTTCTTTATCAAACTTGGAATCCTTCATATCTAAAATATTCAATTTGGTACAGATTTCAATGTACCGCTCGAACAAATACGGATCTCTAGCTGAGTCGATATTCTTCTCTTGCAGTTTGTCCAATAGACCGTGTTCTTCAAGAATATTACGGAGTTTTTCTGATCCAAATATAAAATTCAAAGTTTCTACTGACACCCATTCACGTATTTTTTGTTCGGTATTAAGGACAGCGGCCAAAACTGGTGATTTATCTGGATGTTCTTCATGTTTTTCCTTATTCTGTTTCTTCTTTTTCATCTTCTTAGATTCTACTTTTTCTTTTTGGTTCCCCACATTAGTTACTTCATGAGATTCTGCAACTAAAGTCCCTTTCACATCATTCACTTCCCTATTAGAACTAATCACATGATTCAAGTTTCCCTCAGTTCTGATATTTGTATTAATTTGTGATGCTTGATTGTTTATTGTTCCCTCTATTTTCTTGTCCCAGCTTTCAATCACTTTATCACTCTTTTCACTAAATGGTTGTTCATTGAATGTGGAAGATTGATCCTTTGTAGGCAACGTTTTATGATTAGCAAGATCCCCAACTACTGATGACTGGCTATCAAATTCATGCTTCTGAGTTTCCGCGTTCACGTGATCACCATCGAGAGAACTACAGGAATCAAAGAATAGCTCTTCAGTATTCGATGTAGACTGATTATCCAATTTGGAACGACCAGTACTGTCATTTGTAGCAATTTCCAAATTACTAGTATACGATTCATTCTCATCAGACGCTCTTTTCAATGAAGATTCATCATTTTTGACAGTAGCCGGCCTCTCAACATTCATTTGAATTTCTTCGCCATAGCTGCATCTGAAATACAAAGATTAATTTTATGAGTATATTATTCTTGCAATAAAGGATAGAGCTTGAGGTAAATGGAATATTTCAATGAATATAAGGAATAATCTGCAGTTATACGACATGCATTTCATGGATAGATTTCATAGGACCAAAATCTGACAAATCGGCTAAACAACGTTTGAGTATTACATGCGTACCTCTCAAACATCATTTTTTTACTTTCCTTGCCCTATTACCAAAGGTAAGGAAAGTATTGCTTTCCGAAAAAAATTAAGATACCCTAATTTTAAGTTTTCTATACGTTTCAAGGTCCCCTGAGTCCAAAAAAATGATTTTTGGGTGTTGGTCTGTGTGTGTGTGTGTGTATGTGTGTATGTCTGTGAACACGATAACTCCATTCCTAATTAACCGATTGACTTGAAATTTTAAACTTAAGGTCCTTATACCATGGGGATCCGACAATAAGGAATTCAATAAAATTCAATTCAAGATGGCGGAAAAAATGGCGGATAATTACTAAAAAACCATGTTTTTCACGGTTTTCTCGAAAACGGCTCTAACGATTTTCTTCAAATTTATACCATGGATAGCTATTTATAAGCCCTATCAACTGACCTGAGTCTCATTTCTGGGAAAATTGCAGAAGTTCCGTAATATGCTTAAGAAAAATGGCGGATAATCACTAAAAAACCATATTTTTCACGGTTTTCTCGAAAACGGCTCAAACGATTCTCTTCAAATTTATACCATGGATTCATGAGCCCTATCGACTGACATGAGTCTCATTTCTGGGAAAATTGCAGGAGTTCCGTAATATTCTTAAGAAAAATGGCGGATAATTACTAAAAAAACCATGTTTTTCACGATTTTCTTAAAAATGACTTGACCGATTTTTTCCAAATTCATACCCTGCATAGTTATTTATCAGCTCTATCAACTGGCATGAGTCTCCCTCCTGAGAAACTTATGGGGGGTCCACCCCATCCTAGAGAAATGGACTTTGTAACCTCCTTCTCGTGCATGAGGTAGGTAGGTAGAGCAGTTTATAAAAAGAACACATCGTCGGTCCAATGGTAAAGTTGCGAAACTGCAAAATCCTGTTTTTTCAGGAGAGCAAAAAGTAACTTGAGATCTGCCTATAAAATCGAGTTTTTTCCCATGAAATCTAATTTTATGGCTGTGTTATTGATTATTGTTATTTATTGTTGGTGAACTCAAAATTTAGTAATTATTCTATTTTTATATTGAAAAAGCAGATTCGTTACTTTACCATGGTCAGATTTTTGTTAAACAACAAAACATTTTTGCGAATGTGATAATGGAGTGAATGAAAAAAATGACTTTAATGATAGTATTAATGATTTAATCAACAAAATCAATGTTTAAGAACGTAATGTTATAATACTATAGTAGAAATTTGAAGAAATGTCGTTTTTTTACATGTTCTGACTATCAATTGTCACTATCTGACTCTTCAAAATCAGGTTCGGCGAGGGCATCTCGAACTGAATTTGAGTTTGGCAAATTATTGTAGTAAGTGTAGTACGCTCTTGGAATAACAAGATTTTTGCATAGCATTTGTAGATCATTAAATTTCGCTGCAAAAATTTTCAGCTTTGATGGGTACAATCTCATGAGCTCTTCAGTAGAAGGACGGCCTCTTTTCTTTTGTAGAAAATTTTTTTTGAAGTTACCTGCATATTCAGATTTTGTGTAAAAAACGTCTGGCTCTTCCTTTCTGAATTGAAGCCAGACAATATTTCGGAATTTGAAGCTTCCTTCCTCTGATTTAATTTTGTACCTAGTTAATTTTATTGAAATTCAAAAAATCATCATGGAGCAATGTTGTCACTTGAAATGGACTTGGATTGGAACGTGCTGTTCTAATTAATTGTGCCCATCCTTCAGGTATATACACTGGTACGTGCTTGGGATTTTTGTTCAATATTTGAATGCATTGAGTCACATTCCATCTGGCTGTGCCCTGTTTCAAAGAACTTATGGTCAATAATCTGCAATGTTTCGTGATCTTTCATAAGTTGGTTGCACATGACAATAAAATTTATGTTTTTTTGCTGTCCTTCACAGCCATCTGACATCATCCTCACATGATTCACTTTTTTTCCATAATAAATTTGTAAATGCATGTCGACTTCGACACTCCCCCTCTTACCTTCTGACTCATCCCACAGATAACACATTACATCAGCACTTCCCAGATTATATACAGCAAGTTTTCTCAATAAAAAATCTGGTGTGGCGCACTCACACAACTTTCCTTGCCGTTATGGAAATTGACCACCTGACGCTAGTGTTCCCGCGCATCTCAAGTCTACTATTCAAAGATTTGAGCCAGCTGGTGACAGGGCAATAACGCTGGAGACACACATGAGGTCTGCTATCTCTTCATAGTGAATGATTTAATAGAATCAACAATAATTTGCAATTGAATAATCACATTTTCTCGAATTTAAAGCTTATTTTCAATCTTAGGTGAAAATGTTACTGAACATTAATTGTAGAGATTTTCATGCTCAATCTACTCCACTTGATTTTTTTTTTGTTTCAATTGTATCTGAAGCCTGATAATTGGGAATCTATCTGCATTGATGGGGCGGAGCTCCTGAAATTTTTACAGATATGGGACTTGTGGCAGTTGATAGAGCTTATTGATGACTATTTTAGGTATGAATTTGATCAAAATCCTTGGAGCCGTTTCCGAGAAAATCACGAAAAACCCTGTTTTTGACAACATTTTCGCCATTTTAGCCGCCATCTTGAATTGCATTTGATCGAAATTGTTCGTGTCGGATCCTTATAGTGAAAGGACCTTAAGTTCCAAATTTCAAGTCATTCCGTTAATTGGGAGTTGAGATATCGTGTACACAGACGCACATACACTCATACACACACACACACACACACAACACACACCACACACACACACACACACACCACACACACACACACACCACACACACACACACCACACACACACACACACACACACACAACACACACACCACACACACACACCAACACACACACACCACACACACACACACACACAACCACACCACACACACACACACACACACACACCACACACCACCACACACACACACACACACAACACACACACACACAACACACACACACACACCACACACACCACACACACACACACACACACACACACACACACACCACACACACACACACCACACACACACACACACACCACACACACACACACACACACACACACACACACACACACACACACACACACACACACACACCACACACACACACACACACCACACACCACACACACACACACACACACACACACACACCACACACACCACACACACACACCACACACACACACACACACACCACACACACACACACACCACACACACACACACACACACACACACAACCACACCACACACACACACACACACACACACAACACACACCACACACACACACACACACACACACACACACACACACACACACACCACACACACCACACACACACACCACACACACACAACACACACACACACCACAACACACACACACACACACACCACACACACACACACACATACAGACCAATACCCAAAAACCAGTTTTTTGGACTCAGGGGACCTTGAAACGTATGGAAATTTAGAAATTGGGGTACCTTAATTTTTTTCGGAAAGCAATACTTTCCTTACCTACGGTAATAGGGCAAGGAAAGTAAAAATTGGACCAGCTGCTCCTTTTATAAGTATTAAGAACAGCTTCTAAATCAAAATTGAATGACAGTGTTGTAGGATCGTTTTTGGCTGCTTCCTTGTCTTCATCTCTACACTGACGAGCAAGTTCTTTCCTTTGCATTTGTGAGAGATAAGCCTCTTCATTCGAGTTTCCACTTTTTTCTTTATTCGCAACACAAATTTTGAATAACTCAATTTGATGCTTTGCTGTTCGAAAATAATTATTCAAATTGAAAATCAGACATCAAATACACTCATCACTTATAACATAACAATCGATAAACGTAATCACGCGTAATCCCGGCAATAATTGACACAGTGTTGAGAATTATTGAAATTTATCATTCATGGAAATCTTTTAAGGATTAATTTAAGTGTAAGTTATGGGCTATTAAAACAAATAATAATATTATTGGTTGATAAATTATCATGCAATTAAAATTTCTAAATGAGTATTCTATTCCATTTTGCACCACAGTGCACAGCGAATGTGCGCTTTCGCGAGTATACTACTGTAACTTTGTGGAAAGTGACCGCAGTAAACTAACGAAACTCGTCATTCGCGAGTTTACTGGAGTGAAAAAATCAAGAAAGCATCAGTTTCGCTAGTTTACATTTCAAATTGTACAGGAATGGGAGAAGATACAGATTCACGAGTTTGCCATGGTAAGCTAGACACTAAAAGCAGATGATTCCACCAGAAAACTCATTTTTGCAAAATTGTTAGTTTCGCGAGTTTACCAGTGGACCGACGACATAGAGATATTTCATCTGTAGAACAGCTGTTTTGACGACTTCAGAGAAAATGTAATTTGTTATTCGTCATTATGTTATTGAAAATCGTCATTATGTTATTCCCCTAAATTCTTCTCGTTTGAGAATGAGGCTTACATTTCAATGAGCAAGGAAAGTTGTGTGAGTGTACACACCAGATTTTTTTAATTATTCCACAATATACCTAAAAAGCAAAATTTTAAAGGAATTTGATATGATTGGGTATCAAGTATTTTGGGACCTAATAAATTGGCTGAATTGTACAATTGAACATTCATATTGCCCATGAAAATAAAGTGATTTTTTTATATAGCACTACAGCCCAATATGAGCTTTGGCCGCCTTCACTAAAGCTCTCCACGCTTCTCGGTCCTCTGTTAATTGTCTCCATCCTCTATATCACATTTTCTGGAGATCGTCTTTCACTTCATCTTCCCACCTGTCTCGGCCTTCCTTTTAAGCAATCTGTTCTCATTCATTCTACAGATATGTCCAAACCTCCTAAGCCGCTGCGCCTTTATAAATTTCACAATATTTCGGCCTTTTATCAATGCCTCGAGCTCTGAATTGGTTCTTCTCCTCCACTCCTCTCCTTCTTCAACTGAACCTTAGGATTTTCCTTTCAAAAACGCTTAGATGGTTTTTGTCTTCTTTTGTTAACGTCCAAACTGTACGTTACAACAGGTCGAATTAGGCTTTCATATATTTCAAGTTTTGTGTTTATACATTTATGAGCCTGTTCTTCAAAAGTTTCATGTTACTAAAGTATGCTCTATTTCCAGCCAATACTCTTTACTTGATGTTGTAACTCATCTTGTTTTCGTTATTCAGTTTAACCCCCAAGTAGCTGAAGCTCCTTACACCTTGAAAGATTTTATGACCGATTCTGAGATTTTGTGGAACTCTTCTAGTTTGACTCCTTGATATTTTCATACACCTCGTTTTACTTTCATTTACCATCAACCCAATCTTTTCCGCCTCTCTCTCTCTCTCTCTCTCTCTCTCTCTCTCTCTCTCTCTCTCTCTCTCTCACTCTCTCTCTCTCTCTCTCTCTCTCTCCTCTCTCTCTCTCTCTCTCTCTCTCTCTCTCTCTCTCTCTCTCTCTCTCTCTCTCTCTCTCTCTCTCTCTCTCTCTCTCTCTCTCTCTCTCTCTCTCTCTCTCTCTCTCTCTCTCTCTCTCTCTCTCTCTCTCTCTCTCTCTCTCTCTCTCTCTCTCTCTCTCTCTCTCTCTCTCTCTCTAGCAACAAATACGTTTCCTGCAGGACATCTTTCCTTCTTCTAATTATTGCTACATCGTCCGCATGTGCACATACCTGATACATTCGGTGGAAAATATTTCCCCTGTCTATTCCTTCAATAGCTCTATGCAATGCAATATTGATTCCTATAGAGCTTGGAACAGGTCTTGGTTTCTCGGTTGTAATGGCTTTGAAGGCTTGTACTCAATTTCTTGTTAACTCTTGATAAATTATGTAAAAATTAATGTTTTGTCCTCTTAATGGGAATAAAAGTATTTTGTCATTGAAAGAGACTCAGTGAAGGCATTTTACGCCATGAGTTTTCTAATTTCTTTCTTTGATTTTAATTTAATCAACGAAGATAAGTTCATAACCTATGTGGTACAAGCCTCGTGGCAAGCTTTTTCATCCAAACAAAAAAATATAACTAATTTGAGCTATAAGTTCTTCATTATAATTACAGCTTATTTTTAATAATAAAATTATTATCTAGGCCTACTTGTCATGATCGAGTTCCTGTATTACAATATGTTGGTACCAAAAGGCTTGAGTACATCAATGTTTGATATCCATTCCCAGTTTTCTTTTTTATATGTCCACTTTCCTTATTAAATAAGTAAAATTAAAGTTAATTCAAGTAAATTTTATTTTAAAACCGATGTCTTATCCATTAGGGAACAGGATACAAGTTAGATTGCCCTTGGCAATTATATCACCGTAACACCTCAGTATTTTATTGCTACCTACACTTCAATGACTTATCGAAACTTGTTATAAATATTCATTACTGCACTTATTTCATGAAAGATTATATTTTGGATACAATAAATTTTTGTATGCTTAATTACTTGTTGTTTTCATAGGGTATTTCCTTTTCCAATTACACTTATATTCCTTAATTAACTTACCGTGAGCTAAATAGCTGCCAGTAACTTTCATTATTGTTTTGCATTCAACTTCTGATCAATTTTGGATGAACAGCAATCATTCAAACTCTATGTATGATTTGGCCAGGTAATCAAAGCAGCGCTCTCAGTTGTCAAATCATTTTATTTACTGAAGTCCATTTCAAAAGCTCATTTCAACTAGATCATACAGTAGTGTCAATTTTACTCACCTGCTGATATTACTATTTAATGGTATCAGCGTGAAGGCATCAGTTTCCTTGGTCTCTATCAACCACAGAGGGCTGGAAGGCAGCTGATCAAAAAGAAATTTGCTAGCTTTATAGCAAATATTACTACAGAATTTCTGAAAAGAAAAGGCAAGTTATTAGTCAATGAATAATAGAACGAAAATATGATATGGCAATATTTATTTATCAATGGCATTAGTACAATGCAGTAGAAACAAAAAAAGAATAGAGTCTAAAACGTATCTTTCATATATTCATACCTAAAACTGTTTTGAGCCTATTCTCAGTCATTTTATAACTTGGGAACATTACGTTTAAAAAAATTGGTAGGTGCTATATGTGGTCTATTAACGGCCATATGCACCGTCTTAGCTAAGCTAAGGCTACATGTAGCGATGGTCGCATCTATTGAAGTGTTTTACTTTCCAAGTTTAAACTAACAGCTGGTCTATTTTCGTTTAAACTGAGATTGTACATACGGCCCTTATATCATATAATTTGCAGATCAATAAAGCACCACTCACAGTGCAATGTATTTCACAATAATTATTTCTATATACAGAGTGTCCCACCAAGGTTGTAACAGCCGTTGACAATAGATACTACTCAACATTTCTGACAAAAAATGTTCAGTAAACTTTTTTCCTATCGACCTTGGTTTTCGAGATATATCGATTTTTCGATATTTTCAGAATATGCCTACTTCCGGTCATTAAATACTCAATAACTCGAAAACTACTAGTCGAATTTCAATTTCAAGGGTATTGTTGGAAAGAGAAACACATTTCAAACAAGATTGATGTAATTTTATTTGTTGTTACATATTTTGTAGTTTTTTATTAGGGCTTCAACTTGAAAAAATTATATTCTTCAAATTCAAAGTCAAATTTCAAATCGTTTTCTCTCGATTTTTTTCCGCGTAATTATAGTGGTTTCAATATTTCAAAAACTTCTTCTTTTTATAAGCTTTCGAATGAGTATAAATTCGAAAAGGTAAGATCCATGATGAAGTGTACCATAAATCCTGAATAAAATAACAAGAAGTGTATGTTTCAGCCTACTTTCAGTATAGTTTTCAGAGTGCTTTCCAGTTAATTGGCATGATATGTATCAACTTTGTCTAGTACAGAAGTGCTCGCGTTCATTATCATGAAATTTACCTTGATTTAGTACTTGATCATGTTATTGGAGTATGGAGAGTGTGGATGCAATTCAAGAGAGGCAGAGAGAGTATACAGGAGACGTTTTCCTGACCGAAAACACCCATCTCATAACACGTTATTGAGTATTTAATGACCGGAAGTATCCGGTCATTTTCATTCTGAAAATATCGAAAAATCGATACCGGTATATCTCGAAAACCAAGGCGATAGGAAAAAAGTTTACTGAACTTTTTTTGTCAGAAATGTTGAGTAGAATCTATGGTTAACGGCTGTTACAACCTGTATACAGTATATATATATTTGATATTATAAACATTGTTGTCTATTATTTAATTATTTCCATAATTACTATCTCATTACATTAGATAATTATAATGAGTTCTTGGTTTGAAATATGTATCTTGGTTAATTAGTAAGAACAGTTAACATTCTCACTGGAGGGAGGTTGGAATTTCTGAAATAATTATAACAAGGTCTAATATAAGAACGAACACTTCTAACAACAATGAGACATTCATTAAGACACTGTGTCATCAATAACACTGTTTTATGAATAACATGTTGGGTTATCGTTTGACTCAAGGAAATTTTCAGTGGATTGTATATTTCATTTACATACAATGTTCAATATGTTTTTCCATACTAGTTTCATAGAGGTTTTTAAATTGCATACTGGAAATCTTACCATTCTCTCAGCAGTGCCAAAAAAGTGTCAACTTTTCATAATGGGAATTAACATTTTTGAAAACTGAAAATTCGAAATTTCATACAGGAAATCTTACCTTTCTTTCAGCAGTGTCGAAAAGTGTCAACTGCCCATTACATCTCACAATTGAATACTGTTTTTTAGGTATATTTTTCAGTTTGGATGAGCATAACGGATAGCCACAGACATAGGTGATCGAACGCTCATCAACAACATCTTGATAAGTACTTTGATTGATGTGTGGTAACTGAAATGAGGCAAGATTATGATTTTTGAGTCGACAGTAATTTGAAAAGATACATGAAACTAATTACATACAAGTACAAGAGCAAGTCAGATCATGCATGAGCCAAGGAAATATCTGGAAAGAGCCATTAAAACACGTTGTGAGTTGTCTGTAGCTACTCAAACTGAACGTAACCAGCAAGTGCGCGTGTTTAGTGTGAGTATTCCTATTTCTCTTTCCAGATTTTGTTTCTCATCTGCGCGCTTGGTTATCAAGATCACACGACTAGTGCACGCGTGATCTTGTGTGATCAAGCGGACAAAATATAAGCATTCAATGTGATCATACACTAAGAGCTTGTTCACATGACAGCGACTTACGCTCGGTTGTCACGCGGTTGGCAAATCGCTCGATTCGCCAGTCTCGTACACATGACAGCGATTCATAAGCGATTTGACCTCGGTTAAGTCTGAGATTACAACCGCCACGATTCACCGGCGACTACTAAAACCGAGCGATGCATGTGTACGGCACCATGTGTTTCCCTATACCTGGCAACCGCTCGGTTGGTCAATCGCGCGACAATCGAGCGTAAATCGCTGTCATGTCAACAGGATCTTAGTCTCAAATGTCACGCCTAAAAACTGATTATAAATCCCTCAAAATTGATTACAAAATATTTAGCAATTTATTAACAGTTTATTCAATCCTTCAGAAGATTGGTATATGTGTAGATAGATATTTTTGGCAGAAATAAAAAAAATAAGTCAAAGTTAAAAAATGTGATAATATCACCCTCTCAAAATATAGCATAAATCGTTAAACGGTATGCTCCAGTAGAATCTATTTTTTATTGCGCACTAGTATGTAACCCGTGCTCCGCAAGGGTCTATTTTAGACTTGACAAACTGAAAACTTGACGTAATAAAATCTTGAAGGATTGAAAATAGGCCTATAACCATCCTTAAAGAATTTATTTAAGAGTTAATTAAGAATCTATATGCAAAATTCCAAGTTAATCAGTCCAGTAGTTCAGACCTGATAATGCGTCAAACATAATTTTCCTAACCCGTACGTTCTTTACTCTATTATAGTAGAGATGAATGATTTATCACTATCTTTGAATGAGAATAACTTTTGAAGGGTTTGAGATATCGATGTGCGGTTTTCACCATTAACTTTCTCTTAAAATTCTGTATCGAAATCATGTATTATATGATCACCTTCAAATTTTATAAAATGAAGTTGGATTCAAAATGGCGGTTTCAAGATGGCAGACCAAAATTTTGATGCGACAGGAAATCAGTTATTTTTATTCGAATAGGATCCCCGATCATATTTCTATCATCTAATTTCCCTTTTAAAGAAATGTTCAACTGTTTCTATACAACTGGAAGCATAACAAATTGAAAATTGACAAACTAAAAACTTTACGTAATGAAATTTTGAAGAATAATTAAAAATGGGCCTATAACCATCCACGGTTAATTAAGAATCTATATGTAAAATTTCAAGTTAATCAGTGCAGTAGTTCAGACGGGATGATGCGTCAAACAATGTTTTCCTATCCGTACGTGTATAAACCAGTTTTTTTACTTTATTACGGAATAGTATACATGATGCCCACACAAACTCGAATAATGGGAAGTTGTGGGTTAAGGATGCAACTCCTCAGTCGTCTCGACTTACCTGGCTGGCAAAGGGTTTGGTAGATTTTTTTTAACCCAATATTGTAAAGATTAGGGAGAAAAAGGAGAAAATGACATTTTTTGTCGGTTGGTTTCAATATACCGAATATACAGAATATACCAATATACAGAATACAATACCGTGATTCTACTAGGACAATATTTTTTGAACCACGCTGTGGACTAGCATTCCCCCTCAAAGAATACGAATTCAAATTACTTACAGTTCGACGGAGGGTTGGCTCCAACACATTCAGTTCAATCAATGTTTCCACACACTGGAGAGCTTTAGCTGTGCATTCCTTTTTCCTCAGGAGCATCAACTCCAAATTTTCTCTCCTGTGGAAAGCATCACATAAATCGATAAAAGAAAGACATTAACTTGTCAAGAAACACAGTGAAAATATACTAAGAGAATAATAATTTCATCTTTGAATATAAATAGGCTATATACTTAATGTGCAATAAAACATATTATAATCTACTTCAACACATCTAGAAAAACTTTTAAATGTCATGCTTCAATACATTTAAAGAATTCAAATATGTTTTTATGTAGGTAAGATGAGGACGAGAGAAATAGACAGGACACTTCGACTAAAACCACATGAGACTCAACTCTGAATTTTCAAGAGAGGAGTGGGTAAAGGTTTGATTAGTTTGTTTTCGGCAGCCGGTATCCTTGTTTTCAACAATTTCTACACTGACCGTATGCAAGCAGAATGAGAGCGGAAGATGTGCGACAAATTCTTATCCCTACCACGTCAGACACTCTTTTACAATTTTACGGATTGGATGTAGTGTTATACCTTGCTGCCTCTATATGCCTAATGAGTTTTTATTTGCTATGTTTGGTCAATTGTAAAGCTTGACAGCAATATCTAGCAGCGAACTGTATATCTATTTTGTTGAACCACGATGTTGAATTTGTAAACAATTCAAGCTGTGTAATCTTCCAGGCTTAGGCTACTGAAATAAAAATAGGAGATTTTTGATTTGCTCAAGCTGACTTGACTCAAGTTTCTTGACCTCATCTACAAACATATAGGCTTATACGTAAACATACGATATCTTGCAACTCATATTCCAAAGTCAACGTTTCCAATATATTGTCTTCAATTTTTAATTATGAATAAGCTCATGTGCACGTTTTCAAGATCAATATTCTTCTATATTGCAATATAAAAAGTCTGAAATATCTTTTGCTAGCAACAGAATGATAAATCATTCTAAAAACCTATAAACTAAAATAAGCTAGGAATCATTCCCAAATTTAAAGTTTTAAGAAAAGATGAAATAATTTTTAAAGATCAACTGACCTTAATGATTTTGTTTCACTTCCTGACATTTTATTGAGTTGAAAATATTCAATATATCACATCTAAAGATATTTTTAGACGAACATAACAATCTATTAACCAAGACAATAATAAACTTGTATTTTTGTAAATAGAGGTATTATTATTTTATTTTAGGTTAGAAAATTCTGAAGCAAAACAGCTGGAAGTGCCAGAAAAACAGTCACTGCTACCACTGCAGCAACGTATAGGCTTATAACTACTATTTATGAAAACCAATTGACAAAAATGTTAAAAGAGTTCGGAAAAATACTCCAATTATTTGTAAAATATCATTATGATTGCTATTGGATTACTTTTTTTACAACCATTATTACGTTTTTTACAATCATTCAATAAGAATTACGTCAGTGGTTACGTTGGCCCTACCGGAATATTTCTGCTAAGTGTACCAGAGAATTCAAAACAGCTGTTTACGACGTACGCTTTCTGTTGCTTTGAGTCTGCAATGTTGACTCGGCAAATGATCATTTTCATAGCGTTTTGTGTTTATTTTTTTGATTTTGAATGTTAAAAAAATTAAACTGATGGATTTGTTCTTCAGACTTACTAGCATATTATCAATTTTGTGACAAAAATACAATTGTGGTTGTATTTTCTTCGTGAAAACCCCTGTTTATGTTGTTGTTGGGCACCTGTGATTTGTTTAGTGACAGTGTACGTGGTTACAATTCATAGGATATTTTTTGATCACATTTTTTGACTGTTTGACTGCTGCTTAAATGAATTCAATATTTAATTTTGTTGTGTTCTCTTTACTGATTTTTGTCAAGTTTGTTATAGGAGATTTAAAAGGCTTTGATGATACAGTATTATTCAAATTGAACTGGCCCGGTCGAGATAGCTCCGAATTATTGGTACGTAACTTAAGTAATTATTTCTTATGGTTAGGCTATTTACAGAGATTAATAATCAATAGATAAAAAGATAAATCATTCTATTGAGTCCTTCAAAAGCAATTTAATAGTAAAAATAATACAATTTATACTTTATTGGATTAAAATGATGAAACAATACAGATATAGATCAAAATCAAAGTTTCTGTGTCCTAGTCTCAAGCTATTCATATCTATGCTATGTCTAGCTTAAGACTACCGGTATTAAACAAACTATTAGTCCAGTCAAATGGTCGTTTTTCAGGAAACAGCACCGAAAGAATTTTTCTCGATGGTTCTATATGTATTTTGGGGCGCTGAATTCGAATCTGAAATTTGCTGACACGTCAGAATGCGGCTTTACCCCCAAAAACCCCCAAAATTTCGGACATTTTTCAATTTTCCCATTTTATCTCGTTTACCTTGAGTTTCTCGCAAAAAATCATTCTCGACAAAATTAAGGAAAAAATGTCCAATAAATTGAGTCGTCGCGCAGGATTCTACCATTTTTGGTTCCGGAGCTACGAATTTTTAAAAAAGGGCATTTTTTATAAGGGGTTTTCGAAATTATGAAAACCTACCACTTCTACCCTATACAACATGGATATTTTTCTAGTATAGATAGAAAACCACACATCACGTGAAAGAACAATTAATTATGGACAGGATTCCTTAGGAATTTTTGAATTTAGTAGTGGGGGAGGGGGAATATACCCAAAAATAGAAAATCATGTCCTACAGCCAAAATAAAAATTTTTCACTATAATACCTTTTCAAGGCCTTCCTAACAAAAAAATACATATTTCGGCTGAAATCATCTCACGCGGGTTATTTTCTATGAGAATCACCCGTTAGAAACATTTAATTTTAGTATTTCCTAGTGGGGGGTACGTCATAAGGATACGTCAAGGATCAAAACTTAAAACACATAACTTTTGACAGAATGATCAGATCTCCTCGTACTACAGCTCATTTTTCTCAGCTCGTCAAGCCGGTTCAAAATCATGTATCATAATTGAAATTTGATGAAAAAAAATCAACATGTAGTGTATTTTATCCCCTATTTAAATACACTGAAAAATGGCCAATTTCTATATTCAAAACTGTGTATCGCGGTAACCCGATATGATAAAAAATTGTACTTGGTCTTGATTTTAAGAACAGAATCTCCTCTTTCTTGTGAGGTAAATTAATTTTGTAAAAATATAATTGCGCTCTCTGCGTTGTTGAATAATAGACATCGATAGAAACAATGTTGATCAAATACTGCCATTATTTATTTATTTATTAAAACAGTCACAAACACGATATTTGGAAAGAGAAACAGGCAATTGCCCAAAACTTCTTCAATTCCTTGATTTTGGCACATAAATAGTCCAAAGTGAGGTTAAGTTTAAAATTTCTGTTTTCACCAAAGATTAACACTCAGAGAATACGTATTCGAGATATGACTGATGAATTTTGAATTTCGAAGGGTTGATTAGTGCCGGAAATAACACTAAACAATCCGAAAGTTTCAATAATATTGAAATAAACTTGAAAATTTCGAGCAGAAAAATTAAAACTACTATCACTATTATAATGGGGTTCTCACTATAATGAAAAGGCATCTGTTCGAGGAATTTTCTGCGGCCGCTGCTACTACCGTATGCACAGCTCAGTTAAAGTACATTGTGTGGGCGACGATTCAATGGACACTTCGTCTTTTGGCAAGGTGAAAAACGCCTCGTGTGTAAGGGTTCTAACTGTGAGGAGGTTAGCTTTAAATTTTCAACTAACTAATAATTTGAAATGGGAATGGATGCTGGCAATAATAATGGGGTTATTGAATCTGTATATGCTCGAAGAGTCCTAGTAAGCGAATTATATATCTACATAAACAACTACAATCTAAATTCAAGCATTGAATTTTGTAGGGTAAAGTAGAAAACATTCAAACTTGTTCTAAACTCGCTCTTTCCAATTAAAAAGTTAATTTAATAGTACTAAAACTGCTCAGCAGAGCAAAGAAAAGTATGGCTCAACAGAATCTCGGACTTATTGGTCCCAACTTATTTCAATATTTTATTTTTTTCTATGTTCAGATGGGTGTATGCAATACCTACTTTTACTTCCTAAACAATAGTACGTATTGGTGTATGTCACTCACTGAAGGTGTTCACCTACTAAAGGTGTTAACTTACTAAAGATCTGCAGTTTAAAATTAGTTACCTTATATTGAAACACGTTTTTGATTATATTGATATAAATGTTTTATCACAGAAGAGAATATCAAATTAAGACAATAACTAATGTCAGACAACTAATGAAAACCGGCTTGATGAACAAGCCGTAGTCACTTACACAACTTATAGGACCTTTATCAAGTGCCACCTTTAGTAGCTGACGCACTCCCGTTCAGAATAATTATTTTTTACTTCCTTGATCCGACCAATGTTTCTCATTGATTTCATTACAAACATATTTCTATTTTTCAGGATGTACCTGAGAATGGTGAATATATGTTCGTGACCACACACAATAAGGAAAAATATAAATGTTTGTTACCAGATCTCCGTGAAAAAGAAAAGGTTTGAATTTTAAAGGTTAAAGTGCATAGCCTACATTTTATTTTGCTTAGTATTTCTGAATTGTTTTGAACTTTATTGAATTTTTTCTTTATAGATATCCTAAACATTTTTTTCTGATATAAGTTATCTGATTTTATTGTTTATTGTCATCTGTTGGTTTTATCAAGTAGATACTGTGTATACATACCAATTCTAAAAAAAAACTATTTATATGCTTATATTGGTAGTTAAAAAATAGTAAAGCTTGGTCCACTGTCACATTATGTTTATTAAAAACAATCCTGGCAAACTTTTTAATGTTTTACGAGCAATTCCTGCTTTCATTAAATTTGTTCTAGTTTGTTGGTTGACAATTCATTTCTAATAGTTCTCTTTTCAAACAGGGCTCAGAAGAAATATACAGTGGTCCTAATCCGTTGGAATTACTTTCACCACTTTTTTCGCAATCATCCTGTTCCTACAGAGTAAGTTATATATTTATATTCTATTATGTTCATGTGGATAAAAATCAATTCTGATGTAATATCGAGATGCAGTGCCTCCTAACAAATTACACATGATGAATGCAAAAATAAAACCTACAATAATATTCAAATACGTTCGAACACATCTTAAGTTTTGTGTTGTATTTTAAGACTTTGTTTTTTCGATATCTTGTTCGATATTTTCCAACTAAATAGCTGTGTGTGTACTTACGTGTATTGAAATTGAATTTCATGACGCCATCGATCACACAAGTATGGGTAATGGATGAAGCAGAAGATATTAAAGGTAGACTATAATTCAACTACAGCCTCAAATCACCTTCATCACATAAATTAGTCCACTATTAGAGATTTAATTGTTCCTGGAAAAAATCTGTTCATAATAAGTATCTAAGCAATGGACTTGAATCTATAAAGCATATAAAGCACTGACTTCAGGATTGCGAACTTTTGGAAAAAGAAGAACTTTCGATTAGAGAAATGAGTGATACCAAGATGTTTAACCTTGATAATAATCTACTGATTTGCTTATTTGTATCAGTACATTAGTGTTTTGTTTCCCTAAGAGCAAACTATAGTATAGAAATAATATAGATATCATAGTCCTTCACAATTAGGGAGCATCCCTAAGCCATGTAGCAAGCAATTGATATCCCAAACCTCTTCAAATCCTCCACCTGGAAATAACAATAATTGATCCTATCCGTGTAACAGACTGTAATATTAACTGAGGACCGTTGTCCTGTCTGGAGCATTACCTACTTTAGGGATGCACCCATAAATCGTCAATCACCCTCAACTATGTTTACTTTGCTTTACAGTTGGAATCCTATTGGACTTACGAAGTTTGTCACGGAAGGTATGTGAGACAGTACCATGAAGAGAGAGATGGGAAGAAAGTCAAACTCCAGGAATATTATCTTGGTCGTTGGGATAAAACACTTCACAATAAATTGGGTAAGTTTTGAATTATGATTGTATTGACAAAATTTATATATTTCATATGTTTTCAAACATTTAACGTAAAGCATAAACCAATTGTTGAACCAACTCATATTTCCTCAATTCACAATAATAAACTATACAAGTAATTACAATAGTTATCTTATTATTCTTTAGAAACAAACAAATACTGCTGACTAATGTAGGAAAAAATATCACCCTTGCTGGTTTGTATAACGTATAGTCTTTACTCTATTTAAAATATACAGGGTGATTCATAATTATGGTAAAATAATTTAATACGTGATAGTAGAGGTGAAAATAAGAAAAAATGTTCCTATAAACATATATCCATAAACGCTTCATTAGCGAGCTATACAGGGTGAAAAATTTCGCCCGGAATTCAGTTCCTCTGGTGAAATACACCGATGCTGAATTGTTTGGGTACTAGTTTTTAAAAAATGTATGGTGGATTCATATGGAAAAATATCTGAAATATTGAATAAAACTAGTCTGGAAGCTGTAGTATGAGTAGTTTTTGTGAAAAAAGTTAAAATATGCAAGAAAACTATGTAGAAAAACACAGACTTCTACGTTTGATGCCCAATAACTTTCTTTAATGACCAGTAAACAAACTTTTTTTGAAATAACAATTGTAGAGAATTTAATTCTGAAAAGAATTATGTAAGCTGTGTAAACTAAATTTGAATAAAAGTTGAATAAAATGTATTCTAATGTAGTACATTACACCACAAAAATTTGCTGTTTTATAAGGAGAGAAATAATAACTCATAGGTTGTAGCTGATTGCAAATAAAACATGGATTTGAATTTCCAAAACAGCTGATCTATTTTGTTTTAAATAAGAAAATATTCAAAAGAAATTATCAGCTGAAAACTTTTTTCAGAAATATTTTAGCTCACTGTTGAAAAAAACAACAAACTGTAAGTTAGGCCTACTGTAACTGCGCTGTGTTTTTTGTTTAATCTATTAACCACTTATTTGTAACCATTTCACTTTGCTTTTTTGTGTTGAGTGTTAACTTTTTAAAAAACGGCAGGTAACTTTAGACATCATTCATTTAATGTATGGGATGGGAGTAATGGGACACAGTAATAGAACTGAAGCAAGACGTTTGTATCAAGATGTCCAAGTTCGAGGTTTTTTGCCACTATTCATCAACGTCTGTCTGAAACAGGTTCTTTGATGTCCAAAGAGCACATTTATGCAGGCAGACCCCAATCAACTTGGACTGTTGAGTTAAAGGAACAAGTTCTTAATGAAATTTATGAAGATCCAGAGAAGAGCACGAGAGAATAATCAGTGCAGTTTAATGTCAATCAATCTATTAGTTTGAGAGCAACAATCACATCCATACCACCTCCAGAAAGTTCATACTCTATTGCCACGAGACTGTATTCCCCGTGCTGGTATTTGCCGATGGTGTTTAGAAAAACTTGTTAACCCAAACTTTTAAACAACCGTTTCATTTACCGACAAGGCACACTTTACAAGAACTGCTATCGTTAACGTCCACAACCAACATATTTGGGCAGCTGACAATCCTCATGTCATCAATCCTAATCGTCCACAACATCAGTTTTCAGTAAACATTTGGGCAGGAATCATAGGAGATCATCTACTTCTGTTCGAGCTTTCTCCCAGGCTTAATGGCATAATCTACTTAAACTTCTTGAGAGAGGAGCTATTTATCTTACTTGAAGATGTACCTCTTCAGTTGCGCCAATACATTTGGTTTATGCATGATGGAGCTCCAGCACACTTCATTGTTGTTGTTCGTGAACACGAACACCTGAATCACAGGTTTCCAAATCAATGGATAGGCCGAGGTGGGCCAGTACCATGGCCAGCTAGGTCACCACACTTGAATCCTTTGGATTTTTATCTTTGGGGACACTTGAAAACCTTAGGATACAATACTCCGATTGATACAATTGAAGAACTCCGATTAAGAATTTTGAACGGAATATGAATGATAATTAGAGCAGACTCCTGGAATAATTGAACGGGTCCGACAATCGATGAGAAGACGTCTGAACATATGCATTAAGAACAACGGAGGTCACTTTGATCATCATCTTTAGTCTTTTGGTATAAGTTTAATGTCATTTAGATAATATGTTACTTTCATATAGGAATCAAACTTTTCCTAAAAAACCAGATATTTTATTTGCAATCAGCTACAACCTATGAGTTAGGTATTAGTTCTCTCCTCATAAAACAGCAAATTTTTGTGGTGTAATGTACTACATATTAAGAATACATTTTATTCAACTATTATTTAAATTTAGTTTACACAGCTTACATAATTCTTTTCAGACTTAAATTCTCTACAATTATTTCAAAAAATTATATGTTTACTGGTCATTAAATAAAGTTATTGGACATCAAACGTAGAAGTATGTGTTTTTCTACGTAGATTTCTTGCATATTTTAACTTTTTTCTCAAAAACTACTCACACTACAGCTTCCAGACTAGTTTTATTCAATTTTTCAGATATTTTTCCATATGAATCCATCATACGTTTTTTAAAAACTAGTCCCCAAACAATTCAGCATCAGTGTTTTTCACCAGAGGAACTGAATTCCGGGCGAAATTTTTCACCCTGTATAGCTCGCTAATGAAGCGTTTATGGATATATGTTTATAAGAACTTTTCTTCTTATTTTTACCTCTACTATCACGTATTGAATTATTTTACCATAATTATGAATCACCCTGTATAACATTGTGAATTGTTGAAGCTATTTTGTATTATCGAAGTTTTTAATTGATTGTCGATAAAAACATATCATGTTATACAGATTTCGGCAGAGAAGTATGAATGATTTGAAGCAATTATCATAGTTTTATTCCTCAACTGAACTCGATTCTCAGCTTGACAGTGTTGAGCTTAGATGTTGCCATCAAACGTATTAAGAGGGAAAATGATTATAAGTTGTTTCATTGATTATGAATGAATTAATGTGTCGTGCACGTTCACTGACATTGATATTTGGGAATCCAGCTTAATTCTAGGCTCTGTGGGAATGAAGCTCTGTGTGATTAATGAATCATTGATAACGCAATGAAAAGAGAGTTTTCACTTTCAATCATCAGTTATCAAGTATTATCCACCTTGAATGACTAATCTATCCATATCCAACCTGTGTAGATGAAGAACTTGAGGCGGAAAAAGTGGCGGGCTTCCCGAATCCGCCTCCGACGAAAAAGCTGGATGGGCTGAATCTGCCCTACCTGCAGCTCAACCTCACTGACGGCACCATCTGCGACCTCAATGGAAAGCCGCGCCAAACCAAAATACTCTATGTCTGCTACAACCATGGAAAGCACGAAATCTACACATTCAAGGAAACCTCCACTTGTGAATATGAGCTCATAGTTTTGTCGGCGCTACTCTGTCATCATCCTAAATATAGGTGAGGATAAAAAAGTAGTGTATATTCGTAAGGCGAATGCCTGTTGTTTTCACTTGGATTGTACCTATTGTCTATGGATAAATAGATAATAAATAAAGGCTTTTTATTGGTGGGGAGTCCCATGCGGGTAGAGGTGAGAATAAAATTGACAATATTTATTTTGATTAAAATGGTCTGATGTGATTAAAAGGTGAGAATAAAGTTGACAATATTCATTTTGATTGACATGGTGTGATTTGATGTGCTGGAGACAAGGAAAGAGGAAGAATATTTTGCCAACCATGATTTCTCATGAGGTAAAGTTTTATCTAATAGGCAAAACAGGAATGGAAGGAAAGTGTATGTGTAACGAGGAAAACAGGATTTATAAAATATTATAGTATTATAGTACCCTTTTTTGAAATTAATACAAAATAATAGATTAATTTGCGTTTTTAATATATTATGCATACATTTTAAGAAAACACGATTCATTTATTATTATTGCGGATGATGCTCACGTGAGCTTTTTTTTCTTGTGCGTGGGTTAAGGGGAAGTGCGAGGGTGATTTATGAGATGATCAAACGTAGATGGCTAATCGGCGGGATTCGAACCCGCGACCAGGTAGCACTAGCAGACTGAAGGGTGCAATGCCGTAGTCGGCTCGGTCATCCTGGCCGGATGAAAGTAGAGAATGTAGATGGTAAATTTATTCTTATTTGCCTCATTACACGTGGAGCTTCATCTCCACGAAATATGAAATAAGACGATAGACGTCACTCACTTGCTAGTACTAAATTTTGGATGTAATAATTCCACATTCAATCATCAGTTTCCAAGTGAAATTCAATAGATTTGCAAATAGGAGTTTGAAACCTGTAGATTGCATTCAAGATCAATTGAATTGGAAATTAATATTGTATCAATCCATAGTCTTTGCCAATCTTTAACCTTCCGGTAGGCGCGCCCTTCTCAATCACACGAGCAGTCGCGTGTTGTATTTTCTACAACATCCAATTTTCCAAGTGCTATGTACTCTGTTTACTGTCAAAACATATTAATTAATTTTATAATTCCTTTTTCCATCTTCTTGGATTATTTTACGCCTATGAACATTTGTATGATTACCATTTCATAGCCCAATAAGGTACATCAAGCAAAGCCATCAATTCTGTGTTATTGGTTCGTTTACAGTCCCCGTATACAGGCTTTCCCTATCTTATGCACAGTGCGACTTATGCACTGTCGCGACTAAATGGCACCTAAAGACTGAACCATTGCTCGGTTGATACTGCAACTCAGTGGAGTGATGGGGGGAAAGTTTTGGAATGCATAGGTGACTCATTCACTGACACCACCCCATTCAATAGTTTTGTGCAGCAAAAAAACTGACACTGTTGTACTTTTTACAACAGCCGGAAGGTTAAAAACTTGACCTGTGGTAAATATGTATCATATTATATCAGTGTTCGAAATAGTTTAGCAATCTATTCGCATTCATGTCATTCAAACAACACAATTAGGAATTGTGTTGAAAATTGAATTGAATTGAAAATGCTATTAGAATATTACATTCGTTGCTTATTCAACATCAATTAGAATTAGTATGGTTTCAGGTATAATGAGAAGTATTTAATGAAATGCATTGCTCAACTTTTTTCTACTTCATTAAAAATGTGTTGACAGGCCACAAGAATCAGGAGAGCATCCTATCAGCTGCATGCCAATTGATGATTCCCCAAGAAAACCAAAGAATCTGATTGCACTGGAGGCTGAAAGTATGAAGCTCAAACACCAAAGAATGATGGTTTGTCACATCAATAATTATCATACATTTGGTTGATAGATACTTCAATTTCTTTTCAAACTTTTATTTTGGTTGTGCGAACGTTTTCATAGCTAAGAACAGTCTTCTTTTAGCATTTCACTAGAACTTATACTAACTTCTAGAAATTTTTACAACTTGTTTGAATTAATATTCTCGATTTGTATTTAGATGTATTCGAGTAAACACTGACAAGATCTGCATTTTTATTTTACAATCATTTTAAAATCAAGTAGTTATGTCATGCTATGCAGGCTTGAATGTTCAGATATCTATGGACAATCAGTTGTAGGTATTTTACTATTTCTCTTACAATATCTTGAAAATCTTTCGATTTCAACTCATGAATACATCAACCACAGTCTGTTAAAAAGTGAATATGTCCGGGGAATCGAAAGTAATAGTTTCAATGATAACATTTCTTTCTATTTTTCTAGTACATTTTCCGTTCCCTACGATTATCCCCCATTGGTAAGAGTAACTTTTAATAAAGTTTTCCATTCCGTTTTAACATTGATATTTCAGTGAATAAATTATTAAAATGATGATCAAAACCATAATATGAACCAATAAATCACATCAAATAAACACTTGGGCTACTCAACTTTAAATACTATAGTTTTGAATTGAAATAATAGTTACATCGATGAGTGAATTATCATTGTGAAGATGGTTTGCTGGTTACAATAATTTGAAGGGTAAAAATATTCAAATTATCAGTGTAGCATCCACCAAACCATTAAGTTCTTTATTTGTGGATCGACAATGCACTCAAAATTAATTTTTTTTTTGAAATCTATGAATTATTCCATTATTATTTCATTATTACTTCAGTTCCCATCCTCAAAGGATCTAGAAAACTCTAAAAATAAAGTAATTGAGTTTTCCATTAACAGGAGAACGAGGAATTAAAGAAGCTGTTGGCTGTATTCACTGTGGACAAAATCCAGGGAGAGGTTCGTTTTTATTTTGGTTTTGTTTATTTTACTTTTACTCGTCTATCAATTGAACAGCATCAATATTCATTCATTTTTTTCGCCTGTCTTATCAACTCTTTGTTTCCGCTTCTATTTAAGTTGTGAAAAAATGTATGCTTCCACGCAAGAAAGACATATCGTCCACTAAACTTTTAACCGCAACCAACTTTCATTGCTTTTAGAAATATAAACTAATCAGAATATCTATTTCTGGGGACGGAGTGTGTTGAGCATCCTAAAATATACATCATCCAACCACTAAACAATAATAGTTTTCACGCACCATGCACTACTCGTCTCAAAATGACGTTCACCTTCATGATAACCTTCAATTTTGTAACATACTGTATATACACATCATGATCAAATATTCAAGGGTTTTGTGAGGGTATCAATGAAAGTCATATTTTCCAAGTAAAGTGGATCCCAGATAGAATACTAGTTATGTTGTAACTCAGTTTCTTTGGCTTTTTATCCACTGCTATTCTATCATTTTTACATCTAGACATGAATACCTTTTATCCAGGGGCGAGGCGTGACGTTTTGGCTCAGTCATCTCCAGGAATTCAGTAGGAATTTTGAATGAAAGCTGTACTTTAAAGATAATGTTTCATTTATCGGTTATTTATCAAGAAAGATGACATCTAGTATAAGATAAGCTTACTATTCAAAATCCTAGAGTTGGAAAGTTTAGAACTTGGCTAAATCTCAAGCTCGGAAACTGGCCCTTACAATAATTTAAAAAGTTTAAGAAATTCTTTATTGATTCATGCAACAAGTACATCATCAAAAATATCAGGGAGAGAAAAAATAAGGTAACCATGTGCTATTCCTCTCCCAAATTTAGATAAGGTTACACATAGTCCGAAATAGGTTAAGTCTTGTATTTGTTCACTTCACTAAATTTCCAGTTCTTGATTATTTTCACAAAGTAGATTTTTAAATTTAGATGCTTCAAAACCAAACATAGAAGAAATAATAATAATAATTATCAATAACAAATTGCAAACAAAATAATTATCGTACGGTTTGTATAAATAACACTGGCGCGGAACAGTGGAATCGCAGAAAATAGCGATGTCTTTGACCGTTTACTCCACCATCGTTTACGGGGAGAGTGAGAGTGATGATGCGGAAGAGTGGTGGTAACCAATGCTAAATAGCATTACTGCAATCGCATATTTTTGAGAATCACACTGAATGGATGGAACTGATGATGCAATAGTCTACTTTATCCAAGCTTGGCGCGCTCGCAAAAAAACTGTTCTCTTTTGGTTCCATCAACTTTTTTGTATTTATTTTAAATATTTTCAATTTAATAATATACACATTACATATCAATTTCTGTCCAGTCATCGGCGAATCCAGAGATGACCGGACGCCTCGCCTTTGCTATTATCCTAAATATAACCTTTTCAAACTCATATTCAAAAAGGAAGCAGTATTGGCTGCCAAATATATTCCCTTTTCCATACCAGTTTAGAAAATATTGATAATTGAGATAGATTATCCATTTCGAGATAAGCACTGAAGGGTTTAATCAGATACAGCAATGAAGTGATACAGCACTCATATAGGAACTCTTATTTTTAGGGCTACAGAATACCTATCATACCTTTACACTTGAAAATGGCACTTGAAGAGTTTAAACTATAGTCGTGGTTTGTTTACTTAAAATTAAAGGGTACTATTGTGTTCCTACTCATATAGTCATACGTATTCACTAGTGATAGCCACTTTGACTATTGAATGAAATAAATTAAAACTTTTTAATACGTGCAACTACCATGTCTTGTACGTGAAAACTGGAGTCTTCAAGGCATAATTCAAAGAAAAAAAATAACAGTATTAGGATTTACGGGCTTCCAACTTCAAGCTCATTTAAGCTATATCTATTTTATTTATTATTATTTATCCCCCCCCCTACACACAGATGGATAGTCTAGTAGGGGGATTCCAAAATATGTTGTATATTGTATTCCTTATTCGTGTATTATGTTTTTTGGAAATAAACTGAATTGAATTGAATTGAATTTTGGTTTATTTATTCTATTTATTTATGTAATGGACACTGATGTGAAAATATTGGTAGATAAAATACGGAGGCAATCCTTGTGTTATTTTTTCTTCCAAATTCAGGTGACAGTCCAAAAAGTAGGTTAGGCTATGTTTCCTTCACTTGTCTAATTTTAACATGAAATTTTGAATCTAAAACAAATTGTATAACAAAATCGCACTCAATAATCACTAAAACTGTAAAATATCGACCTACTTTGAAAATGTTCTATCCAAAAATTATAAATAAAATTATTCAGTTAATTTTATTTCAATTTTAGAATTTTGCTTTGGTCATGGGTTATATCGCTGATGTTGGTGGAAGAACATAGTTTTGTTGAACACCAGGGTTTTTATATTAACCTATCGGTTTTCATTCGCTGATTTTGGTGGAAGAACATAATTTTGTTGAACACCAGGGTTTTTATATTAACCTATCGGTTTTCATGCACAGTGTACAGGATATTGTTTCTATTCCTTGGTTTCTGATTAGCATCAGGGTTGAAATAATATCCTGTTTGTTTAGATGCACAGTGAATATTGTTTTTATTTGTTTGCCCAGGATGGAGAAACGCGAGTTCGAGTAGAGCTGCGTCAGCTGGACTCCTCGGAGGCGGCCGCCAGCACGCTGAGCACGCCTGTCAAGGACAAAATGACGTCACCCGTCGACTCTCTCGACAAAATGGCTGCTGTCGACAAAATTCTATCCGGCGAAAACTGTTTGCAAGGAGTAAGTCATTCACCTTAGACTATTCTCTTTCTCTTGCAATCAGATACATGATAACTGTAAAAGTTTACAGTTTAAAAAATCAATTAAAAATAGAATAATATTTAAAAAAATATATTATTTATACTTCTATTGTTTTCTAATTCTTTATTTCTCATCTATTATTAATTTAGTCAATATTGCGTTGATATTAATGAAGTTGAAAGTTATCAGCAAAAAAAATCTGGTGTGGCGCACTCACACAACTTTCCTTACCGTTATGAAAATTAATCACCAGACGCTAGTGTACTCGCGCACCTCAAGTCTACTATTCAAAGATATGAGACAGCTGGTGATAGGTCAATAACGCTGGAGGCACACGAGGTCTGCTATCTCTTCGTAGTGAATGATTTAATAGAACCAACAGTTTGCAATTTAATAATCACATTTCCTCGGATTTCAAGCTTATTTTCAATTTTAGGTGGAAATGTTACTGAACATTAATTGCAGAGATTTTCATGCTCAATCTTTTCGACTTTTTGTCTCACTAAATTGTATATGAAGGCTGATAATTGAGAATCTAAATTAAACTTCGCATAGATGGGGCAAAGATCCTGAAATTTTTACAGATATAGGACTTGTTGCAGTTGATAGAGCTTATCAATGACTATTTCAGGTATGAATTTGATCAAAATCGTTGGAGCCGTTTTCGAGAAAATCGCGAAAAACCCTGTTTTTGACAACATTTTCGCCATTTTAGCCGCCATCTTGGATTGCATTTGATCGAAATTGTTCATGTGGGATCCTTACAGTGTAAGGACCTTACATTCCAAATGTCAAGTCATTCCGTTATCTGGGAGATGAGATATCGTGTACACAGACGCACATACACACACACACACACACACACAACACACACACACACACACACACCACACACACACACACACACACACCACACACACACACACCACACACACACACCACACACACACACACACACACACACACACACACACACACAACACACACACACACACACACACACACACACACACACATACAGACCAATAGCCTACCCAAAAAAGGTATAGAAATATAGAAATTGGGGTACCTTAATTTTTTCGGAAAGCAATACTTTCCTTACCTATGGTAATAGGGCAAGGAAAGTAATACTCTGGCTGGAATCGAAACCTCAACCTTTCATTCACAAGTCTCGTGCGTTACCTTTGTGTCACAAGTTCACTCACTGAAGCCACTAATTTTGTTTGGGCATTCATCGTTACATAAACTTTCTATCGTAAATTGAATAGAATTGTTTCAACTATCAAAATTAGAATTGATTGATTTTGAAAAATAAAAATAGTTCTATAACCATCCTCGATAAATTCGCGCTATCCTTCTCGTTTCTAGAGAAGGATAGCGCAAATGTTGCTACATCGATTTTCAACAATGTAGAAATATGATTAATTGAAAAAATATTTGATCTCAATAATTATAAAAATGAATTATTTATTGAAAAATATATTCCCTTGACGAATAAAATGTATTATTTTAAATAACAATGAACAGTTAATACTACATCAACCGATATACTAGATACCTAGTAGGCCTATATCTAGAATACTAGATACCGATATACCGGTATCAGCTATCCTCTATAGTAGGCAGTGGCAAGGCGAAGAATCGGCAACGCTCTTCTCCTATCTTTCATCTTTCTCCACCGTCATTATAACGTGGACCTCTCTATAGCAATTGCTAATTTCAAGTCATTTTCAAGCAAATGCTGGGGTTCGAGTTAGCTGTATAATCTTATATGTATAGCCAAAACTAATGACTGGTTGCTAGTCCCTAGATTCTAGGTTTTTCCAATTGACCCATTAATTCATGTATCTCGTATGCCGTACATGTTAATTCA
The DNA here is from genome assembly GCF_014356525.2 of Nilaparvata lugens. NCBI lineage: Eukaryota > Metazoa > Arthropoda > Insecta > Hemiptera > Delphacidae > Nilaparvata > Nilaparvata lugens. The sequence goes on along the minus strand of NC_052508.1, from coordinate 58,596,542 downwards.
AATTCCTTCCTTATGCCGCATCTATATGTTGGCCCAATGAAGGCCAATGTCAACCAGCGCCTATGTGTGGATGGGTGGTTTGCCAGAGCTGGCCTTCATTGCTCTACGTTGGGTCTCTAGGCTTACTGGGCCAGCGACTAGGTCAACATGTGGAGTAGGCATCAGATTCCAGTTTTTCTTTAATCCACCCATTGATTCATGCATTTCCCGTACATGTTAATTAAAATTGCTCCCTTTTTACAAGACTGTGCTTGGTTGCGCAGGGCTCAGGCTGGTGGAAGTACGAGTTCTGCTACGGCAAGAGCGTGGAGCAGTACCACTTGGAGAAGGACGGCTCGAGAATCGTAGTGCGCCTAGGCACCTTCGACAGGGCGGCCCACGTGGAGTGGCTGCAGAGGCACCCACACAAGCGACCCAAGCCGCAGGCGACACGCACCCATGTGTCGCACTTCTACGGTGCGGGCAGCATCTGCGACAAGACAGGACAGCCGCGCGAAACCGAGGTGAAGCTCAAGTGTGTGACGGGCCAGTCGCTCAGCTCTGTATCGCTGTACCTGCTCGAGCCGCACACTTGCCAGTACATCCTGGGCGTCGAGTCGCCTGTCATCTGCAGTCTGCTGCCGCTCGTCGATGAGCATGGTCTCGTGCCCCTCGACGCCCAAATTGTGCCCGACAAGTCTGCCGACGAGGAAATTGTCATCAACGAAATCAAAGACGAACTCTGAAACGCTCCTCCCAGTTCACAATCTGTGTTATTGAATTTCTATAAGACAAAAACCATTGACATTGTCACATCCACTTATATATTGAAACATTTTTGAGAAAATTACTAAAACTGTTTAATATATTAGTCCCGGTTACACAAAAGTTACTCGTGATCAACTTCACGAGAACCAATCATAGAAGGCTTTTGAAGAAAGTTGAATTTTAATCGTGATTAATTTCACGCGAACTCATTAGAGAAGGTTTTCTCAAAAAGAAGGCTTCTCTTATTGGTTCTCGTGAAATTAATCTCGATTAAAATCTAACCGGCTTTTGTGTAACCGGTACTAAGTGCTTGTGACAATTTCAAGTCGTGATTCAAGATAGATGTATACCACTTCACCTTCTCAACAACACAGAAAGTGTTTGAAAACTAGTCCACATCACTCAAAGGGACATCTCCCACAGTCTCACGCACTGTAATGGAGAACTTTGTGTAAGATATTTTCAGCGTCACATGTGCGAATCGTATCGAAAAAACCGACTCAATAAAACCCGTATGGTCAATGGCAGATGAACCCAAGTTGAAATTAATTCAGGATTGAATAATTTTTTATTATATTTGAATATTGTTCTTTTCTGTTTATCGATATTTCCTCCAGTTTTTCGTAGACGTCATATATTTTTCTATTCATTTTTTATTCACTATTGGAGTGACAGAATCAAGATTTCCGTTGTAAGCTTTATTTTCAGTTCTGCCTTGAAGTTCAAGAATATCAGGTACAACAGGGATCTCTTTGGCAGGTGATATAGGCCTATTGTTAATCACGACTTTAAGAGGATCTGGATCAATTTCAATAACAGGATCATATTCTTGGCAATGGTTACTGCTTGAATCGTATGGATTTATTAGTGGATCAAATAGTTCTGCGAATTCTCATGCAATACTATTTGAAATTGTAGGAGAGCAGGACGAGCATCCACCAATTGCATTTATTTAATTCATCCAAAATTATTATTAAACTGATCATTTGTAAGAACTGAGAGGAGCTCGGATATTTTTACATTAAAAACGAAAATTTATCAATGTGCTCTGTGATTTTCTGTTTAATGATGTTATACATTATTATTGTAATACATTTTATTATTGTATTGTACACATGTTATCCATCCGTTATTAAGTACTAGAGTTTTTCAAGTACTAATTAGTAGTGGTATAAATCTGGAATAACATCATTAGACAATCACAGAGCAGATTGATAAATTTTCGTTTTTACTGTAAAAATATCCGAGCTCCTCTCAGTTCTTACAAATTATCAGTTTCATAATTTTTGGATGAAACAAATGAATGCAACTGGTTGATGCTCGTCCTGCTCTCCTACAATTTCAAATAGTATTGCACGAGAAGCATAGAACAACTAGTTGATCCACTAATAAATCCATAAGATTCAAGCAGTAACCTTTGCCAAGAAGATGATTCTGTTTTCAAAATTGATTCAGATCCTCTTGAAGTCGTGATTAACAATAGGCCTATATCACCTGCCAAAGAGATCCTTGTACAAGATATTCCTGAAATTCAAGGCAAATGTATGACGTCTACGAAACACTGGAGGAATTTTTTGATTAATATATTATAATTTTTTTCTAATTCAGTTTAAACTTTGGGTTTAACTTGTCGTTTAGAAATGTTACAATCTCTCATCCAATTTATAAGCTGAATCAAGCTATGAAATATGTAGTTTGTGACAATTTCAAAACTTTTCATTTAATATGGATATCCACTACAACATCACCTTCACTTTATCAAAAAGTGTTGATAATCCTTGTTATCATTCCAAGCTTAATAGTATTAATAGTAATTGTGTAATTCTATCCAAGATTTATTGTAAAGTACATGTATTATGAGTATAAAACCTACAAACTGAAGCACACCATATACAGATCTCAGAATGTGAGTTTAAAGCTGTTCGGGATGATTGCAAGACGCGGGACGACGACTTGAATGGGGCAATTTTCAAGCCGTAATTGAATGGTTAAAATTGTCCCGCTCCCGTCGTTGTTCCGTGTCTTCCTCCACAATTGTGCGTAAGACTATAAGATAGTTTAATGCTGGGCTGCACAAACCAGAATCAACTGATTTGTATCATATGATCCTTTATTAGACTAACCAATCTTGTTGCGTGGAACCCAAAGGTATTTTTTAAAGACAAACAATTGTTATTCCCTTGATTTTATTTAATATCCATCATAAAAGAGATGGCTGATTGATGCTTAGAAGAGTCAAGTGCATCTGGAAATATTGTAATTATTAATTCCACTCAATTTTTAGATTCAGAAATGTATATTTTATTTATTTGTATAATTTGAGGGAAATAATAACGACAAATATGGTTGATAATGGAATAGTCTTCATTTAGAACTGTTATTTCATTGCCTTTGAATGCTAAACAATGGTAGATTATATTTATTCGTAAGCTCCTATATTTATTGAATTGTTGGTTAATAATCTAATCTAGTTGCAGTAGCAAACCTTTTAGTCTCACCTAATTCATTAGCAGTTGTTGAGTTGCCTCACGAGTTACTCCGGTATTCGCATGCAGTGTTTTTACTTATCAAATTTCAAAATAATCTGGATATTTGAGCAATCATCATAGCAAGTTCTGTGGCTGCAGCCTTTCTCCAAAGTTCCAGTGCAAGACGTTTCCTTATTTAAAGCATATTGAAAGGTGTAGCCTATGTGTTTTACTGTCAAAATGGCCATAAAGAGCCCTGAAAATGCTGCAATCGTGATAGTTCTTGATAAACTTATAAAAAATTCTTGAAGTTAGTGTTTCCATGATGTTATACCATACATATGTCAGAATAAATGTTGTTTTTTGTTTCAAATGCTTTGTGTTTTAATTTTCTCTTAGAAAAAGACACTTTTTTCATCTTCATATTTTCATGATGATACTCACATAAGCTTTTTGCTCGATCATGGCTAATGGGATGAAATGCCTCTGGTTGGGATTCGAATTCACGACCAGGTGGAGCATGCGGTGGACTGTTTTATAACTGTTGCTTCTAAAACTGTTATTTCCAAATAGTCACATCGTGTGCATTGGGCCTAGAAAAACTCAACTTAGAATTTGGGCTATATAAAACGACCTGATTAGATAATAACATGAAATTGTTATATTTATGGTCTTATATAGAATGTAATTTTTTCATATCTGTTTCCCGTTCAGCTATTGCGGGTTTGGGGGTCTGAATAATGCCTCTCCATCTTCCTCGTTCTTTCCAAGAATATAATAGTATGGTTTTATATAAAATGACCTGTAAGAAACGCACAACGAGATGGCTCCTGATCCCTGGTCTTCATTGTTTCAAATAGCAGCCAGCAGGAGCCATCTCATTGTGCGGTATCTGTTACTGTATCATTGGCTCCAACGATGTGGTACGTGAACAATATGGTTTTTGGCCATAAACATCGATGGATTGGGATCCATTACTGCTAATATAATTAGCCTAACTATGGTCAAGACTTTTTATAGTAGAATGGGTAAGTTTAATGTTTTTTAAAATGGGCTTACAGTGATGAAGCTTTTTGATCAAATGGTAATTCGGCCAGAAAAACCTAATATTCAATAAGGTAATAATATAATATAATTATCTATCTAGTCTGAAAACTGATATCCAGAAAATATATTATTATAGGCTACAGTATGAAAAATATTATTTGGGAGAAATAAGCCAAATAGGCTTATATCAAACGATCAGACAGTAGTATAATATAAACTAGGTACGGTACATCGATGGCTATGAATTCATGGTGAGAAACTATCGAGTGGGAGATAAAAATACCTACGAGCCACGAAAAACTGAAATCAAAGAAATTACTACATTTTTACTTTCCTTGCTCTACCTACTAGTCCTACTACCACAGGTAAGGAAACTATAATATTGCTTTCCAAAAAATCTGGTATGGCGCACTCACACAACTTTCCATCACCTGACGCTAGTGTCACGCGCATCTCAATTAGGCTACTATTCAAAGATCCAAGCCAGCTGGTGAGAGGACAATAACGCTGGAGACACACGAAGTCTGCTATCTCTTCATAGTGAATGATTCAATAGAATCAACAGTTCGCAATTGAAATAATAACATTTTCTCGAATTTCGAGCTTATTTTAAATTTTAGGTGAAAACGTTACTGAACATTAATTGTAGAGATGCTTAATCTTTTCCACTTGGATTTTTTTTTCAAATTGTATCTGAAGCCTGATAATTCGGAATCTTAAATCAAACTTTGCATAGATGGGGCGGAGCTCCTGGAATTTTTACAGATATGGGACTTTTGGCAGTCCCCACGTAGTATAGGCATAGACATAGTTATCAATGACTATTTTAGGGATAAATTTGATCAAAATCGTTGGAGCCGTTTTCGAGAAAATCGCGAAAAACCCTGTTTTTTGACATTTTAGCCGCCATCTTGAATTGCATTAGATCGAAATTGTTTATGTCGGATCCTCTTATTTTAAGGACCTTAAGTTCCAAATTTCAAGTCATTCTGAGATAATTGGGAGATGAGATATCGTGTACACAGACGCACATACACTCATATACACACACACACACACACACACATACACACACCATATATATATATATATATATATATATATATATATATATATATATATATATATATATACAGACCAATACCCAAGAACCACTTTTTTGGACTCAGGGGACCTTGAAACATTTAGAAATTGGGGTATCTTAATTTTTTCGGAAAGCAATACTTTCCTAACCTATGGTAATAGGGCAAGGAAAGTAAAAAGATGATAGATTTTCTAATGATTCTAGTCATTCAAGTGAGAGTACGGTAATCATATTTTTCTTTCCCGTATTTCTTTAAGTGAAACTGTTGATACTGTGAAATCGTTCCTAGCTGATAAGAAAATTGAAGTGTCTCAGTGTATTGAACTTGACACTAAATTCAATTCATATAAATCGTTTAAAATTGAGGTGCCTTCCAAATCTTTTGAAAAGCTATTAAATTCTGAATTTTGGCCTTCGGGAGCTCTTGTGCGCCGATTCATACCCTACAGAAACCGTGTTAATTCCCTTGTTTTTTTTTTTTGGGGAAATCAAGCCTCAACCACTACTCAGGCTTATAAATGATAATAGGTACTCAAAAGAATACAAAACTAATTGTGGGTCACTGGAATGCCCAGAGCGTGAGAAACAAACAAGGCTTACTTTCATTGTTTGTAGAAAATGAAAAACTTGACATTTTATGTATGAATGAACATTTTTTGACTTCTTTTGAAATTGATTTTTATATGAAGATATCAGACCTAGTTCTTGCTTCAATTTTTTGTAGATGTGTGACGAGATGTGGGGGATGTGCCCTCTATGTTCGAATTGACCTTGACTTCAATGTTATTGATGTAACCCCTTTTTGTTGCGAACTTGACCTTGAAGTGGTTGCCATTTCAGTGCCTAAATTACGTGTTATTATTGTGTCTTTGTATCACTCACCTAGTGGGAATTTTGTGCTTTTTTGTGAACTTTTTGAACGGCTATTGATATCTTTAACCAAGAAATATGATTCTGAAATTCTGATTGCTGGTGATTTCAATGTTGATTTTATCAGTGATGCTCCAAAAACTCGATCTGTTATTGAATTGCTAAAATGTTATGGAATGTATATCACCTGCACTGAGCCTACAAGAGGAAGAGCTTGCCTTGACAACGTTGCAGTTAGCCTTCAGTCTGAATTTTGCAGCACAAATGTGATAGAGTTGCATGGGGATGACCACTGCTTTGAGGACTGCTTGCATCCTCCCGAAAGCGGCTGAGGCACGTGTCGCGCCCTCTTCTACCTGGCATGCTGATTACATTTTTCGAACGAGACCTGTGCATGAATCGGCCCTTGAAAATTTCAGAGGTGTCTTGTCCAGTACATCCTGGAATGATATTTTCCTCTCCTCAGGTGGTACTGAGTTGTTTGCAGCTTTTTTCAATATTTTCGTGACAGATTCGATTTCTTTCTTCCTGAGATTGTCAGGCCTCACCGCCCCCAGGCACTAAGGAGGAGACCTAGACATCTGGATGGCCACAGGGAGTGGTATACTGATGATCTGGCAAGACTTAAGGGACTCATGATCGCCCTCAAGAACCGATGTGAGGATGGTGATGCTGACAGCTCTGCTAGATATAGAAACTTCAAACAATTCTACAAGAGGAGGATCGAGCTGGCTAAGAGGTTTGCAACTGAGTGACAGATTGAGGATGCACCTAACCAATGCAAAGCTGCCTGGGATGTGATAAATACAAACAGATCCATGCCATGGAAAAAGATCGACTTTGCAAGCCCGGATGATTTTAGTGGCTTCTTTGTGGGTTCGGTTCAGGATATAGTGGATTCCCTGCCAGATGCTGCCATTGATCCAATTGATCTGTTGGAAGGAAGAATCCAGCCGGGACTGGAGCATCTCTCCTTCTTTCGCCCCACCACACCAGCTGCCTTGAGGAAGATCATACGCTCTTTCAAACCCTCAAAGCGTCCAGATATGTTTAGCATGTCTGTGAGCATGCTTCGAGAGGTTGTTGATGCCATTGCAGTTCCTCTCTCTGCATCTGTCAATGAGTGCTTGAGGTCTGGAAATTTTCCTGATTTCTTGAAAACATCAAGAACTGTCCCAGTCTTCAAGAAGGGTGATCGTGAGAACCTTTGTAGCTTCAGGCCAATCTCCATAACTCCTGTCTTTGGCAAGGTGATTGAGGCGTGATAAAGCCCTCAGCTGGAGGCTTTTTTGAGGAGAATGGCCTGTTCTCCAACATGCAGTTTAGTTTCCAAGTTGGGAGATCAACAGTGGATGCAGTCGACCATGTGGCTGAGCAGATTGATGCTGCCTTTGAGGATGGTGAGTCTCTTGCTCTTGCTCTTTGTGATCTGAGCCAAGCCTTTGCCTGCGTGGACCATGGCATTCTTCTTAGAAAGCTGAGCTTTTATGGTTTTGGAGACTCTGCCTTCTCCATCTCGGGCTCTTGCCTTTCAGAAAGGACTCAGCTTGTCTCCCTTCAGTGGTGCGGACTCCTGGACACTTCCGGTAACTTTTGGTGTTCCTCAGGGATCGGTGCTGGGGCCCACTTTGTTCCTTGTCATGATAAATGACTTCGACGACCACGGTTCCTCTCTGATGTTCGCGGATGATGCATCTCTACTGTCATCGGGTGCTGAGCTTGATTGGGTTTTAGAGGCATCTGTGGAGCATCTTCGATCTGCCACTTCATGGTTCCTGGCTAATCGATTCCAGCTGAATGAGGACAAGACCCAAAGGATCATCTGCAGCTTGTCACGTGAGCCGCGTGACCCTCAGAATCCAGTGAAGCTGCTGGGTTTTGTCTTGGACAGCAAACTCAGCTGGAACAGTCATATACAGCAAGTAACCAGTCGGCTCTCCCGCATTTGCTTTCTGCTGCTCAAGATGAGGGGCCTGGTGACTGAGAAGTACCTGATAATGATGTATCAAGCGCTCTTCCATTGCCACATTACCTATGGCTTGCTTCTGTGGGGTCATTCAGCGGGGGCTGCTGATGTGCTGAGACTGCAAAAGAGGGCTATAAGAATTATAACAGGCAGCGATCATCTTGCCCACTGCAAGCCCATCTTTGCTCGCCTTGGTGTACTGACTGTCTTCAGTGTTACATTGTTACATCATCCTGTGCTTGGTGTATGTCAAGAAGATACAGCATACTCTAGTTGCCCGTAGTGACATCCACCGCCACAACACCAGGCGCAGTGAGCTGTTGGATATCCCCAGGAGACGCCTCCACCGATCACAGGCCAGTTACAGGATTTCAGCCCTGAAATTCTACAACAAGCTGCCTAATAGTGTGAAGCAATTGGATGAGGCCGCCTTCAGGAGAACCGTCCGGAAGCTGCTGTGTGCAAAGGCATACTACAGTGTGAACGAATTTATGGGTGATGATTTGAATTTTTATTGAGAGCGTGAGCGCTGGATCACAGCCATCTGAACAGTTACAGTTTTTTTTTTCATGTGTTTGTACGTGTTTTGATTTTTTGACGCCATCTATCCCGCAATTGTGGGTAATGGATGAAGCTGAAGCTGAAGGTATTAAAAATTGAGGTACGGTACCTCATTTTCAAGTTTTTACACGTTCTAATAAGGTTGTTGGTGTGTGTGTGTGTCTGTTAACATGATTACTCCTTTTCTAATAAACGGATTAACTTGAAATTTTCAATTCTCGTACCATGAAGATATATAAATGCGATAAAATTATATTATTATATGGCGAATGATGATTAAAAAGCAATGTTTTTACGGTTTTTTTAAACTGCTCTAAGATTTTTTTCAAATCTATACCCTGAATAGCTGTTTATAAGCCCTATATCAACTGACTAACATTTCTGTAAAAGCTACATTCTCGATAAAAATGGATTTTGTTAAATGTCTATCACGATTATCTCAAAAATGGCTCAACCGATTTTTTCTAAATTGATGCCCTGAATATACTAGGCTCCATTCAAATTCTTTTTTATTGCTGTAAGATTTTTTCAAAATGCATAACAAAGTCAAAACATAAGTTATAATAATCATAAGATCACATATTATTATCTAACAGTTCATTTTAATGACACAGTTCATTTTTACATTAATTGGCATGAGTCTTCTTCTGTATATTTTCTGCATGCAGGTTTAACTTCGAGGAAATTATTTATTGGTAAACTTTTAAAACGTAGCATTGACATACAAAAAGTGGTGAATGTAGATAATATACAACGTTTAGAAGCAGCCCATTACTAAGGTCTGTTATTCGAGTACTGGCAAGTGGCAACAATGCTTCTTGATCAGAAAACCAAAATGGTGTCGATTCTGTTTGTAATAGGCCTAATTTTGTAGGTTTTCAACCGGCTTTTTGCTCTTTTAATTAAGTTTATTAGTTATTGCGTTGATTTATTCATTTGAAACTGAAATATTTTATGAAAATGTGTGTGGTGTTTAAAGAATTCATTCTTCGTAGTTTCTCTAGCCCCTATACCGTACTTAACACTTTAGCCCCTATGATGAATTAGAAAAGTAAGTTTCTTTAACAATTATAAAATAGGCTTATTTTTTTCTTTATTCAAACATACGTTAGTTTAACACAAACTAAAGATAAATATAAACATAAATATTTTAAAACATAAGTTTTATTGTTTTAAACTGTTGAAGTTTAAATCTAGCTACATAAAAAAATTACAGCCTAGTTTGCCTACTTGAGATTGAAGTAACAATTTGTAATGGTTTGTTTCATTCAAGGCATTTCATCAATAATGAAGGTCTTCAGCAGTACCAAAGACAACCAAATGGTTGTTACAAATGTGAAAGAGCAAGTGACAAATTCTATAATTACCAATCGTCAGAATGGGCAGGTGATGTTATTAAATACATCTGCAATACAGACTTCAATATCTTCTCAAATGGTAAGAAGCATTTAAAAGTGTTTATTAACTTTTTACTCACTTTATTTTACTATTATATATACCTGTGGTTTGCAAAGAAATCAGTAAAACAAGATTAAATGGATTGAATTTCAGGTAGCTGAATACTAAAACCGTTTTTCAGTTGGGCGCTTTCAAGAGTTACAAAAAATAGATATTTAAGAATTGGAATAATTCTAATTTAAAATAAGATTGACAAATTTATTAAATTAGCCTACGTAAAAAAATATTTTGACAAAATACATATGTACCGTACCTAAATCGTTTATTGATGATGAAAATTATTGGTATAAAAATTACGACTGTAGAGGCTAGCGATAACAATAATCAGACAGACAAGATAAGATAGCCACGGGTTGAAGCTTCAATCTGTCTTTCCCCCGTTTTTAATATTGAAAGTTCAGTAGTTGTGAATCTGAAACGCGAAAGGAAGGAGCATGCTGCTCGTCGCCGCAACATCACCCGCAATCGCAATATAAATTCTCCGAATATGAAGTACCCTGCGCAGGTAGTACATTCAATAGGCAGTCTATACATTCTTACCAAAAAACGGTGAGTCGCTTTATCTTTATTATTTCGCTTAAATTAAGCAGTCCATTTATACTATAACCGCCTCTCCATTTGGCCGCTCCGCAGCTGGATCGTGGTCGAACAAAGCCACATTTAATAATTATTTTCTCAAAAAAAGCATCTCTATTCTGATTAGATTTAATTTCTGTTAGGGCAAAATTAATAAAATTCAATATATCTTGTCTATCTGATACATGTTACTGCTATGCTAATATTCATGTTAGAATTGGTGTAACTGCATAGATAAGGATATCTACGTTATAGTAGTAAACGTCCTTGAAAATGTCTAATTAAGAAGAATCGCAAACAAACATGTTTTCTGAAGAAAAAAGATTACGCATATTGGAAGCTAAGAAAAATCAATTATTTCAAAGAGTGCAACAAACGTATGAAGCTAGCAAAAATCTTTCAATTGCCGCAGATAAAAATGTATTCCTAGTTGAGATAGGTACCCTTCTATTAAAGAAGCTAGAGATGAGTTTGGAACTTTGATTGATGATATTAATCAATTATAACTGAAATTGATAACAATTATCAACCCAATTTCCAAGCTATTGATTCTTTTCAAGATTTGTTCCGCCATTATCAGAGTGGAGAAATCTCATTTATCGCGCATGAGAAAAAGGAAACTAAAAATAAATCTGCTATTGGAATCAAACCTAAAATTAAATAAGCAATTTTAGAACTTCCTGGATTTTCAGGAGAAATTTTAGAATGGCCCACATTCTATGAAATTTTCAGAATAAATATTCACGAAAATGCTCTAACATCTGGAATATTGCCAACCGCTGAACATTATCCTATTCTGTGGAAAACTGACTGAAGAAACTTTTCTGAAGAAAACTGAAGAATCAAGACAAAAGAAACTTTGCTTCTTATTATTTAGATAAGATAATTGATTTTAAACCTATTAAAATTCATTCATCCAATGGATTAAAAGGTTTTTACAAAATTCGTAGCATCACAGAGGATGCTATTAAAGTGCTTTGATTTAGCTGATTTGATAATTTTTCAACTAGCTCTCTCAAAACTAGATCCAGCAACTGTACATTCTTTCGAAATGGATTCTAGAAAAAACGCAATTCCAACTTATGATAAACTGTTGAATTTTATCAGAGAAAACGAAGAAATTCTGTCTCGCAACCCAAAAAATTACACTCCAGAAAGCTCCATGAAAGACAAAACTAGAATCAATAATAAACATTCACATTCTTTCTCGATTAAGAAAAACAATAATTTTATCAACCGCCTAAATGTGTGATGTGCAGTGAATTACATCAATTGTATTCATGTCCAGTTTATAAGAGCTTGCCTACAGCTAATAGATTCTCGACAGTGAAGAAAAATAATTTGTGTGATAACTGTTTATCTTCCTAGCATACAGCAAAGAATTGTAAGAGCACAAAATCATGTATATTTTGTAGAAAACATCATCACTTTAGTTTACATCGTGATAATAAATTAGAATTGACAAAGGAATCAGACGAAAAGAGATGTAGTACATTTGATTAATCATCATAATCGCCTCAATTGCTTTCGCATTGTTCAGTAAAATCGCCTGTTAGCTCATTATACATTATGCGCTCCTCCAACGACTGTGAGATTTCTTCCCTTCTGGAGTCCTGATTTATAGTCATGTTTACTGCCTACAATTACGGGGCTACAAAGAAAGTATCAATACCTTATTTCAAAACATCATTCCGAGATGCTGAGTTTATCGATTAATATGCGAGAAATTAATCATGAGCATCTTTCAAAATTATTTTCAGAATCAAAGCATACTGATCAGTACGTCACCACCACAAATGGCGAACATGTCAAGCTCAGGAAAAAATGACATTCTTGTTTCAAACGTTCACCTAGTTTCAGCTCTCCAGTCTCCAATCATCTGGCCCGGGGATGCTTCCATAAAAAAGGTGAGCCAAGCTCTATCCAATAACTCATTGATATTTATAAACTCAACTATCCTTATTTTATAGGGTTATGTCCACATAACCTACAAACTTGTGCGTGGACAATAGCGGGAAATGCTATGCAGAGGCAATGATAATGATAATCAGTCAGAGAATTGAGAGTGCTTCATTTGATGAAAATTATAAGTTGTTAAAATCTGTTCACTTATATGGGCTACTTTATTCAAATTAATAAAAACTATAAAACTTGTAGTACCCTATTATTTTAAAGTTTTTATAAAAAGGTACTACAAGTTTTATATTGTTTTTATTAATTATAAGTTGTACAGCTTTTTTGGCTGAGGATGATCCCCACATAATCCATAGTATTGTGTGCAGTCATGGAAGGAATGATAAAGGAAAGATGTGGTCCTAGAGTCTCAGATGGTATCCAAACCATCGGGAAGTGATTTTGAAGCACATAATAAATTTAATGTTTGTTAGCGGATCCGACTAATTTAATCAGCTAAAACTGGACGAATTTTGAGTTATTTCTAATTAGTGCTACTTTCTATAGAAATAGCTTTGCATTAAATAGTTTTAATTAGTGCTATTTCTTCAGCAAGACTTGTCTATATAGAATTAATATTTGAATTAATGTTGCGCACTTTTCACAAACTCAACTGTACACCATTATTTGTATAATAGGCTACTGACAAGACAGGAAAAGACAATGAACGTGTAACCAGAGCCAATCCTACAAGCATAATTGCCAACGATGCCACCGCGACTGCGGCCCCTACCTTCCTCACAATCATGGCTCCTCAAAGCAACTCTGTTTTCAACGCCTCGCAACCTGCTCCTCAGGTGAGCTAGTAGTGCAGGTGAGGTGGTTTCATTTTCTAATCAAAACTTCTCGCTCTAAATAATTCATGCTCTATTCATTTACATTTTTAATTTTTCAAGATTCAGTTAATCACTGGAATTTGAACTGAAACTCTATAAAAATTTTATTTCGAGTATAATGCTCATATGTGTTGTGCATGACATTCTATAGCATAAATGCTAGAAATAATATTATTGTTCAGGAGTTGAGGTAATGAGAAATGTATGAATCTTGTAAGTGAGTTAGGAACCATCGGAGAATTGTATCTAATTTGGAGCTGACCAGAACGTGGTAATCTGTCCAGCAAGTGCTCGTCATTCATATTTTCGTAGTGAACTGGTGCAGTGTCGGACTTTGAGCAAATTGAAGCCATAGATTTGAAAGCTATTAATATCATCAAATTGTTTTGAATTCAATATGATCCAAACCACAGTTTCAATGGAAATATCTTCATCAGATAATTTTTAAACTCTTATTTCAGCATTACAACTATGTAGATTGTTTTTAGTTATTGTTATACTGCAATTTCTTATATTTCCAGTTACAGCAAGAGATCTCAATAATTTCTAGGCTCAAACATATTGTTGTTTCTATGATATTCTTATTCTCAATGCATTTTAACAATGCATTTTTGTTATATTAATTGTTATTACCAAAATCAATACATGCTACAATATGTTAATTACTCATTTGCCAAGGCAAATTTATAGTTGTATTTCAAGCATTGGTAATGATGAGGGGATCAATGATAATACAGAGTGTTTCAGAGAAACGGGAAATTTTGAAAGTTGAATAATTCCAAGTAAACCAACTCTTTAAATAACGTTTTTCATATCATACAATAGTAAAAATAATGCCATTTTAGAATAAATAATACCGTAACATTTATTTTTTGAAGATGACATCTTGCAGGTATGTTCCTTCTCTACGCAAACATTCCTGTAGTCTCTTCATCACATTGTCCATGGTTTGACGTAACATTTCAACTGGAATTTGAAATCGCTTCTCGAATCTTGGATTTCAATTCTGCAACAACGGAAGAATTGAAAGCCAAGATTCGAGAAGCAACAACGGAAGAATTGAAAGCCAAGATTCGAGAAGCAACAACGGAAGAATTGAAAGCCAAGATTCGAGAAGCGATTTCAAATTCCAGTTGTAATGTTACGTCAAACCATGGACAATGTGATGAAGAGACTACAGGAATGTTTGCGTAGAAAAGGAACATACCTGCAAGATGTCATCTTCAAAAAATTAATGTTACCGTACTATTTATTCTAAAATGGCATCATTTTTACTATTGAATGATATGAAAAACTTTTTTTAAAGATTTGTTTTTCTTGAAATTTTTCAAGTTTCAAAATCTCCCGTTTTTCTGAAACACCCTGTACAAACGTTTTCATTTACGATGATTTCATGAATGGAGAGAAGAGATGAAGGTTATGTACTATGTGCCACATTTTCAATGTTTTTCTGTCCAAAACAAAATTCTTTTTCTTATTATAGTCTATTATATGTTGCAGTTTATAATGTTAGGTGAACTGGCTCCAAACCAAATATTATTGTCAAGCCCTGGCGTTGGCGTTGATGAGAATGCAGAGATAATCCAGTGCAAGCAGTTGAACAACAGTGAACCAATAAAAATGGAACCAAAGGTGGCAACCAATGTGCTCGTTATTAATGAGGCGAGGGCCAATGCTAAAGCCAATGCCAATGCATGTGGCCAAGTGAAGCAGTCAAAGCTAGTCAATGCTCTTCCTGCCACTGGTCAGTATTATTATTATTATTATTATTTCATTCCTCAATCTGATAAGATCTTTAAGATCTTCTTAAACCTGTACCAGGGTGATATTTGTAGCGGTTTTGAAAATATCATCAACTCATTTATTTCATTAAATCGATTATAGTCTGAAAACACAAATTGAAATAGTCAACCACTTTTATTATATAATACAATATAAACAAAACCGTTATTCTTTATTAATTCATACAACAAGTACATCATCAAAAATGATAGAGAGAAAAAAGTAACCTTGTGCTATTCCTCTCCCAAATTTAGATAAGGTTACATGGTCTTGTGGCTTCACCAGCCACATCTTCAGCTGTTTGTGGCTGGTAAAGCCACGAAACCAGGTTCTGTTTATATTATAGTATTATATAATAATAAAAGTAGTACAATTTCAATTTGTGTTTTCATTATGGAAAAGTACCACAACATCACACACAACACAACTGTAATGTCAATTCCAGTCTATCAACTTATCTCTTGAATCACTGCAAATAGGCTGCATTTCCTACTCACAAATTTGTTTTATTATTCTGAGTAGTCTGTGTTGATTTCTTACAATATTGGATTGAATATAAATATTCTCTAGTAATGTTCAATATTTAATTTACACTAAAAACGCAATGATTTCTTCTCCTTAGTATTATGCTGTAAAGAATAAACTTTGCAAACTAGTAGTTAAAAGTTGTTTTTATGATGAACAAAGTGACTTATCAAAGTTTATTCCAGTAATATAAATGCATATATCAATTTCCAAAGTTCACGAAATATAATTTAACTGATTAATCATGAATAATCAATTTCGTAATTTTCACTTTCCAAGTAGGCTATATCTTGATTGTGGCTAAGTAAATCTTAATTCCTGGATCTTTCCATATATGGATCAATCATATATATGTTCTCCAAGAATCTTGACTTGCTCATGAATTTTATTCTTTGTGGATTGCTGATTTCAATTCATTTTATTTTATTTATTTATCTATATTTTTCACAAAGAAGCACTGATTGAGAGAGAAAAACTAAGGATACTCCTTGTACTATTTCTCTCCTTAGTTTTTCTCTCCCAAATTTAGATAACATTTTAAAAGTCCGAAATAGGGTTATGATTTCACTTTACTAAAATTTAGTCCATTTTCACTCAAAAACAACGAAATCTAAGATTTTTGAATTTTGACGGTTAAAAACAGAATAAAAATTGCCTCGATAAACCTTTATCCTTCAATTTAATCAATTTTGACGTGACAACGTCTTATAAATTGGTTTGCCGGGTGACACTTCAAGAAACTGCGTTACGTTCCCACGTTATGCGCTCACAATGAGAGCGAGTGAGAGCGTTCGTTTCGGTTCACGGTCGTCTGGAAAGAGCACGAATAGGAGCAG
The DNA here is from genome assembly GCF_014356525.2 of Nilaparvata lugens. Lineage (NCBI taxonomy): Eukaryota > Metazoa > Arthropoda > Insecta > Hemiptera > Delphacidae > Nilaparvata > Nilaparvata lugens. The sequence goes on along the minus strand of NC_052508.1, from coordinate 58,579,833 downwards.
TGGCGAGCAAAGCAGCAGCCCGAAGGCATTCACCTGGAGAGAGAGTGAAACGGAGCAGTCAACCTGCGCAGGCGCCGCAAGCAATCTCCTGCGACTGCGCCTGCTTAGGTGAATAAGGTTGTGGAATGTTGTGAATGTGAATATGTTGTAGTAATCACAATAATGCATAATCACAATATAATCATGCATAAGTGAATAGGTTATGTTGTAGTAATCACAATGTTGTGGTTCAGTGCGAGATTCTTTGTATAAATTAATGTTTTCAATATAATTCTTTGTATAAATAAATGTTTTAAATTGTTACTATTATTTCATCCTTCTTCCTACTATACGAATGAATATTCACATTAAAATTATTTTACCACTCAAAGTCGTTGTCACGTAAAACTTTCGCCCGTATACCGACTTTACAGGCAACCATGCAATTTTTTAGGTAGTTTTTGATTGTAATACAAATATCTAGTTCCAAGACTGGATGAGAGATAGCAATAATTTGATAGAAAAGTTTCAGTTTTAAATTTATTTTCAGATGTGGGTGCGCATGTTGGAGTATCAGAAGGACGGACAACTTCAAAAAAGCGTAGTAGAAAAGTGAACGGCGTAACACAAACGACGTCAGATATCCAAACTCATTCATCCACAAACAGCCAATCAACTGTCTCCATTTCTAAGCTAATACCTCCTACTGATTTGCAAACTCAAGCTGCAACTTTGCCACCTAACAACCAGACTACAGGTATGTTTTAGTGACTTTATTTCTAATGTCATAGAATTAAGATTACTATTTGATATTATTAGCAACAAAGGAGATCAAAGTTATTCAATTGAGATTTTACATCTCAGCTTCAGATTTATGAAATTGAAAACATTCTATACATTATAGATGATAATATACATGAACTGAAATACATGATAAAATGAATGTAATCCTTGATAAAGGAGTGTTTTAGGTTTAGTGCGTCGAGTGTACAGCTTCCAGCCAATTAACTGCACATATCCACACAGCGCGGATCCTGTGTGTCGAATCTGCTAATAGATACCACCCTCACAGAAGAAAGACTTGGCTGATAATTTGACCAATTAAGACAAGGTTATTTGCTAGTCGTTCCGCTGAACAGACTATAGCCGGTTTTTGTGGTGATTGAAACTAGTTTCAGAGACTAACCAGAACTGTTTTCATTGCACTATAAATCTTACACTATAAAAAACTATGAAACCTATTGATTTATTCATTCATCAATACAGAATCACTTACAATGATATTGGAAGAGCAAAAACAGGCGAACCCTTTAGTATTCCTCTTCCAAATTTAGATTATGAGTTCAAAATAAGGCTAAGCTACTTTTTACTTTCAACTTCAAATCACAATTTTCCGTCCAAAAGTATTTCCATTCGAAATTTAGAATTTGGAACGATTAAAAATAAACAATACAAATGAAATACCACAACACCAACATATTGAATTAACTGAGAAATTCATAATATACTCGTTGATGACCTAAGTAGTTCTGAGATTATGAAAGCAGTGAAGATTATAAAGTAGCCTGTAATATAGCCAGTTGAAATCTGAAGATAGAACCTAGTTTACAGCGGTGCCAGCTTGTTGGGTAGGACATAGATATGTGTAAGAAGCTGGTTGCTCTACATTCACGCTTCTTCTTTCTAATCATATGAACCATATGACTTGTTAATAATTTACTAATGTTGTTTATCAAACTATCATTGAATGTTCATATTTGTACAGTTTAAGTTATTGAGATTATTTATATTATAATTGACATTAAAAATCGATTTTCTAAAGTAAATGAAAATCTTTCGTCAATTATTCATTAATGTGCGAAGTAAGATCATTATAAATCGATTTTTTTGTTCAACATGCCGAAAAAAGGTAAGAGTGAATTTTCAATTGATATTGATAGGAAATTTGTTTTGGAAAAATTCTCGGGGAAAATTGGACAAAATGCAAAATTCTGGCTGGAAGATTTTGAGAAAGAATGTATCCGTTACAATATCCACAACGATGAAGAAAAAATAACATGTTTAAGACTATTTTTAGAAGGGAGTTCTGAAGATTGGTATACTTCCAACAAATATAAATTAGGATTGAAAAATTGGAATTTGTAGTCAAAAACATTGGCTAAGCTCTAGCCGGCCTGCTCCCCCTGCTATCTCAGTTATTATTGAAGATATCGACTCAATTTTTTTTTTAAATGAAAGAGGAAGACAAAATAAAGCGCGCTAGCATATTTTTATACCATTTGATTTAATTTTAATATTAGAAATAGCTGTTTCAAAACTAACCTTATTCTATAGAATGGACGATTCTAAATTATAATGATTTGTATCAACTATTATTAAAGATATTATGGGACTAAATTTTTTTAATGAAAGAAGAAGAAAAAATATGTGTCGGTAACTGAATAACAATTCTAATCAATGAAATTTAATGTTATTAATATTAACAGCAAATTTTGAATTTTGTCCAACCTATAATACTATCATGTTTTTACTAGCACCATAGAGTTGTAGAGTTATAGAGTTGCTGCTCTATTCTCTACAGGTCACAAATTTGAAGCATGCTAAATAGAGTTGTCATCGGTTTTTGAAATTGCTCGATAAGAAAGATTCCGATTTCAACTTGTTCGATTAATGATTCAAGAGTTCAATATTTATTTTATTGTTTTTTTATTGTTATTGTTTTACAAACTTCAATTTGATATATTTAAATTATAATTTGTTCTACATTTTTTCCCATTATTGGAATACTTAATACATAATCGGGGAGTCCGATCTCACTAGGCATCAAACCTGCATCCTTGTAGAAACCAATCTGAAAAAACAAACCAATTCAAACTTTTTTTTGAAAAAATTAGAAACCCCAATGGGTACTAAATTTTAAAGTCTCATTTAGGTATTAATAATTAAAGTTTATTTATTTATTCAATCATTCAGAATTATACAACTTACAGAAAAGTACCACAGGCTAACATATGCTTAAAACGGTTCCAGTTATAATTTTCACTACCTATCTTCAATTTTTTCAAAAAAAAAAATCCAATTTTGGGAAAAAAATAATTTTGAATTAGAACTCAAATGTATCAAATTTGAATAAAAATTCTAATTCCATCAAAGAGCTAACCATTACTGCTGACCACATTTTCTTCTGTATTTAATGCTATTGATGAAGTTGATAGGAAATCTGGAAAATATAAAAAATGTGCCAGTTGTTTGCCTGAAAAATGTTGAGAATATTTTTAAATGGAGCTAACCATAATTACTGCTGACCACATTTTCTCCTGTATCTAACGATATTGATGAAACCCTACCTACCAAAGTTTGATGTGACTATCAAACCTTAAGTGATGAAGACTGAGCAAGTCTGATGGTTGCTCAGTCTTTATCTGGTAAGGCTTTGTTATATTAGGTTGGAAAATGCTTGGTTAGAGGGGAGCTCAATGGTTGGGCTGGACTGCATTTGTTAGTTCGAGTTAGGCTTTGTTGGGTTGGGGATAATAAAAAACTCAGGTTACAAAGGTTTGGGTTGAAAAAGGTTAGGTTAGGGGAGGTTAGGTTGGAAAGATTTTGCATAGAAAGGATTTGGTTAGGAGGCATTAGCTTAGAAACACTTAGGTTGAGAAAATCTTAGGTTAGGAGATACTTAGGCTAGGAAACTGTTGGGTTGGGAAAAATTAGGTTAGAAAAAGCTTTGGTTGGGGAAAGCTTCGATTGGGAAATGCTTAGGTTAAAAAAAGCACAAGTTAGGGAAAGCTTAGGTTGGGGAAAAATTGGTGAGGAAAAGCTAAGGTTGGAAAAATCTAAGGTTAGGGAAAGCCTATGTTAGGAAAAGATAAGGTTAGGAGAAGCTAAGGTAAGGAAAAGCTTTGGTTGGGGAAAGCTTAGGTTAAGAAAACCTTGGGTGAGGAATAAGCTTAAGTTGGGAAAAGCTCTGGTTAGGAAAGCTTAGGTTAGGAGAAGCTAAAGTTGGGAGAATCTAAGGTTGAATGAAGCTTAGGTTAGGGAAAGCTTTGGTTAGTGAAAGCTTAGGTGAGGAAAAGCTTTAAGTTAGGAGAAACTTAGGTTAGGTTGGGTTAGGTTAGGTTAGGAAAAGCTTAGGTTAGGTTGGGTTAGGTTAGGTTAGGTTAGGAAAAGCTTAGGTAAGGTTAGGTAAGGTAAGGTTAGGAAAAGCTTAGGTTAGGTTAGGTTAGGTTAGGTTGGGTTAGGTTAGGAAAAGCTTAGGTTAGGTTAGGAAAAGCTTAGGTTAGGTTAGGTTAGGTTGGGTTAGGTTAGGTTAGGTTAGGTTAGGAAAAGCTTAGGTTAGGTTAGGAAAAGCTTAGGTTAGGTTAGGAAAAGCTTAGGTTAGGTTAGGTTGGGTTAGGTTAGGAAAAGCTTAGGTTAGGTTAGGTTGGGTTAGGTTAGGTTAGGTTAGGTAGGTTAGGTTAGGAAAAGCTTAGGTTAGGTTAGGTTGGGTTAGGTTAGGTTAGGAAAAGCTTAGGTTAGGTTAGGTGGGTTAGGTTAGGTTAGGAAAAGCTTAGGTTAGGTTAGGTTAGGAAAAGCTTAGGTTAGGTTAGGTTGGGTTAGGTTAGGTTAGGTTAGGTTAGGTTAGGAAAAGCTTAGGTTAGGTTAGGTTGGGAAAAGATTAGGTTAGGTTAGGTTAGGTTGGTTAGGTTAGGTTAGGAAAAGCTTAGGTTAGGAAAAGCTTAGGTTGAGAAAAGCATGGGTTAGGAAAAGCTTTGGTTGGGAAAAGTTAAAATTGGGGAAACCTCAGGTTAGGAGAAGCTTAGGTTAGGAGAATCTAAGGTTAGGTAAAGCTTAGGTTAGGAAAAGCTTTGGTTAGGGGAAGCTTTGGTTAGTGAAAGCTCAGGTTAGGAAAAGCTTAGGTTGGAAAAGCTTTGATTAGGGAAAGCTTTGGTTAGTGAAAGCTTAGGTTAGGAAAAGCTTTGAGTTAGGAGAAACTTAGGTTAGGAGAAGCTTGGGTTAGGAGAAAACTTAGGTTAGGAGAAGCAAAGGTTAGGATAAGCTTAGGTAAGGAAAAAGTCAAGTGTTAGGGAAAGCTTAGGTTAGAAGAAGCTAAGGTTAGGAGAAGCTAAGGTTAGGTAAAGCTTATGTTAGGAAAAGCTTTGGTTAGTTAAAGCTTAGGTTAGGAAAAGCTTAGGTTGGGAAAAACTCTAGTTAGGTGAAGCTAATTTTAGGAAAATCTCAGATTAGAAAAAGTTTAGTTTAGGAGAGATCTGTTCTTGGCCCAGGCTCAGTAAGCTTTGGTCATACTTGTTCAGGTTAGTAATTATTTGACTTGATTCAAGAGTTCTGTTGTGTATTTTTGAAAGAATAAGAACTCTCAGTAGAATTATTTCAATGATCTTTATTGATCACTTTATATTATTGTTAAGTCGAATACGATACAGAATAGAAAATACTAGAACAGGTGAACAGCGCCTTATGAATGTGTCTGTCTTTGTGTTTCAAATTCAATGCCTGTCTGATCTTTTTGAATGTTGTAGTGTAGAAATGTACAATGGATAATAATTTAGATTATAATGCAAATGTTTGTAATATTCATATCATATTCATGTAAAATAAATGTTGTTGGTAATAAATTGAATCAGTGTTTTCTTCATTTCTGTGCAATATTTTATGTTGACTACTCTGTTTAGGCGGTAGTTCAAATATATATATAACAAGTTCATTCAATTAAAATGTATCATTGTCATAAGAAAATGTGATTAAGAATAAAGGTTTGTACATTGTCCACCACTTCTTCAACTCCTAGTTCTTAACATTATAGTTCTTTCCATACTCAAAGAGTCTCCACTATTGAAAAATCTCTTTATCTTAACTCTTGAATCCTATCTCAATGTTCAATTGTTCTATTCAATCATCTTAATTACTATAAATATAAATGACTTGAACCTGACATAAATTGACCAGAACCTAATTGTTTTTTTAATGTTTAAATTAGTATTTTAGGATAGAATTTATATTACCGACACCTATTTTTTCTTCCTCTTCAATTTAAAAAAAATTGATTGATATCTTAAAAAATAGTTGAGATACAATTTATTGTGAGATACAATTATTGTTAGTCACATAAACCAAAAATTACCAATTTCTGTTCTGTTTCAGGGTCAGCTTTAGAAAGTTAATGTTAATTTAATGAAAAACTCCCCAGAATAATATCTAATTTCTATTTAATTCATCGATTAATCAATTATATTGTATTCCAATGTCCATGCTTGCCTGTAGTTACCTCTTCAATCACTTTCGAAGAAGTTGAATTGATGCGAACATTCATTCGAGCAATCGCTTATTTTGAAATCTTTAATTCGGCCATAAAATATGAGTCAGCTGTGCTATTGGCTTCATTAATCACAGTTCATTCTTCATTGTTTACATAACATCATTCTTCATTGTTGAGTCTCACTTCAGAAATTCAAACTGTTTTTTTTTTAATGTTTTAAAAAGTCTTTCAAAATAAAATTCATAGAAGCAACACCTATTTTTCCTTCTTCTTTCATCAAAAAAAAAAATTGAGTTGATACCTTCAAAAATAGTTGAGATAATAATATATTTAGAATCGTCCATTCTTCAAAATAAGGTTAGTTTTGAAACAGCTATTTCTAATATTAAAATCTAACTAAATTGTATAAAAATAGGCTAGCGCGCTTTATTTTTTCCTCCTCTTTTATTTAAAAAAAAATTTGAGTCGATATCTTCAATAATAACTGAGATAACAGGGGGAGCATGCCGGCTAGAATTTTGTCAAAACATTTCTCCAAACTTTTTCTAATAAAGGCTGGTCAAATGTGAGATATGCATATTCATTCAAATACATTGAAAATTTTGGATCTATGCTTGATTATGCTTTGAAGAAGGAACGATTATTGCTTATTCTTTTATTGATTATTGATTATTCTTTCTAATCATATGAACCATATGACTTGTTAATAATTTACTAATGTTGTTTATCAAACTATCATTGAATGTTCATATTTGTACAGTTTAAGTTATTGAGATTATTTATATTATAATTGACATTAAAAATCGATTTTCTAAAGTAAATGAAAATCTTTCTTCAATTATTCATTAATGTGCGAAGTAAGATCATTATAAATCGATTTTTTTGTTCAACATGCCGAAAAAAGGTAAGAGTGAATTTTCAATTGATATTGATAGGAAATTTGTTTTGGAAAAATTCTCGGGGAAAATTGGACAAAATGCAAAATTCTGGCTGGAAGATTTTGAGAAAGAATGTATCCGTTACAATATCCACAACGATGAAGAAAAAATAACATGTTTAAGACTATTTTTAGAAGGGAGTTCTGAAGATTGGTATACTTCCAACAAATATAAATTAGGATTGAAAAATTGGAATTTGTGGTCAAAAACATTTCTCCAAACTTTTTCTAATAAAGGCTGGTCAAATGTGAGATATGCATATTCATTCAAATACATTGAAAATTTTGGATCTATGCTTGATTATGCTTTGAAGAAGGAACGATTATTGCTTGAATGTGAGAGAACTATGACAGATGAATCTAGAATCTCACATATTGTTGTGGGACTACCAGTTCATATTCAGAATAGATTAGATAAGGAAAATATCGAGACCACAGAAGATCTGATGAATGAGATTCAAAAATATGATTCATTCACAAACTCAAACGGACATAGTCATATAAATAGCCAGAAAAAAGACTCAACAAAGATGGAAGAGATAAGAAGAAAGAAGACTCCTTGTTCTGTATGTACAGCCTTGGGAAAACCAAATCGCTTTCATCCTGCAGAGATCTGTAGGAATAGAAATAAAACAGTGAATTTCACAACCTGTGAGGAAAATACACTCGATGTTGATAACTCAAAAAACTGAATAAGCCGGCGTGTAAGTTCATTCCATTGATTACAGTTAATGTACTAGTTGATAAAAAGAAGATTGTAAAAGGGGTTTATGACAGTGGCTCAAATATCACTCTAATAAATCAGAAAATTGTTGATGAGCTGAAGACAAAACTTATGAACGATCATAACCTTTTTCGAACTATTAGTGGTGTGAATTTTACAAATCGCCGGGCCAAAATTCCAATGAAAATCAATAAAATCGAAGTATAAAATTAGATGTATATGTTGTGAAGAACAATAATTTCTCTTATGACTTACTTCTTGGATTGGATGCAATAAAAAAGTTCAAATTGATACAGAATGAAAATTTAGAAATTTTACAGAAGGTTGATGACAAAACAGATGTTGAAAGATTGAATTATGAGTCATCTGTCTTCTCTGTAAATATGGAAAGCAATCTGAATTATCTTGATACTGAAAAGAGACAAACAATAACAAGGCTGATTGAAGGTTATGAATCACTATTTGCAAAACACAAATATGATGTAGGTGAGGTAAAACATGCAGAGGCAGAAATCAAACTTTCAGAAGATAGATATATTATTAAGAAGCCATACAGAACGTGTATCCCAGATAAAAAAGAAATAGAACAACAAATTTCAAAACTTTTAGAGGCAGGATTGATTGAATATTCAACTTCACCATTTGCATCTCCTGTTACACTTGCCTTCAAACGAGAAGAAAAAAAAAATCACGGCTATGTATTGACTTCCGGGAACTGAACAAAATTGTAATACCAGAGCCACAACTATTCCCAAGAATAGAAGATATAACAGTGAAGGCTGGTAATTGTAAATGGTACACAGTACTTGATGTTAATTCAGCATTCTGGACAATACCAATAAAAAAAGAAGACAGAATGAAAACTGCATTTGTGACCCACGAAGGCCATTATCAATGGTTACGGATACCATTTGGTTTGAAGACCGCGCCTGCAATTTTTCAAAGAATATTGGGTAACACTTTACAAAAAAATAAGTTGACTGATTTTTGTACTTGCTACATTGATGATATTTTAATATTTTCAAAGACATTTGAGGAACACTTGAAACATATAAACCTCGTACTTGATGCGGTTTATAAAGAAGGGTTCAAGCTGAAATTGGAAAAATGTAACTTTGCAAGGAGTTCAATTAAATATTTGGGACACATAATTGAAAATAACTCAGTCCGTCCACTCACTGACAATCTCAAAGCAATTGAAAATTTCCCACAACCGAAAACCAAGAAGAATGTACGCCAGTTTTTGGGGAAAATAAATTTCTATTATAAATACATAGAGAATGCAGTGAAAGTTCTAGAACCTTTACACAATCTACTGAGGAAGGACATACCTTTTATCTGGTCAGAGACATGTGATAAAGCTTTCCAAAACGTGAAGAAATACTTATGTTCTAGTCCCGTATTACAAATTTATGATTATGAAAAACCAGTATTCATTTTCACCGATGCCAGTGGAGAGGGATTTGGAGCAGTACTGAAACAACCAAAAGAAAATAATGAGCTTCATCCAGTAGCATATTTTTCAAAAAAACTGAGCCCTGCTCAAAAGAAGAAAAAAGCTATTTAATGGGAATGTATGGCTATAAAAGAGACAATTATGTATTGGCAATATTGGTTGATAGGACGGAAGTTTACAGTGATCACAGACCACAAACCATTGGAGAATCTTAGAGTGAAAGCACGAACCGATGAAGAATTGGGAGATCTTATATACTACCTATCGCAATATGATTTCACATTGATATATAGCCCAGGAAAAGGAAATGTTGAAGCAGATACTTTATCAAGAAATCCAGTTTTAGAGCACTTTGAAGGAAATGAAGACATTTTAACAGTTGTGAATTTGATATCTATACAAGAAATAAAAGACGATCAAGAAAAAAACAAAGAAGCAATAATAATAGGAATGTTAAATATAAAGAGGACATATTCTACAAATGTATGAAAGGAAACAAAAGAATCTTCCTTTCTCAAGAAAAGGGTAAAGAATTGATTGAGAAAATTCATTTTCAACTAGGACATATCGGAACTCACCACACACTATTACACATACGTCCACATTACTACTTTTCCAACATGGATGAAATGGTCAAGCGCTATTGTGATTCGTGTCATATATGTAAGAAGAATAAAACAAGAAGAGGTCGCTCAATAGGATTACTTTCACAATTGGGTCCAGCTAGTGAACCGTATGAGATCATGTCGATAGATACTGTTGGAGGGTTTGGTGGAAACAACTCAACAAAACGATACCTACACATATTGGTCGATCACTTCTCTAGATATGCATTCACTTCAAGCTCTAGCGGTCAAACTACTAAAGAATACATTCGTTTGCTAGATCCTATCTTACAAAACCATTCTGTCAAGATCCTATTAGCTGATCAATATGCGTCTATCAAATCAAAAAAGTTTAGAGATTACCTACTCGAAAAAGGTGTTACAATGGTGTTCACATCGGTAGATTGCCCACAATCAAATGGTCTTAATGAGCGGCTAAACCAGACATTGGTGAATCGTATTAGATGCAAAGTCAATAGTCCAGAAGGAAGAACGCAGACGTGGTCGAAAATAGCGGAAAGTTGCACATCAGAATACAACAAGACAATCCATAGCACTACTAAATTTACACCAAGATATCTGCTATTGGGAGAGGATTTGGAAATAATACCATCACAACTGAGGAAAAAACGAAACTTACAAATAGACAGAGAAGAAGCAATAAAAAATTCCAATTTAAACCACAAACGGAACAAACTGAGATGTGATAAGAACAGAAGAATATATGGTTTCAAGGAAAAAGAACTAGTGTATATAGAAAAAGGGAACAAGTTGAATAGAAATAAATTAGATGAAGTTAGAAGTGGACCGTTCCCCATTATAAGAAGAATATCAAACTCAATGTATGAAGTGGCCTGCGGAATCAATGGGAGTGAACCAATCATCTGTCACTCAAGCAAATTGACACCTTCGAGGAAGTTTCTCGTTCAAGGGGGGGAGATGTAAGAAGCTGGTTGCTCTACATTCACGCTTCTTCTTTCTAATCATATGAACCATATGACTTGTTAATAATTTACTAATGTTGTTTATCAAACTATCATTGAATGTTCATATTTGTACAGTTTAAGTTATTGAGATTATTTATATTATAATTGACATTAAAAATCGATTTTCTAAAGTAAATGAAAATCTTTCGTCAATTATTCATTAATGTGCGAAGTAAGATCATTATATATGTTTATATATAAATGTTTTATAAAACTGCTAATTAAAAAGTTATGTATAAATGAACTGCTGCCTGCAAGCTTAGTATGTCTATTCCAGATGGAAGCAATGACATGGGCTACACAGCTCAGCTGTTGTCTCAACTGACCAACACAGCTGTTGAGCTGCCGGCAATCAGCTGTTCGCAGGTGTCGTCCGTGCTGTCGGCCCTTGAACCAGCTGGCAACAGCTGTGCCAGCATCGACAAGCAGACCCAAACCATTGAATGTCTGCGGACCCTTCAAGCGAGAGCAACCCTTGAAGAGAGAGTAACCCCTCAAGAGAGAGCAAACCTTCAAGCGAGAGCAACCCGTCAAGCGAGAGCAGCAGCTGAAGCGAAACGAGCGCCCAGAGAACCAAACTGTGACTCGGAAGAGATGAAACATTATCTCAGGTAAGATGAACGTCCAATCTTGCTTGGTAAGGTACAATTCTAAAAATGACCTCTATCTCTATATGATTCTAACTATAAAGGTGCGTACAGATATACGCGCCTCCAACACGCTCCGCTATCGCTCCGCCCTCGCTCCGCACATGAACGTTAAGGGAGATGTTGGCTCTTCTTGCGTTCCACTCTTGCTCCCCGGTCGATCATCAATCGATCTGCTCGAGTGACGTTCGATTGCGGAGCAGAGTGAAAGTCTGTACGCACCTTTAGAAATACAATACTCATGCAATTACTAGAAGGAGGATTGAGATGAGGATACAAAATTGCCACCTGAATAAGTCGGGTAGGAGATATCAGAATGAGTAAGTTCTCTTTTTTGGGAAAATTCCCCTGTTTTGACATACGATATCTCTGTCTCTCTTGATTTAAATTGGCTAAATTTGTTTCAAATATTGTAGATTATTCAAATTCAAATTAGTGTATTTTGAAACATGCCTCACAATGTGAAGGGCGATGTATGGTTATCAAAATTTTAGGAGTGCAAGAAATTGATAGCGAAGTTTGTTGAGGATTGTGAGGTTCGTACAAAGAAATTTCACAAGCAAAAAATTGGTTATTAAACTACTTTTCAGTCTCCATGCAATATGCTTGTTGAAACCAGAACTACAATACATTTTACCAAGGTACCTAGTATACCTAGGTACATTGCATTTTACAAATGTATTGTTTATACATGTATTATCTTGACCAAGGATGATGACAAAGTTGAGAGCTTCAATTGGCTTGGAAGCACTAGTGAGTAATTCTTCTAGTGAATAATTCTTTCGACATACATTTTCAAGAGCGATATTTTTATTGAAGCGACTGCTTAATTTTGCTTCTATGTTTTTTACAGAGCTCAGTATTCGGTTTTGAAGCAAGAAGACCTTGCCAATAATCTACCAGGAATTTATCAATGTTCCGAATGTATTTACCTGAGCACAAACTCAGCTAATGTAGGGACACATTTCGAGCGTTTTCATCACCTCAAGTCGACTGTAGCCACATTGCCGAAAAGGAATACTTTGAAATGCGTCGGGTGCAGTAATGTCTTCTACTCAAAACATTCTCTGCAGGTAGTGTACAAATCTATCAGTTCCTCTTATTTGTCTTTGGTCTATATCACATTTACAGCTCGACTACATTAAAATTTACAAACCTATAAGTATGAATAAATCTATCAAAGTTTTTAGTCTTGAGATTCGTATTCATACTTTTTTCCAGAATAGTCTCTGGATACGTATAAATCACAGAATAAAATTGTTCAAGATGTGTGTGATAGTTTTCCTACCAGTAAAACAGAAGTGTGGACTTGGCCTCAGAGGCTTTAATACTCTCAGCTCAGCTATAGTATACAATTTTAAATTATGTATTCCGAATTATATTAAGGCTTCTTTTGAGATTCTCGATTCAAAGTTACGTGAACTTTGAGCATAATAGTTAAGCATATATAATATGTATATTGCAGATTCTGCAATATACTTGAACATCATAATAACCTAAAAACACGAAAAATGTAAGATATCTCACTGTTGATCTGAAGTAGCGATATTGATCTAATGTGAAAAGTGAGCTTTCATATGTTTATAAGTATTTCATAAAATTGATTTATTTTTCACCGCGTATCAATTTTGCAGGTACATCTTGTACAAGATCATGAAGTCTCTGGCGCTGAAGTAAGTATGATGACGGACATCATAGTGAAACCACAGATACCTGAAACTGGGCCAAACGAACCAACAAAAGAAGGTATTGTTCCCTTTCTGTTGTTCCCTTATATTGCTTTCCCAAATGAACGTATTTGGTTGTAATCCATCCAGCTCGTTCTTTGAATTCCTGTTTTTAGGACATAATATTCATGTCAGTATTATTCGTGGTTGTGATGTAATCTTCATTGCCCTTCTACTTATGAGTATGATAAGTATTGCTTTCCTTGAATGTACGTATTTATTTCAAAATCAATCATCACGCTACATCAATAAAATGAATAAATAATTCCTAAAGCATTGATTAAGCCAATTAATATTATTAATATTATTAGCGCATGACTTTGAATGGTGGGGAGACCCAAGGGTAGTTCCACCTCGCCGTATATAATCCAAAGTTCACTAATGCGAAACCGTACACTAAGGTTATAGTGAGCACAATACTTTAAATTTACACTTTTCAATTCGGAATAAAGTTCATTTTGATGTTAAAAAGTCCAATTATATACAAAACCAAAACAAAACACAAAACCACTAAGCCAAATTTAGAAAATATTGAATTTAAACAATAAATTTAGAGCCGAAGATTTATAGCACGTTACAATTTTGCCATGGCAACCATATGATGAGCCAATATGAAAACAACAGATTTCTATTTTTTTCAGAAGAAACAAATACCTACAACAAAGAGCAGAATACTGACAGAACGATACCAAAATCTTCTGTTTCAAAATCAAATTACTACATTGCCAAAAGTCTTGTCATCGATTTGAGAAGACCGATGCAAAGCAAGTCTCCCGTTATAGCGGCCACTGCTACCTGTGTGCATTCCGAGACTCGCAACTCAAATGAAGGATCGACTACAATTGACTCCACAGAGTTGACCAATTCGCAATACTTGGTCGATCTCACAGCTCAGTTTTCAGCTGCCGCTCAGAAACTACCACTAACTAACACACAGCAAGGTAATGAAATAATGAATTAGTTTTGAATGATTAAGTTAGCTCGAAAAAATCTTTACTCGCCGCAAATTGAAATGCAAGTACCTACAAGCCAAGCTGCATGTTCTAAATAAACGTTCACTTGTACAAAATATATGTTGAACGTGCCAAACTAACATCTCATTCACTGAGTCTTTTGGCTGGAGTTTGGATTCCCTTGTATAGAACCCCCTTTTCTTCCATATTTCTTATTTTTCATAGTAAAACTTTTCTTGTACCTACTATAATATGCTCTTATCCTTCTTGACGTATGCATTTTCATGCTCTTTTAACATGTTTATCAATTTTTCGTGATCCACCTTTGTTAGTGTAAATTATCAAAAAAAAAAATGGCAAAGTATTCTCTCTGGTATCTTTTGCTGCGTGAGTGGTAATCAACTGTTAGATTAAATGTATGCTCATACAATTTATATTTGAATGTCTGCGTACACATATTCGCGCTTCCAACCAGCACCGAGCACGCTCCTCCCTCGTACCGCCCTCGTACCACCATCGAACCACAGTCTCACCGCTCACGCACCCATCATGAACGTTATGGAAGATGTTAGATCTTCTCGCGTTCCCCGGTCGAACCACTGTTGCTCGCCGGTCGATCATCAATCGCTCTGCTGGAGTGACGTTCGGTTGCAGAGCAGAGCGAAAGTCTGTACGCACCTCAACGTTGGTAGATGTGAATGATGCTTAACTCCTTTAAATCACGTGAAGAGTATCTGAATACAGAATCAAACTACGGTATGACATATCTAGTTTATTCATTGCATCGAAATCCAACTAATGAATTCTAGCTGAATACTTTATCGTTAAGATGTTTCAATATCATCTGCAAGGATTATTCTCTTTTTTTACTCTAATTACAAAGCTTACCTGAGAAAGTTCAATATACTTTGTACTGTTGTGGTTGATGTTTATTTTTTCTCTTCAGATGAAAATAATAGAGACGTCGTCACTAAGGATGAGAAAACTGTTGAAGATGCTCTCAAAATGAAAGTGAATGACAATGAAGATAAACCAACAAATCAACAAAATATTCCGATTGTCGAAATGGAAGTGAATGAAACGCCTATTAGCCGTAGTAAATCCGATGTGGAGACAAGAGAGAAGTTCACCTCGCCTGCTAAAAAACGTGGGAGACCAAGTAAATCAAAAAGCTCTAGGATCAAAAAGTCTGTGACTGACGGAGAGACGGAAGATGACTATGCTGTGAGAGAGTGAGTTGATTGTTTTATGGCCAAGTTTAATATGAATGCTAAGCTATGCCTAGCCACAAATCACTATAAAATTTAATAAATAAGATATCAAGATCATATAATATTACAGTCAGTATCATTTATACAGCAGACATTATACTTGATATAATATTCATTACTGTATAAATCTATCTTATTATATTTAAAAGTAAGGAATTGCCTTATACATGTACAGGATAGGCAATACACAGAGGCGAGGCGTCCGGTCATCTCTGGATTCGCCGATGACTGGACAGAAATTGATATGTAATGTGTATATTATTAAATTGAAAATATTTAAAATAAATATAAATACAAAAAAAGGCTAAGAAACATAAAGAGAAATGTTTTTTTGCGAGCGAACCAAGCTTGAATAAAGTAGACTACTGCATCAGTTCCATCCGTTCAATTTGATTCTCAAAAATATGCGATACCAGTACTGCTATTTAGCATTGGTTACCACCACTCTTCTGCATCATCACTCGCCCTCTCCCCGTAAACGATGGTGGAGTAAACGGTCAAAGACATCGCTATTTCCTGTGATTCCACTGTTTCCAAATTCACTGCAATTCCAAACCGTACGATAATTATTTTGTTTGCAATTTGTTATTGATAATAACAATAATAATAATAATTATTATTTCTTCTGTTTGGTTTTGAAGCATCTAAATTCAAAACTACTTTGTAAAAATAATAAATTAAGAACTGAAAATTTTTGAAGTGAACAGCAACTACAAGAGAACCTATATCGGACTATGTGTAACCTTATCTAAATTTGGGAGAGGAATAACACAAGGTTACCTTATATTTTTCTCTCCCTGTTATTTTTTGATGATGTACTTGTATAAATTAATAAAGGATAAGGAATTTCATTTTTTTAAAATTAATTTTAATTATTGAGGGCCAGCTTCCGAGCTTGAGATTTAGCCAAGTTCTAGATTTTTCAATTCTAGGATTTTGAATAGTAAGCTTATCTTGTACTAGATGTCATCTTGCTCGAAAATAATCGTCCAAAATGAAACATTATTTTTTAAGTAGGGGAGGAGGTTGCATTTTTCATTCAAACTTTCAACTGAATTTTTCCTGGACATGAGCCAAAAAGTCACACCTCGCCCCTGGAAATACACAATTGACGCATCTATAATATAAATAAAATAATTGGTTTATACATGTACGGGATAGGATATACACGAATGATGCATCATAACGTCTGAACTACTGAACTGATTAACTTCGTTTAAAACTTTTAACTTGAGGATGGTTATAGTCATATATTCGGAATAAAATATAATTTATTATTTTAAACAAGAATGAACAGTTAATATTACATCAGAAATACCGGTATCAGCTATCCTATATAGAAGACAGTGGCAAGCAGAAAATCGCCACCACCCCTGTTCTCCCTATATTTTTCTTCACTGCCATTATAACGTGGACCTCACTATTGAATTGCAGATGCGGCATTGATGGGTGTGAGTTGAGGTACGAGCACGGATCAAACCTGGTGTACCACCAGCAGTGCCATGACAAGAGCAAAGCCGGCCAACTGGCATTCACGTGCGCCGAGTGTGGGGCGAGCCAGTCCAAGTGGCCGAGCATGGCGATCCACCTGTGGAGGGTGCACAACATCGACATGGAGCTGATCTCATGCGAGCAGTGCAGTTACAAGACCTACTTCACCAAGCACATGACCACGCATGCGCTCACACACGGCGATCTGCGCCCGTTCCTCTGTGACAACTGCGGCAAGGGATTCAAAACACGCAAGCAGATGCATAATCACAAGGTTCGTCACAATATGCAAACAAATACAATATAGTATAATGCAAAATACAATATAAAATATTATACAATGTGAAGAAAACATGCTGATTAAGTTGAACTTGAACCAAAAATAACAATTCACAATTGAAAATGTTTTAGAATTTCAATTTATCTTGGATTATTTGATTGAACAAATTGATCAGTCAACAGCTGAAATAGTTGAAGAAGAATGTCTACAAATTGCATCATCTTGTAACTTGTATGATTGTTTCTTTAATCTGTGTTATACTCTATAGTGAGGTCCACACTAAATAATAGCAGTGGAGGAAGATAGGAGAATAGCGTTGCCTTCTATAGAAGGATAATTTTGGTATTCTTCGTATTCTTCTTTGGTATTCCTTGGTAGCTATTTCTTCTGTCAGTGGCGAAAGATAGGAGAATAAATATAAAATATTATGTTAATTATAAATTTTTATAATTGAGATTAAATATTATGTTGATTAATTATATTTCTACATAGTTGAGAAACGATCTGGCAACGTTACGGAGCTAGAAAAGTATAGTGCTAAATGCTTTCTAGAATGATAGACAAGGATAGCAGCACCAATGTCAATCAAATACTTCCATTATAACGTGAACATCACTATAGGATTTAGGTAGTGGCTTCACGTCTATCAAGATTTGCATGCATCTTCAGCGCCCCAAGTGGGAATTTTGTCAACTACAATAACAAAATTCCTGATTCGATTTTCTAAAATGATTGGGTGGTTCTGAATATTACTAGAATATTGTCTAGGATATTCAAAACCTATTAATATTACTGCTTTAGAGTGTTTAAACCCTAGAAACGAAACTCCAGTTACCATCGTATGCGCATATTGAAGGACACCAACGTCGGGGTGCGTCTTGACGGATGTGTGCCAATTTTTCTCAATGGTATCAATGTACCTGGAATACATTGTATTCTAGATACACCTTGAATGTTCCAGACCTTGAATGTTATAATCTAAAAGTTGTAATATAATAAGTACTTTATGCTACAGGTCAATGTACCTATTCTAGTTACCTTGCTGCAGATTATGAAAAATTATATCGAAATAACAGCTGGTTTAACATCAATACTGTGAAAATATAATATACTAGAAGCTCTGTGAACAGTAGACCTCGCGCAATTAAAAAACCACTGCCTCCTCTAACACTGTCCATCAGAGTGAATTATGTCCTGTCCTTAGATGTCGGCCAGATATCTGTGTGTAAACAACTAATGGCTGTTTGGGTTGTTGTAACAACAATAATAATTAATATTAATTATAATTATAAGCATTACAATGCTAATAATTTGTTGTAAATAACTATGCTACTATCATCAAAAGCTTACCGAGTTGAAAGCAGAGAAAAGTCGGGAGAAAATAATATGCTACTTTGAATTATCAATTGCATGCCTCATTGCTTGCAATTAGCCTAATAGTCCACATGACAGCTGGTTTTTTACCAAGTTACATTGAGATATTAATATTGCATGTTATCCACTATTTAATATTGCATATTAATATGCAATAATATTGCTTTAATATCCAATCGACAACTGATTTATGATGAATAATTATATAGTGCGATTTTTACGGTATTATAGGCGTTCGAAGGAATCAAATCAAATCAAATCCATTTATTGCCAACGACAAGTATAAAACAAGTATAGGACACGTCATAAAAATACAATCATTGTTATACATGTACATAATATTACAATTTCATCACAATTTAAAAATTTTTCATATTAAAGCTAAAATATTCATCCAGATTGTAAAAACAGTTTCTAATTAGAAAATCTTTAATTCTTAATTTGAAATCTTCCACAGCCAAGTCTCTAATGTTTAATGGTAATTGGTTAAAGAATCGAATTGCACACGCCCTAAAACTCACATGACTGGATTTGTACCGACAGTATTCATTTCTCAGGTTCAATTTACTTCTGGTATTGTGGGAATGAGTTTCAGAATGACTGGAAAAAGACATAACATTAGTTTTTACGAACAATAAACATTGAAATATAAAAATACAGGGTAAACACATAATTCTAAGCTCAATGAAAAGAGGTTTGCAATGCGTAAGGGGTGGTACTTTACATATATTTCTTATTGCCCTCTTTTGTAAAATAAACAAAGAATTAGCATCATTGTAGTTTCCCCATAATAACGTACCATAGGAAAGATGAGAGTGTACATAGCTATTCCTTTTCCTTTTGTATTATCCTTAAAATACAAAATTTCAAAAACCCTATATATATACGTCGACGCGAAATTCAAAAAGGAACATACCTGTAAAATTTCACGAAATCTATTGCTGAGTTTCGCTGTAAATTCGGAACATATAAACATGAAGATAAATGCAAAACCATCGACTTCAATCTTAGACCTCACTTCGCTCGGTCAACTACTTTATATAACATGGTTGAAGATGAAAGATTTTATCCTAATTAATGTTTGATAGGTGCTGCACAGAAGCAATGTTGGAGAGGAAAGTGGCGAAGGTGAAGGCGATGCGAGCAAAACGAGCAAGTTTGCTTGCACAATATGCGGCCGCAAAATGAAGGACACCCGCAATCTCAGGCTGCACATGGAAAATGTTCACCACAAGATGCGTCGCTTCTTCTGTACATTTTGTAGCTATACCACCTACTCCCGAGGATCATTGCTCATACACCAACGCATACATACTGGTATTTTATTACTTTCATTCATATTTCTATAATATTAGTACATTTTGAGTATTTGAATCAGAGCTTCAATCAGGAGTACTGCGTAACTGCGTACCTTTAATAGATAAAGAGGCACCTCTTCTCCATAGTGACTTACTAAAGCTTGGGTTTTCTTTGTGCGTAAATGCCGTCGTCGACCACGACAGGGAGAGAATCTCAGATTGGGTAGATTTAAATTTGTCTACATAACCTAAAATATTATGTTTTAATTGGGCAGGTTGAGTTTATACTTTACTATACTTTTAAATGGCAATATATGTTGATATCATTAGAAATGTCTAATTCTTTAATAATAAAGACAAATAATGAAAAGTTATTTGATCAGCTGTTTTTGCACACTTGAAATTTGGACAATATGAATGTCAACAATGCTTGCCGTCGTCGACTGCGGAAATTTACGCATAAACGAAAATGCATCTTGAGGTGTGAGGATGCATGGATGGACTATCCATGAGTAAAGTGAAGCAATTTCTCTCTGTGAGAATGCCAGTCTCCTTGTTTGTGTAAGACTAGGCAGTTTAGTGGGTATGCATCTAATGTTGAGAGTGTGGCTATGCGGGGGACTCGCGATCGCCTCCAACATGCTTGAGCTCTCAAGCTTGACTCAGTAATAGACAATCCCTTAAAAGGTAGGCTTAGCTCGCTGGGCTCATATCTGTGCGTAAATGCGTATTGCCGTCCTTTATTACAAAATACAAATTACCTATGAAGAAATTTAAACAGTTGATAACAATAATTTAAAGACGTATCCACACTGAACAAATGTTCGACATACATGTTTGGCAAACATGTCTGTTGAGGAGCTCAGGGACAAACTTTTTAAAAAGTTTGGACAATCATTGTTTGTCAAACAAAACATTACTCTTTTCCAAACATTTTCAGTGTTGACAGCTATAAAACATAAAACCTGTTCTTCCCACTTACAAATATTTTGTTTGGTGACGCGTCCACACTGGTCATGGGCAAACATTGTTTGTTAAACATAATAAAATTCGCCCAAACTTTTTCAACAAACATGTTTGTCGAAAATTTGTTCAGTGTGGACATGGCTTTAGATTACAATACAATCAAGAAATTTGATTTTTACGGTACGATGCCAAGCAAGACTTACGTAATCTAGCATTTCCTCCACATTATCAATAACTAATGTATGCAAATTGCACGAAAGCAGCATGATGTACCTATTCTAAGCATGAAAAATGAGATACTTGTTCACCTTTATTTTGTTGAGCAGTGTTGAGCAGTTCAGACTGTGAGACATATTGTGAAGGAGTGTTCAACAAATCTTAATTAACAAAGAACTATTATATTTTCAAAATTCAAATTACTTCACTCATAAAGCCGGTTATGTTGCGATATTACTTCACTACGGTAAAGGTTCATTCCCTAAGCAACGACTGTAGTCACGTTGTAATTACTGATGTAGTCTACTGTACATCATTATAGGCTATAGATATCATAATATAAAGTAATAGACTACAGCATTTAATATATAGCGCGGTTGAAACCGTCGTCGGTTTAGGAATTGGCACTTAAGGGTCGCCGTCAAGTTGTCCCCCCGACTACTTGACACCTACCAAAGGACCAAAGGTGCCAACTAGTCATGACCGTAAACGACAACTTGACACCTCGCACGCTGGCGTCAAGGTCACCCTGACTACGTGTCACCTACAGAGCACCAGTTGGCACAACTTACACCTTCGCGGCGTAGAGAGGAGGGATCAAGCAATTTTATTACTGGTTATGATGTAGAATTGAATTCCAAGCACTTTTCGGTTCAGTAACATTTTCCCGTCAACACACGGTTCGGGAAATATTCGCCGTCTTTATTATTTTTAGGACAATTTTTCGAGTTGGTTGAAAACAGAAATAAACCCGTTTGATGACTGAACCAGATGTAGAACACAATTCTAAACACATTTTGTTTAGTTATATTTTCCCGTCAGACGCACCGTTTACGAGTAAATTGAGCCTAATGCTAGGACAGATATGGTAGCCAGCCGTAATGGTGATTTCTTGTGGAGTGGAATCGAGGTGATGGGTTGTCGTGACCGTAGACGACTACCTGAACCCTAATAAAAATATACCATTGCCGTCAAGTTGTCAACCCGACTACTTGTCACCTACTGGACACCTCGCACCCTCGCGTCAGGGTGTCCCCCCCCCCCCCCGACTAGTTGTCACCTCCTTAGAAAGGAGACAAGTAGACGGGGATGGCTCACGTCAACTTGTCCCCTAAAAACCGATTTTAAAAGGGGACAAGTAGTCGGGGTGGAACCTAGTCGCGTTCCCACCCTTAATAGAGCCGATAATATTATTAGTTATAATGTTGAACACTCAATTATAATACCGAAAATGGTATAGACAAACTGATCGATGATCAAAGTTCGCACCAATAATTCTTTTTTTTCTCATTAAAGCAATATTGTCATTCGTTCAAAAATAGTTAATTAATATGTATAGAGTATCCACTGATTTGAATTTAATTGCTTAGGTGAAAAGCCGTTCAAATGCGACTCATGTGTTTATGCCACATCTGACCATAACTCGTTACGCCGACATAAAATGCAGCACTCAGGCAATAAGCCCTACAACTGTCCGCACTGCAGCTATGCCTGTATTCAGGCCTCCACCTACAAGACTCATCTTAAAAGCAAACATCCAGGTATGTTCAGTTCAATTGAAACTTTGCGCATCTTACAACAAATTCAGAATTTTTCTTATGTGGAAGCTGCTTTCTAAGGAACATGTTGAAATTACTGAAGACTTCTTCTGTAGCAGAGGTCCTTAGTTCTGAAAACGTACATATTTCTTATTTGTAAAATAACACAATAGTACCCTTTTTGAGATCTTTTTAATGTAAGATAACAAATTAAAGACAACTAGTTTCTATGCTTACATCATTTTCAAGTTTTAAAAATTGAAAATGATGTAAGCATCGAAACTAGTTTTTTTTTTCAATTTATTTTACATAGAAAAGATCACAAAAAAGGTAGGCTACTATCGATGGTCGGTCCTTAGTTCTATTTATATAGCTTTCATTGGATATTTGAAATATTTATACAGTAATAATATTCCAGCTGTTGGTTAACTGCAATTTCTAATAAAACTTCCATCTTTTTCAATTTTTCATAATACTCAGTTATCTTGTTTGATGATGTAGGCAGTACTGATTTGCCTGGTTACTTTGATCTTCACTATAGCTCATTTTTAAACAAGTTTTAATTTATCAAGAAAGTATATTTCGCCTCATATTAGTGTTTTGAAATAAGTTGCCAAGTGTTCTTATTCGTGTGAGCAGTTAATTTTTGTTGTGAAATCGATTCCGAATTTATCATGTTTAGCTTCTTAAAAACTAACCTATTTCTTGAATGGTAGAGCAGTGAATTTTTCAAAACTCTCGACTCTATAAGTTTCAATACAGGACTTATTGTTGCTGACTTCTAGTGATTGTGATTCTTATCGATGACTGACGTGTTGACTTTGACATTGAAGTTTTAGCTTCAGAAGCCGGTAACCTAAAAAGGATTTTTGAGCGGGAAACCGAGTTTATCGTAACCCGTTAGCTACGAAACAGCTGTTTTTGACAGTTCTAAAATGACTTTGCAACAGTTTATATTTTTCTAGTTAACACTCAGCCTAGATAACACTCAACTGACACTGACATATCTCTGCAAGCTTCACTAAGCGGTACTATAATAATATAATTATTTATTAATTATTATAAAAATAAAGTCATTTGAAAAGACATTAATCAGCAGTAAAACCCTTATAACTATTAGTTTACTACCAATAATATGAATAGTGACGTTGATACGGCTGGTGATATGCTGCTTTCCACTAGCCTATCTTCAAATGAGCTTGACAGTGATTTCCTAGGATTCGAGGAAGTGAGAGATAAGGACATAGAGATAATTTCCCTTAAATCTCAAATATTTGAACTTGAATTCAAACTTGAAGCAAAAGATTATTTGTACCACGAAATTAACGAACTAAATTCTACTGTAACTAAAATGAAAACAACAATAGAAGTACTCAATGCAGATAATAGTTTCTTAAGAGATAAGAATGATACGTTAGAGGCTGAACTTGCGGATCTCAGAAACTTTTATTCTCCTGGTGACACTCAACGGATTGGGAAATCATTAGATAATATTAATAATGTTTCAATTGATACCGTTAATTATTTTGATATTTTGTCAGATCTAGGAAATAAATCTCAATACACAGTAAATAGGAATGAGAAACGAGATAAAAGGGCTACATATAATAACAGAAAAAAGTCAACAGTGAAAAATAAGAAGAAAATTGTAAATAAGGTTTTAGTGCTGTCTGACAGTCATGGGAGGGACATTGGATGGGAGTTGAATGAGCAGGTGAAAGAAAGTGGGTTTGAGGCAACGGTTATATCGAAACCAGGAGGTACTTTTAACGAAGTGACGCGGGATATTGACATGCTCACAAAAGACTACAATGTAAATGACAGAGTGGTAATTTTAGCAGGTACTAACGACGTGGTTAATAAAACAGTGCAGCCTACAAACTTAGACCTAAGTAGAATAAGGAAAATTTTTAAGCGCTCTAAAGTAGTCATATTATTCATCCCATTTAGGTATGATAAACCATTAATGAATATCAATGTTAATAAGCTCAACGCATGGATGGCTGATGAAATTACAAATTACAAATTACAAATTACTTCTAACACGAAGATCATTGATCTGAACAATTTTGACATCACTGATTATACGCAGCATGGCTTGCATTTAACCCTTTATAGGGCAGAAGTGAAGGACATTAAATTTTTCCGATTTTTTTCCACAGAATCATTCAAAAGTACTTTATAAGCATACTGAAATCTTTATTCCTTTTTAAATACTTATTTTTCATAGAGTTTTGAGGTGGGAAATTATTGTCCCACTGCCCTATAAAGGAATCTTATGGATTCCATCATATTGGTACTTATAGAGCAGTGGGATAATAGTTTCCCACTTTTAGCATTCATCATAAATCACTTATAGATGACCAGGATAAGTTGTTTTCACTTTGGCAATAGAATAAATTCAACCAAGTAAATGAGGAATATGATCATTTGTTCACTATAGTTGAACTTTAGAAGTGAAACATAATGAGAAAGATTAGTGATATCTTTCAATCACATGAATAATTTGATGAAAAACACATTAGTGAATATATATATATATTTCTTCAAGTATTACAATAAATGAATTTATAAGCTTATATAAAATCGAATTGATGGAATAAACACTAGTAAATTGTATATACATTTTGAAGTATCACAAAAGATGCATCGATAAGCTTATATAGAATTGAATTGATGAAATAAACTTTAGTGAATTGTTTATATATTTTGAAGTAGTTACTGTAGTTGACGTCCAATCTTTATCTCACAATTCAATGTTGGAATTACTCCAATGCAGGCTTTGTTCATTCATGTCTCAAGAATAAAACCTGCAAAAGTAAAAGCGAAACAAGAATTGATAAAGCTTCAGGTAACATCTTATAAGGAATATTATACTAATCACTATACAGCTTAGGTTATCGTCAATTATACACCTATCACCTCTTCACTACAAAACCAGGATTGCAAAAAACTAATTTTCTCTTCAAAATAAACTAATAATTCCACTAATAGTGATTATTATTCCATTATTGCATTTATATTGTTGTCTTATACAAATATGAGTTATGAGAGTACAGCCGGAATGAATTTCTGACTGTGCAAGTTGGAAGATAAGTACAAATATTACGACAGCCAGATGAAGAAGCATCCAACAAATAATATTTACAGATAGAGGAATAAATTCTAAACATAGTGTAATATAGTTTTGGAAGCAAACTGTTCAATTTCGTATTAAAAATAAATCTGAAAAGTTATGTTGTTTCATAACCTAGAAGTTGTTTACATGACCGTCCTTCGGTTTTTCAATGTTTATTATTACAGCTGTTTTTTCTCGAATTGATGCACTAATTATTACATTACAGGAAATCAAACCAGACATAGTTATTGTGACTGAACATAAATTAAATGATAATGAAATTCAAAAAATTAAAATACCAGGATATTATTGTAAGTGTTGGTATGTAAGGAAGTCTTTTAGGGGGGGGGGGTGGAGTATTGATATTAGTATCTGATAAACTAATCGAATGCAGAAACATCATGACTAAGACAATAAATGTTATAAATGAAGATAAGATTTTTGAGACATGTACAATAGAAATAGAAATATATAACAAGAAATATATTGTAGCTGGATTTTATAGAACTCCATCAGAAAATATTGAGATGTTCCTGGAAAAATTTAATCGATTTTTAATAGATCTGTAAGATTAATAAAAATGTAGTAATAGGAGGAGACTTCAATGTCGATGTTTTGAGGGAGGGTAGAAAGAAAACTGATTTTATCAATGTAATAAATATGCATGGATTAAAATATACCGTAGAATATACCCACTAGAATAACTGACTCATGTGAATCGGCAATTGATAATTTCATCACCAGTCTTAACAAAAGGGATATTCTTGTGGAGTGTTTAATTACGGCACTCTCGGATCACGATGGGCAAATTTTCAATATATTAGATGTGAATAATAAGCTTAAAAGTAATGGAGTTATTAAAATGGTTAGGAGGTATGAAAATGATCAAATCACTTGTTTTAAGAATGACCTAGCCACAATAGACTGGACTGAGCTTTATTTGAGTCCTGTTGAGAGTAAATTCACTTATTTTTACAATTCACTGAAGTATTATTTTAATTGGCATTTTCCTCTAAGTAGAATTGTGAAGAAGAGACTTAAAAATAAGTGGATTGATGTTGAAGTTGTCAATGAGCACGAAAATCTCATACAAGCTAATAGATTATTTAGGACAAATAAAAGTGATATCAATTTGAAGGAAAATTTAAAAGCTCATAAGAAACGCTTTAGAAAAACTATTCAATTAAAGAAAACTAAACACATTGAAGCTAAACTAAAAAATTCAACAAATGTAAATAAAACAATTTGGCATATAGTGAATACCGAGACACAAAACAAAAATGATAAGGTTTGCAAGAATATTTTACTCGGGAATAACAATTTAGTTATAGATAATCCCTATGATGTCGCAAATATGCTTAACACTAATTTTGTAGAAATGGTCGATACTCATGTTGTACCGAATCTAAGCAAATCTGGCACATCAATAAATGATAAAGAGCTACATATCACAGATTTCAAGTTTATCTCCAAAACAATTGATGAAGAGACATTGTCCAATATCATCGATTCAATTAAACCAAAGTGGTCAGCAGGGTATGATGAAATTCCCATGAGAATTATAAAAGAAGCTAAATCATTCCTAATTAAGCCTCTGCTACATGTAATTAACGCGTCACTCATACTTGGTAAGTATCCAGATGAACTAAAAGTATCAAAAGTGATACCAGTGTTCAAAAAAGGAGATCCTTACGATCCTGCAAATTATAGACCTTTAGCAATTCAACCTTCAATAGCAAAAATATTTGAAAAAAGTATGCTAATACAGCTTATTAATTATTTTGAAACAAACAAATTACTAGACACGGAACAACATGGTTACAGAAAAAACAGGTCTACAACGACTGCCTTGATAGAGTTTATTGAAAATATTTTAGAGAAATTGGACAAAGGGTACAGCATTGTTGGCACCTTCCTAGATTTAACAAAAGCATTTGACTCTGTAGATCACAGAATATTATTAAAAAAACTAGAAACTTATGGAATTTGTGGAAAAGAGCTCAACTGGATGGAATCATATTTGGTGGGTCGAAGTCAATATGTAAATATAAAGTATTATGATAAAAATGAAGTAAGTGATATTAAATCTAGTTTAAGGTACATGAACTACTCTGTTCCGCAGGGATCTGTTTTGGGGCCATTTTTGTTCCTTTGCTATTTGGGGGGATTACCAAAATATGCGAAAGATGTAATTGAAAGTACTAAATTTTGTATGTACGCCGATGACATTAGTTTAAGCATATTCGACAAAGATTTGGATATAATCGAAGAAAAATGTAATGACACAATATTGCTTTTAAAAAACGTTTTAAGTAAAATGAACCTTTTATTAAATAATGATAAAACGAAATTTGTACATTTCACCTGTAGAAATCCCAAAAGAAAAAGTACACTGAAGCTAAATAACCTAAATAACATGAAATTTTTAGGCGTAGATCTAGATAACAAACTCAATTGGGAAGAGCATGTATCAAGAGTATGTAAAAAAGTAAGTACAGGAATATTTGCACTAAGAAGGCTGGCACCCATTTGTAATTTATTAACTTTGAGATCCGTGTATTATGCCACTGTCCACTCTCATATTTCATATGGCATTGAGATTTATGGTGGGACTAGTGCATTTAACTTGAATAGGATATTAAAACTCCAAAAAGAAGCAGTAAGAAAAATATTTAATTTAAATAGACAAGAGTCGTGCAGGACATTTTTTAGAAAGTTAGAATTAATGACGGTGTATGGACTTTATATTTATAAAACAATATTACACGTAAAAAATAATGAAGACAAATTCCCCAGGCAATCCAGTGTGCATGACTATAATACAAGAAATAGGAACAACTTTATTATCAAAGAACATAGTAAAGAGAAGTACAAACAAAGCCCGACCTATATGGGCATCAAATTCATCACTTACCTTCCTACTAAGATTAATCATGAAAAAGATATTACAAGGTTTAAAAACAAACTGAAAAAGTATATCGTGAAATTAGAATTATACAGTTATGAAGAATTTTATAGTGCCAACTCATTATGTATTTAGACTACCTATTGTTGATGTATTTTGTTTTTTACTTGTATTGATTTTATTATTTTGAAAATAATAAAGAAAGACGCATTCATGTACATTTTGATGTATGTTTTGAATAAAGAGATTGATTGATTGATTGATTGATTGATGTTATTTGTTGTAAGGAATAACCGTTGTTTGTTGAAATTTTCCGGCTTTTAGTGTTTAGTGGAAGTAATTGATTAGTTTTTCAATTTACTTTCAAATTTCTAAATTT
Organism: Nilaparvata lugens; assembly: GCF_014356525.2. Taxonomy (NCBI): domain Eukaryota; kingdom Metazoa; phylum Arthropoda; class Insecta; order Hemiptera; family Delphacidae; genus Nilaparvata; species Nilaparvata lugens. The sequence goes on along the minus strand of NC_052508.1, from coordinate 58,550,727 downwards.
CTTTTATTTGTAAGTGTTTGCTCGGTAAAAACCTTCTTTCTGGACTAGTATATGAATCAAAATTCTGAGGATAAACAGTTTTGGGTTGTGCTTGTTGGTCCTACCCCAATTATTTTTATGAATAATTGTGCATCTTGAATAAATAAATGAATTATGAGTTTGAATAAATTTCATTTTATTGATAGAGCGCACAAAAATTACAGAGTTGGAGAAGAAAAAATTAAAAAATAAAGAATTTGGAGGAATCTTCACTCTGATATACCTTCTATGTAGACTTGTTCAACATGTGGCCAAAGTTTGAATATTGTATATATATGGAAATAAAATCGAGTTTTATCAGATAGCAAATAATGTATTTACTGGAATGACTTCAATGAAATAACTGTATAGTCCTTTCAAATTTATTGTGTACACCTTTCAAGCGACAAATTCAAATATTGAAAATCATTAATCTTGTTCCACAGTATAGAGAGAAACTCAATCTTGTAACTGATTGACTGTACCTAAAACACACATACAGGATCGTCATTGAAATTGAATACTTGAGGTTGTATTTGCGTGGTTGAGTTGAAAACAGTTTACCAACATGATCGTTGTAATTTCCATTCAATGTTGCAAATTAATATAAAAAGACACAGATAAATGAAAAAAGTCTGTGATGATTGAGCAAGACCTATTGACGAATTAGCAAAAGTTTTACACAGGAGATAATCAGTACATGGGCTTATAATGAGTTTCCCAAAATGAATCAAAGATTTGAATTAACCGTATTTTTGCAGTTGCATGTTGGGACATCAAACTCTTGTCAATATTTCTGTTGTGTAAACCAGGGACCTGTTTCATAAAAATTTAGAAGTCCTGTAATACAGGAACAGCTGATTTTATCGGCTATATTGATTGGAATGGTGATCCTCCTGTATTACAGGACTTGTAACTTTTATGAAACAGGCCCCAGGTTTTAATTCATTTAAACCACTGCTTAACAGATTTAAACAGAATGTTTAGAAATCGAAACATTATCTCTATCCATATACTGTGAATAGTCACTTTTTGTCTTCACTTTAACAATATTTTATCAGAATCACAGTTTGGGAAATCCATTTATATAATTTGTTCATCGTTAACAATGCATCAGTATCACGATGATTTTATGAAAAACCACATTATTAATTATTGTTAAACATTGCATTAACATCATGATAAAGTTAATGCACTATGATGAAGATAATAACGGCTGGCGATTGACTAATCAAGCCGTAAATGTGTTGTATATATTGTATTGTGTTAACTTGTATGATGAAGCATTCTTTGTATTCTATAATAATAATTCTATTCTATAGATCATGATAATATTGTCAAGGTTGTACACCAATATTACGTTATGTTGAAAATCTATAATTTTTGAAGCAGTGTAGGGATCTTCCAAACATTCTCAAGGGGTGAAGAAAGTAGTTGTATGTATAGTTGATGTATATTTGATTGATTTTAATGAAGATTAGCAGGTAACCCGTGCTCCGCAAGCCTCTTATTAAAAACGTGACCCACTAAAGTCTTGAAGAATTGAAAATAACTAATAACCATCCTCGGTAAATTAGGAATCAATATGCAAATTTCCAAGTTAATCAGTCCAGTAGTTGAGACGTGATGATGCGTCATTCGTAAATTTCCTCGTCTGTTTATAAGCCTATTCTTTCCTTTATTTAATTATAGAATCGATGGATAATTTTCAAGCGAAATTCGGGAATGGAATACTAAGGACTATAGGCCTAAGCCTTTTTTTTCCATCTCCAATCATTTTATGATTATGTGTTTTTAATATTGTTCAATAATCAAATATAAGTCACAGGATAGCTTTTACGTAGTCTTATCTAAGATAACGTTCGAGTATCTTGAAATGAAATACGTTATAACGAGAATTATTTTATCATAATTTGATGAATCGGGGCTCTGTAATGTACTTCCACTAACACATATCATTTTCTAAATATGCTAGATAACATTTCTTACTAGCCGTAAAAAAATTTTTTACTAGCCGTAAATTTTATTTTATTCATTTCCATTATGTAATCAAATTAATGAAAAATTAGTAATATTAATTGAGATAAGAAGCAATTTACTAGTAATAAGAGGGTTAATTGGTTGATAAATGAACAGGTATCTGCAAAATTTAGGGCCGTTTGCACAGTACCAGTTTCAATCTTGAACTGGATTAAATCTATATCAATTAGTATCGTTTGTTATAAGATTTATTTTGAGTTTAAGTCAACAGCTGATTGAATTCAGTCTGAGCATTCACTGTGCAAACTGTCCCAAGAGTTCCATAATGCATTGGTGCCTCAATGTTGAGACGCCCAGTCTAACAAACTTATTCAAAATAAGTTCTGACTCTTGACTTTCTGATTCACAGTTTTGTATTATTATGTAAAAAATGTTTCTCTGAATTATTAGTATATTTTTTGTTCAATTGGTGGTTGTTCTGCTTCAGGTCTCATTAGAAGTAGCTGAAATTGTTGGTAGAGCTTTAGCGCCATCATCACTTCCTATCCTGGGCTTACCTCATGCTGAAATTATCATCTCAGACCATCTAGGCTTTGAAGATTCAAGTGAAGTGAGTAAATGATTAATGCAATTCCTCTATATTTATTTCATTGTTAGTATCTAACCTCGTGGATGAAGCTCAATCAAATGAAATCTATTCATCCACATGCGAATGTTGCTTTTTTATTTCTTGGCAAACTTTTGGAATTGTGGAATTTGGATTGTGGAAACTTATCGTGGTAAATTAACTATTAGCTTGTTGTCGATCATTTCTATCATTTTTTCATGTGTGACTAACTTGAATAATACGGTATTTATATCTTGTAATCTCAGTCTATCTGTGAAATCAAATTTATTGTTCTTCAATGCAAATAGAATTATTATCAATTTGAATTATTTCTTTCAATCATATCAATGTTTTCTCAAAAAACTACCTAACAGAAGTTCATACTGATATCATGAAATGATTAGTAAATATTTTCTCGTTTGTTATGTATCAGCATCTCTTTTTTCAGTCCTGCGAAATGATCATTCCTGAATCACAAGGAAGCAGGAGGTGAAGAAATTGCCAAAATGGAGATACGTTCTTATTAGAAGCAGCTGGGGAACCGGCCGTACTGTCCAATGTTTTTTGGAACAAAACTATACTGTACCACTTGAAGTGTGAGTTATTATTAAATTAAACGTTGTTAATTGTCATTCTATTTTCTTATGTACAACTAGAACTCATTACAGTTTCGCAAGAAAGACTTATTTATAAATTATTGTTATTAAGGTATCTTGGTGAACACCATGAAATCTGTGATTGGCAAGCAACAAAAATCAGAAAACATTCAGAATCGTTGATCAAAATTCTATAATCGTTTTGATTGGTTTACCAAACATTATAACGTTTCCGAAATCGTTTATGAATACAGTTCTAAATATTTTTTCAAGCTAATTATTGTACGATTTCTCCAATCAAATAGACGAAACATAATAATTTACTCCTCAGAAACATTCCTTCTATCTATTGAAAATTCTGGCGTATTTGAAATAGAATATAGTTAATATTTTGTACTTTCTTGAGTTGATTTGGCAGTGAATTGGAGCAGTAAAATATGTTCTGAAGGGTCTAGAGTAGATTTATTCTTTAATATTTGAAACGCTCGCATTTTTTAAAAGAAGAATCTTCTACAATTTTTATTACTAAGTGTGAATTTAATTCTCATTTTTTTCTCAGCAAATGTTTGGTTTTTGTAACACTTACTTTGTTACTAGATATTAATTTTTTTTTTCACTTACAGTTCAATGAATTTTCTGTTGCAGGCTCTGATTCTTTTGAGTTGATTTTGAAAATCAGAAAACAACTTATGAAGTTTGATCATCAATGGATATTCCTTTCATCTCGACTCTTCTACTCGTCATCTTCCATCTCCTCTTCAGTGCAGACTCCAATGGTGAGATGGAAAACACAATGAACAATAAATATTCATATTTTAGATAAGACAACATAATGCTTAAAAATATGTATTGATATATTTTACATATTATGATATGGGTATTCAAGTATTCTATTCAGAAAGTATCACTCTTCAACTGTTTATTAGTCTCTTTCAAATCTTTCAAAAATGTTGGTCAAACATATGTATTGTCGCTTTAGGTTTCTTCTGCATATTTCAATTTTATTCTCATTTTCCTCCTGTGTGTGTATTGGACAATCACAGCAACTTAACTCAAAAATAAGGGACGACTATATTGTAAATGACGAGTCTCTTCGAATCATACGTTCAGTTTAGTCTTATCAATTACAATATGTCAGTCAAATTCAATCTTATCAATTATAATTAATTAGTTGTTATTCAAACTTAGAAATTCTATATATTTCTTTTCAAAATTTGACTCAAATACTTCAATTTTATCAGTTCATGCAACTAACGTCAAGGTATGATCCTTTCAATATCACCTTAAATTCTATCAACTAGTCAACAAGAGAAACACAATATCCAGGGGCGTAGTCTCAAAACGTACCTAGGGCAAGCTCTTTTGGCAATTTAATCTACACCCTCCCATTCAAAAAATTATCTTCGAATAATAATAGTAAAGCCCTCAATTTCACGAGTCATTGGCTTTGAATCTTAAAGGAATCTAATAACTTCCCAAAAGTATTAATTCTAAACTAAAATTCTCACCTTGGATCTATCTGTACAGTAAGTCAGACCTCATTCCTCTCTTGAAAAATGCTTCAATTACTTCGGAGTAGAAAGAAGTCTCCTTGATTTTGACTGTGTGGTAGCTCAGTCAATTCAGGACTAGGTGGATCTTGATAATTGGTTTCTTTTCCTTTTCAGAGCTTAGAAAATCCTCTTTGGAGAAGCAGTTGATAATTATTTTCTTCGAAATAAAATTTCTCTATGCTTGGCCAAAGCCGGGTTGATAGATTTCACATATTTTTCACTCTTTATATATTATTACACAATGTGGCAATGTGAATAAGTAACACTAATTTGGATGATTGTTCAACTCTCAGGGAAATCTGCGTCAATGTGACTGGATTTATCGAAGACAAACACAATTGAAACGACAAGAGCTGTTCTTGAAATAACAAATTATTTTATCAATGAATGAATCTACAACACAAAATACATTTCAATTTATCACAAGCATAAAATGCTATAAATCAGTATGTTCGGCAGCTGAATTTGGCAGAGAAACAGAAAAATAAAAGGAACTGAAACTCTAGAGTTTGAAAAACGTTGGCTGGTACACTAGATACTAGTGAGATAGCAGGAGTCAGTGGTGTCACTAGCTTGAGACACCAATGATGTCCCAGCAGTGTTCGGGCTGGTGGCCCGAGTGAGATACCAGTGGCCAAATACCAAAAATAATTGGTCTCTTAACCAGTGTAGAGAGCGCAATAAAATCTAATGCCCTGCGACTTGCTTCAATACTTTGGTTTCCCACTGGTGACCTGTTATCCTACGGTAATGCGGACGTAATTATTGTAATATTATTTATTTATTTACTTATCATATTGTGTACAAATACTTAACATGAGGAAAGGCACAACAGGCTCATGCCCAAAACTGTCTCATTTCCAATTTATACTATACTGGAATGCCAGGAATGCTGAAATTTATGTATTAGAATGCCAGGTTTTTTACTTGCCAGACAGGTTAGCTGAGACGACTGAGGCGTTGCACCCTCAAGTCTGCTAGCGCTACCTGGTCGTGAGTTCGAATACCGCCTAACTATAAGACTCTATAGGCTCTAATATTGACTCTATAAGCACTAGTTTTAAAACAATGAAAAGCCTCACTATGTAACTATATCGCTATGTAATTATATTGTGCAACTGGGCCTTGAAATACTTTCAGAATTTTGTCTCAAAGTGTATCTGTAATCCACATGTAATCCCCACTTGGTAGATTATATAGGGGGCATCTCAATTCTGTTGAAAAGTGGAACAGAGGTAAACCAATTGTCTGTTGTCAGGTTACGATTAGTTCCATGGATTGGCTCTGATAGTTTCCTAACATAATATGTAGGAAACATAATATGTTTCCCAACATAACATATATTTCCCAACATAATACAGGTTCCTTGTTTTGTGTATTTACTTCTCCAATGTATAGAATTGCATTACACATGTAACTGGTCTTAGAATCGTTCAACATTACTGTTTTCAAGCCATATCTGTCAGGTTTAGATTTGATATACACTGAAGCCACAGCGACCTCGAAAACCTAGTAGCTGCTCATCAATGGTGCAGTATTCGAATGGTGTATAATATGAACGACAATGTTCCACAAAATTGTCCCACAAATATCGTATTACAGTCAAACGATCGTTTCTTGCTCTCTCCTGCCTACTGGTTTTGTCATCAAAGCGCAAGCACGTACTTATCAAGTGAAATCGTGGCAAGGACATGGTAGCTCTATAAATCGAGAATCCTAACTGAGGTGACCAAAGTTCTTCTAAATTTCTTCTTGAATCTTTGTGCGTACTAGCCGAGTACAAGATGCCTATGTAAGCTTTCATTTCTTTTATAGAAGTATTGCGATGGTAAGACTGCCTTGAAATGTTACGCACCTGTCTGTTTATCTCTTCATTTGTCCGAAGGGTTATTTCTTCTATCATGATATCATCAAAAAGAAGGTTCCAAGCATCTTAGGGGGCTCTCACTTCTCGAGCTGCACCTCTTGGACCAGGCAAATATGTTTCTAGGTTTCTTTCAGCAACTCTCCCACGTCGTTCTGGCTCCTTTATGGTCCAAATATAGGGTGTCTTTTTATTTCTTCCCCTAATCAAATGAATATTTCTTCGATGTCTCTCAATTGGATTGCTGGATTATGGATTTTGTTCATTTTCGATATCAACAGACTCATCAATATCCAGCACATTGTCACATTCACTAGGCAAATTATCAGGCTCATTAACATTAGGTTCACTCACATTCAGTACATCACCAGATTCATTCAACATTTCGATGGCATCTTGTTCATCATTTGATATAACATAATCCGGATCCGAATCCGTGTTATCACCGAACATGCTCTCTGGATCGTCTTCATCACTTTCTTCTAAGAAAGCACGAATTAAATCAGGCCTATCTCGAAGATTGTGTGCCATTGTGTACCAAAAAAATGAAGAAACTAACAAACATAAAAACAATCACCACTTGAAAAAGACACACATAAACATAACACTGGGGTTCAGCAGACCCCACAACACTTTAATAACTCTCTAGACTGGACAGAAGCAGACTGACATTCGGTGTCAACAGTGCAAGCCGACAGTGCAAGTAGTACCAACTGAATTTACATTTGAGTGAAATATCCTTATCTTCGGTTTATGCAGAGAAATAACTAAAAAAGAAAGGCTGGGGTCCAGCAGACCACAGTGTTATATTTAAATGTTAACTTGAGTGTGTTGAACTGTCGTCTGCTTTGAACTAGCCGGCCGGTTCAAGTTGTCTGCTGAGATACAATCTTAATCAGCTGTTTGCGCTTAATCTTATTGACGTAACCACGTTTGGTGTCTACTGCCTTTGACAATCCTTATCGCCTCTTGAGATAAGCACCCTGCATTCATCGTTTCTCATTTTTTATCTGCTTCAACAGTAGCCCTAACTCTTTCGCATCGAGTATGGTTTTCTGATTTTCCTTCCTCAATTCGTATTTCCCTTCCCAAATCCTTTTCAACTTTAGGAGCTTCCAAATTTTCCGCTTGCTTTGACAGCTCTCATAGCATTTTCTTCATGTCTTCTTCCTCATCAATTACAATCATTTTACATTCAACAATATGAGTAAAAAAGTAACTTTGTGGTAAATGTAGAAAAAATGTCAATAAATGTAATAAAGCCGTACTTTGCAGTGGAAACTGCTCGCAGTGGTTCCACTTAAAAAATGCTCTTCTCTAACTAATGATGAGTACGAACTAATCAGGGTGAAAAAAGGGTGAAATGGTATGGTCTTGTATTGAGTGTAAAGGAGTGGAAACAAATGCGAATACTGATAACAACTGAAAATCGAACTCATGCTGTTCTACTTCTGATGATGAGCAAAATGAGGATTTAAATGTAGAATTGAATAGTAATACATTGTAGTGAATGCTGTTAATCAGTGTGGATGCGACAGGCACACTGCCCAAAACCGCACTCCACACAAAATAATAAAGAATAATAAGAAAACAAAAACAACTTATACAGAACAAACTTCAGAATTACATGCTAAATCTTAAAATAAAATACTAATTATTTATATCATTAAATGCTATTCGTATTGTACAATATAAATAATTTTAATTAAAATAAGAAAATAAGTTTAATTGAAATAAGAATAGAGAGAATAAGTTCAATATAAATGAAAAAAAGTCGACCATTTAAATTTAAACTAAACAAAATTAAAAAGAAAAAAAATAAAACAGAGAAGAAGTAAGGTAAAGACATATATTTATAGATAGATAGCAGAAGAAGAGAGGAGAGAGAGTGCTTGAAGTTAAACATTGACAAAAGAACTAATATTCAAGTATTATAGAGCATGATTTAATAAAGGCATTCAAAGACGGATTGAAGAGATCGATATCACGAGATACTGTGTTGAAGAGTCTCATGGATCGATTGATGGGTGAGTTATAATCCTGCAACGTTCGAGATCTTGGTATAAAAAACGAAAAATACCTCCCACGAGAAACAGTCGGCACATAGAAGCCCAATCTTTCCAGGTGAAAAGGATGCTGCGTAAGACCATTAACTACTTTATATAAATGTAAGATGGCTTGGAGATTACGTCTGGATTTCAATGTTGGAATTTTGAACATGATTCTGAGTTGTGATGTGGGATATGCAAAATAGGGATAGTGGCCAAACTTTTTAAAATACAGGTAGCGAAGGAATTTATTTTGAACTTTTTCAAGAGAATCAGAATATTCAGCATGATAAGGATCCCAAATAATTGAGGCATATTCCAATCTACTCCTTACCAACGACTTGTACAGATATATTATAGTATCTAAATTACTGAAGTGTTTGCAAGTTCTAATAACAAAGCCCAACAGTCGATTAGAAACATTTAAAATGTGTTCAATATGAGAGATGAATCTGAAATCATTTTGAAAATAGACTCCTAAATCCTTACACGATATTTTGATTGGAAGAGCAGAACCATTCATCGTGTAAGAGTAATTAAAAGGAAGATTCTGTCTTGAACATGTCATTATGTGTGATTTATTAACATTAATTTTTAAACCATTCACAGAGCTCCATGTGGTAATCTCATTAATATCCTCTTGTAATGTATCACAATCATTTACACCGGTAATAGTTTTATATATCTTAACATCGGCAAATAAAAGACATTTAGAGTTTTTTAATACATCAGGTAGATCGTTGATCATGATGAGGAATAAAAGAGGACCCAATGATGTACCTTGAGGGACACCAGATACGTTTGCATATAGATCAGAATCACAACCATCATATGACACAAATTGTTTCCTGTCCTTCAGATAAGATGCTATAAATCCTACAGTAGAATTCGAGAAATTATAGGCCAGTAGTTTGTGTAGTAGAACATCATGATTTACAAGGTCAAAAGCCTTTCGGAAATCAATGTATACAACATCAACCCTCCCAGAAGACTCCAGACCATGCAAAACATCACATGAAAATTCAATTAAATTTGTAGTAGTCGACTTACCAGGTAAAAAGCCGTGTTGCTGTTTATTGAAACTGTTTAACATGTGCTTGTAAATAGAATCGAAAATGATACTTTCAAAAATCTTTGAAAAAACATTTGTCAAGCTTATTGGTCTAAAATTAGCAATGTCTTGCATGTTGCCAGACTTTAATATTGGTGAGACCCTAGCGAGCTTCCATTCATTCGGGAAAACACCTAGTTTTAGAGATAAATTAAAAATGAAGCAAAGATTAAAGGACAAAAGATCGCAGCATCCCTTCACCAGGAAAGGCGGAATACCATCAGGACCAAACGATGCCCTAGGCTTAAGTAACTTGATAGCTTTCTCAACATTTTCGATGGAAACAGTCCTTAAATTTAAAATATTCTGATCAGACACAACCGGTGAGTTTATGGCAGAAGGAACCATTGAACCATCATATATACTGAGGCAAAGTGATTGGCGAAACCATTCGCAATATCCACCCCACTCTCGAATACTGATGAATTCAGAAACATACTTTTCTTCTTCCGTGCTGCAGCAATACGTTTGTTATTCACATAAGACCAGAAACTACGTATGTTACCTCTCACTGAGGACTGAACAGTAATTAGGTACCTTTTATTGGCTTCACGTATTTTGGCTTTCAATGAACGCCTAATCAATATAAATCTATGATTATGAAAATCAGAATGTCTCCGCTTCCTTGCCAATCTGTTCTTAAGTTTAATTTCACTAATTATTTCCCCTGTGAACTATAAGGGATAACCTTGCCTTTTTACAGGATTCCTTCTAGGTATGCAACAATCAATGACAGAGAATAAAGTATTATAGAAATGATTTACAGCCTCATCAACATCTGTCATACAATAGAGAGAAGACCAATCGATATCATTCAAAATAATGTACAAGTTTGAATAGTCAGCTCTTTTATAGTTATAAATAAGGTTATTAGAAAAATAATTGGAATTACGGTTTAAATTGAGATACGGTATAATAAATGTTAGTTCAAGAGCAGGATGATGAGCATCCTCAAAAACCAAAGGTTATGCATCCCGCTGGACATTCAAATCAATGTTGCTAAGTACCAGATCCAAAGTACGGTTGTTTACATTGAGAATATTATTCTTGAGCTCTAAGTTAAACAATGTTGAAAAATTATTTAGTCTACGTGCACGTAAGGAACCAGTAAATAAGTTGTAATCAGCCGAGTTAATCTCAGGAAGATTAAAATCTTCAACCATAATAATATCTGGACCTCAGAGCCAAAGGAACTTAACTCACAAACAACACTTTTTCAGGAGAGCCCAAAAAATTTTTTTTCCTGCATTTTCTTCAATTTCTAAACACTCCATCACTGTCAAATTTTCTAATTAGCATTTTTTATGTTTAATTCACGATATTTACACCCTGGTGTAGTTATTTTTGTCGTATTTCACTCAGATTCTGAGAAAACGGAGTTAATACTTTTTGGTCCTCAGAAACGTGGCACATTCGGCTTGAAAAGTTGAGAACCAAGAAGTAGTAACTCCAGTTTTCAATGTTTTACATTGTAGAAATTCTTCTTATTATGCTTGTTAATTAAATTTTCACAATTACATAAGAATTAAATAATCCGATAATCAGTCAATGTTATTTAAATCAAGCTCAAATCCTACTACCAATAAAGTTCTAGGTATTCTGTGTGTATGTACTTTCTTAATTCAAATTTCAGATAACATACAAACATGAAATTTTTCAAGTTTTCAAAATCTTAAGATGTGTATTGTATAGCTGAGGCCAAATAGTTAGGTAGTTTCGTGGGTCTCTCGTGCTCTCCAACAGCTGATGTTGTCAATTAGAGTTCTTATTTGGCTAGGACCTCGATAATGTTTTTAAAATTAGAAGAGGCACTAGATGCTTTATATCAACTGTTAGTAAGTTACATCACTTACAAGAGACCCACGAAACCGCCTGACTATTTGGCGTCAGATATACGTCAGGTATACGTAGTAATGGTTCAATACTGAAATAGTGATTTTTGTCAATTTTTTAAATGTTCATTACTTTGTAAAATATCCAGAATAATTCACAAGCTCAATGCCGTGTTGCATGACAAGCTTGAAGTGGAATCATTTATGTGTTTCAATTCCTGGTTTATCAGGCTCTGAACTAACACCACATAATGAATTAGTCTTATTTCATCAAATCATTTTGATAAAGGATACCTATGTGAGTTGCAATGAAAAGCATACCATATATTTTCATGAAGATAATATTTATTATATAGATAATAATGTTGGCATTTGAATAATTGATAAATGAACAGCAATTTAATTATTAAACTTCATCTAAAACATCATTGCCTTCATCGCCATGGGGAAGACTTTGAAAAAACCCATGATATTCTTCAGGAACCCATTTCAAGAGAATTTGAAGATCTTGGTATTTAGCATTGCTTATTTTCTTCCTTTGTGCTCTCAGCTGTGGTAGCTCTTCAGGAATAGAGACATCCTTTCTTCTGTTTCGAACTAGATCGACGCACTTGAATTCACTTTCTTCAAATGAATTTTTGAAGAATAACTTCCCTGGTTCATTTTTTTTCACTTGAAACCATACTGCCGACGAAATTTGAAAGCTGCTTCCATCAATACATTGCTTCCTCTGAATAAGAGGTCCTGATTTTTCTGTCAGCGATGTGAAGGACAAAAAATTTTCCAGCATCATTCTCACAACATTGAAAGGTGGGCCTGTCTTTTTTGCATTTGTGATTACATTCACCCAGTCATTGCATGTGAAAATTGAGTGACTGGGTGCCTTCTTTGACGCTCTCTCAATGACACTGTGGTCACTGTCCACTTCCATGTGTGTGTGTCCTCTCAAAAGAAACTTGTGATTGATTACTTTCAATGTTTTACTTATATTCAATAGACACATGTACATCAACACCATCATCAAGTTTCTATTCTGCCCGGGACAACTATCTGTCCACACAATCAAATTTTCTAAATCCGGGTCATCTTTCAACCCTGCCTCAATTGCCCAAGTGTAGAAGCATGAGGCTATCTCGTTGCCACCGCGACCTGCCGTCGATTCATCCCATAGCATACAGTAGGTTTTATTAGAGCTATGAATTGTATAATTTAGAGTCCAAAGTTTATTATTACCATCAATTTATTAACCCATTGAGACTCTCAACATGATTATAGAAATTTTCAAAAATACACATATTCGAAGCAGGCGGAATATAAACAACAATCAAAAATACATTACAATAACCGAAATTTAGTTTGACACACAAAAACTGGAAACCCTCACCACGGGAAGAAGCTACCAATTGAGAGCTATAGCAATCTTTCACAGCTACAACAACTCCCCATCCTCTTCTTCCGTCATTTGTTAAGTCATTACGATATATAGATGTATACCTATTATCAAATAGCTCTTGGTCGGATATATGAGAGTGAAGCCAAGTTTCAGATAAAGCTATGGCATCAAAATTTGAATTCAAAAGATTTTCCGAAAATTCATGCGTTTTAGTTCATTAATCCATTAACATTTTGATAGTAAAAGCTCAATTTGGACATTTTACCAGAAACAAAAGCTACAAATAGGATAATAGTTGTATTTTATTAATTATAGTAGAGAAAATAAATTTAAATACTTATTATGTCTAAATATATACAACAAATTAAATGTTTGTAAGCTCAATTCAATATATAGGCCGACAATATATTTAGTTGAGTCTCCACAGTCATTTAATAATAACCTGCTTTAATTAATCAGAGTGGTGAAAGTAGATAACGATAACAAATTGATAATCCAGATAAGAAATGAAGAGTGAAACAGGAAACTATGTTACTCACTAGAAAGAGATAAACAAAAATGACAGCACTGATTGTATTTGTAAATGAAATGAAACAATAAAACGGTAGTATCATTTCTGCCCATTTTCCATCCATTGAGCAAACTTCACTCACGAGAAAATAGAAACACACTTTGAATCTGTTCGGACGAAACTATCAATGTTCCTCTTTGTTGTCTGGTGTTGTGTGGTAGAGGGGGCAATTGAACGGTGATGCGCATAGCATAATCGCAGCCAGTTGCCGATTGACAGCCAATCGAACAGCTCACTTCTCGTAATGTCGATTTTTGCAAAGTGATCTATTGATTTATTGTGATTTATTACAAGTGTCGTCTCGTCTCGTATCGTGATCTGGACCCGGGATCCTAAATGCAAGGAGGATTTGGACATGAAGGTAGGCCTATGTTATTGTGCACTTAGCCATTTAATTGTTCAACTTGCTACCCGACGCCAGACAACCCCAAAAGGTTCTCGATGTAATTTATACAGTCCACAAACCAGAGTGCTGTTTGAGCCAGCCTCTGTCGAATAAACATGTTTTTTTTTGGTTTTTATTAAATCAAAAATCAGAAGAAAAGAAATAAAGAAGCCACCCAAATAAAATTTGCACAACCATACTATTTAGAAAGGTAGTGATGCGACATAAGGCCAACGTCCAAAGTGACGGTTCAAAATCACTACCCGGAGAAGAACCGCAAAGAAACTCCGAGATAATAGTGAGAAAACGATCCTACCGCTTAAACCTGCCATTGGTTCATGGCTAGTTGGATCCTGGGTTTAGCCTCCTGAGGGAAGACTATCCCGTTGATCACTTTAGTGATCCAACAGTTGATACGCTTCGAGATGTTAACCTTATCATCACACAAAGACTTAGTATCAACTGCCAAGCAGATGATGACCACAATGAATAACACAAAATACAACAAACTAGTCCGTTTCATCTTAATTATAAACGAGACATACTTATTCTATCATCATGACTCATCACTCAACGACCGAGAGCACCTCGGCGAGTTTGCAGACCTCGAGGTGTTTGCCGTAGAACACCGCGAGGTGTATGTTCCTGACGATTGGGAGCTACTAGTTGTTGGGGTCGCGCAGGTATTCATGGTTCTCGCCTCTGCTGGACCTGTTCATTTCTCCTGTCGCGTTGATGTTCTAGGTGTCTCTGTTGACTAGGAGATCTCGGCGAAACCTGACCACCCGGTGGGATGACGATGCCTCCGACATGCCCACCATCATTCGGTAGGCATCCTCTGTCAAATGAACATGTTTTTTTTGGGTTTTATTAAATCAAAAATCAGAAGAAAAGAAATAAAGAAGCCACCCAAATAAAATTTGCACAACCATACTATTTAGAAAGGTAGTGACGCGCCATAAGGCTGACGTCCAAAGTGACGGTTCAAAATCACTACCCAGAGAAGAACCGCAAAGAAACTCCGAGATAATAGTGAGAAAACGATCCTACCGCTTAAACCTGCTATTGGTTCATGGCTAGTTGGATCCTGGGTTTAGCCTCCTGAGGGGAGACTATCCCGTTGATCACTTTAGTGATCCAACAGTTGATACGCTTCGGGATGTTAACCTTATCATCACACAAAGACTTAGTATCAACTGCCAAGCAGATGATGACCACAATGAATAACACAAAATACAACAAACTAGTCCGTTTCATCTTAATTATAAATGAGACATACTTATTCTATCATCATGACTCATCACTCAACGACCGAGAGCACCTCGGCGAGTTTGCAGACCTCGAGGTGTTTGCCGTAGAACACCGCGAGGTGTATGTTCCTGACGATTGGGAGCTACTAGTTGTTGGGGTTGTGCAGGTATTCGTGGTTCTCACCTCTGCTGGACCTGTTCATGTCTCCTGTCGCATTGATGTTCTAGGTGTCTCTGTTGACTAGGAGATCTCGGCGAAACCTGACCACCCGGTCAGGGTTTGATGACAAGGTTGATGACAGGGTTTCATTATGACAAGGGTGATTATTGTGATGGTTAGGTTATTAGTAATAGCAAGAAAACTAAAAATAATATTGTTAGTAGTAAATATAAAATAAGTCATATCAATTTAAAACTATTTTTCATTAATATCTGCTCACTTAAATACAAATTGAGTCAGCTTGAGATCTTCTTAAGAAGTCCACTGATATTCTGTGTATAAATGAACACTGGCTAGACCAAGAAGAGGTTCCACTGTATATTCCAAGACTCACGTGGTGGTCTATAATTAGGGTTATCGTATTTTTTTATGCCAGATCCGGACATGGGGCTTTCCGGGTGGCCTGGGGGGTATGGAATACCCCCCAGACAAAGGGGGGATCCGGGGGTCCTCCCCCGTAAAATTGTAGAAAATTAAGCACTGAAATATTTGTTTTTAGCCATTCTGAGGCATGAAAAATGTTATTAAACTCAGGTCAGTTTATACGTTTCTATATTAAAAATGTGGATTATTGGGTTGAAAAATTACAAATTTATCATAATTAAGCCTTTTTAATTACAATCACTCAAATTCAAATTCCATTACATATTAATAGTAAAAAAACGAGTATTTATATTATTTGGAGTTTCTCTTCCTTGATTCATACTTTTCAGATGAACTGACTTTCTTCAAAAAAGGTTTGTCATTTTTTATGTGGTCGTGGAATTCTGAGCATGTCAAAACAGAATTTGCTTTAATGTAAAGAAGATCTCTTACAACTGGCAGAGATAATCTTCCTCTTTCAGCCGTCGAGACAGACCCCCTCATTGAAAAAATGCGCTCGGCTGGAGCTGAAGTACCAGGCAGACACATGGCGAATTCCACTATTTTGAAAATATTCACAAAGGACACATTGCTTTTGGAACATACTTCAAATACTTGTTTCCATTTGTCTTGAGTTTTGGGTTTTTCGTCTTTTGGTAGGGAACCCCATGCGGGTTTAAGATTTTTCAAAACGTGGATCAGTGACGAACGCTCATCAAATAGTTCATCCACATTGATAGAATCTGGTATAACGCTGGCTACAGTTGAAGCACTGTCTTCCATCTCATCCCAGGTAGGATAACCATTTGAAGTGGTTAGCCTTATCAAAGCTGTTTTCCCAAAGTTTCAAGTAGCTAATCCCAGCTGTATAAAATCCTTCCACACTTTTCAGAAAAAGTTCTTCCTTCTTATCATCAAAGGCTTCCTCATTTTTTAACTTCCTTTGTAACTGTTTTGCTGCAAACGGTATAAAGTTATTTGCCTTCCTTTCTTCCAGTTTGATAACTAATTCTTCATACGCCTGTGACGCTTCTGTAGCAGTAATTTGATCAGACTCAACTTTGAGAATGGTCATCTGGAACATTTGAATGAATAAATGAATTTATTTCCTCCTCAAATTACAAATTACAAAAGTAGAAATTAAATAGTATCTTGGAAATTATACTGATCACGTATCCAGTTGTGTGATCAGATAATCAAAGTATAATTAACAAGGTAAAAACATTATCAACTTAAATAATAAAAATAAAAATAAACTTGTATGAAAAAAAATAAAAATAAAAGCTGTGAGTCTAGTCTAGGTGATTAAGATTGCTAAAACAATACTGAAACTACTGCCTGTAGCGCATTAGATAAAAAAACAAATAAATTGAAACAGCCCAGAAAACCAAAAACTGGAATAAATGAAATGCATTTAAATGTAATAATTAATATAATAATATAATACCGTACATGCCTTAGTGGAAGGCTTCCTTGCACGAATGTTAGATAAAGTTCATTTACTGGATCTTCAAAAAATGCAAGTACCGATACAGGGCAGTTTTCGATTGATAAGAAATACGACTTCAATGGCTCAAACATCATCAGTATCCTTTCCACTGCAGGCATTAAGCTCAAAAATCTTGTGTTTCCGTGTGAAAGCATTCTTCTATACTCAACTTCTGCAGATTCACAAAACTCTTTTAATGCGGTCACTCTGACAGTATACTGATAAAAGAATTTGTAAACTTTGACAACAATTGCCTCAACATCAACAGGCATGGCATCACAAGCAGTCTGCACTGTGTTATGCATAATATGAGCAGAGCAGCCAATTCCAAGGATTGGTCTTGACAGAGCCTTTTGCAATTTTCGAAAAACATTGCCTTGGCCATGCCTTTTGACTCCACCAAAGTTGGTATTAGTGTTATCAGCACATAGACACACAACTTTGGAATCAACAGAGAACTGTTTGATGCATTTTAAAATATGTTCTACTAAAATATCAGATGTTTCTCCCGGAAGTTCATCAAAAAATAACAGTTTTACGTTAACACCGTCATTTTGGTTAAAATAACGGACACATACAAACAGGAGTCAATTTAACATCTTTTCTGTTTGAGCTGTCAATTGTTAGTGTGAGGAAATCTGCATCCTTGAGATCTTCGAGCAGTTTGTCAAATATGTAAGGAGATATCACATTCACAATGACTGCTTCGGTTTTTGTCCGAGCCCCCGGAAATTTGGGCTCAAACATCTTTTTAATAAGTTTGGAAGTGCAATCAGACGTTTTAAAACTAAGTCCGTGCATTGCGGTATGGTAGGCAAAAGTCGCCTCTTTTGCTGCACATTGCAAGTCAGCTTCTGTGACATCAGTATTTTTAAAAAACGTTTCAATACTTGCCGAGGACGTTGCTTGATTGGCCTTTTTGTGTCTCTCACTCTGCAAGTGATTTTCTATGTCGTATCGTCCTCTATGCTCCACCGAAAATTCAGAGTTGCACGTCAAATATCTCACGCGGTCACTGCTGTTTTGACAGTTTCAAAAACTTTTACTCTTCTTTTAATTTGTCAGTAAAAACACATTTTCGCTTTGGCATTTTGTACAGTTCAACTTACAAACTGAACACTAATAAGTACCGTACCTAATAATAGTACAAAGTCACTTAGAACATTATGCACACAAAATAAGAGTTATTTTTAAACCAACTACCATGTAACCAACACAATACGAATACAAACAGTGCGAGTCGTCCGCTCTAGGCGCTGTGTGGATTGCGACTGTGAGTAACCTTGAGCTGGTGGCTGGAACAGACATGTAGTGACATGAAGCACTTAACAGACAGCTGGCAGTGAGCGCGCAGTTCTGACAGTGTTACAAAGCTAAGTTGCCGCGCGGCGTAAAATTCCCCAATTAGGCCACGGTTTCAGTTCATATTAGTGAAATCCGGACATTTCACAGATCCGGACACCAAACCGGACACGTGTTCCAAATCCGGACTGTCCGGACGAAATCCGGACGTATGGTAACCGTATCTATAATATTGTCAGAAACTCCATTGAATATAATGTCCTGAATATAAGTCAGTTCTGTATTGATAAGGTATTCGAAGTGTCAGCAATAAGGCTTCTTAGTAATAACAGTATCATAGTAAGTTTATATAGAACCCCCGACTCTGATTTCAAAGATTTTTTGAGTCGACTAGAAGTATTATTATTTTTTAACAAAAAACCCTTACTCTTTCATGGCAATTGCTGGCGATTTCAATGTAAATATTCTTGATCAACTTGAGCATGAAGTTTCACAATTCTTAAATGTAATGAGGTCGTTTAATTTATATCATGTTCATTGCCTCCCGACGAGAGGGAGAGCATGTCTTGATAATGTGTTCACATCTATTGAATCTGAACGTTTGGAATGTCACTTGTATGAGCAGGACCTGATCTCTGATCATGCGGAATATTTGTAAATTTCAAAACAATCAACCGAAGTGTAAATAAGGAAACACACCCTAAGTTCCACAAAAACGTCTCATCACAAACGACTGACTGATGGACTTGAATGCATATTTCGCAAACTACAAGTGGACAAATATATTCAATACCGGTGATATGCCGTCTACTACGAAGACTATTATCCTTAGAGTAACTCAGATAGTGAAATCAATTTTCTTTGGTATTGTACATGTAAAAGAAAGGGACAGAGCTTTTGAAAAGTAGTTAACAATAAAGGAATATTATTGATTGGCAGCAGCCAAACTGAAAGTTTATAAATTGTTTGTAGTTGTTGGTAATCAGCCTTGACGTTTAGCAACGGAGATTGATATTTAATAGAAAACAAATTAAACCGGTATTCTTCTTTTGTAAAGAGAATAAAGTTGAACTAATATTTTTTTAATGGATGATAAGAATGATAAAATAATTTTGAATGAATAAAATATTCAAAAGACATGTCAGAAACATTTTATGCTTTGCTAGATGTTGCTTACCATGACGACGATTTCTCTTTAAACGATAAACAGCTGTTCTACTACTCAGTCTACTTACATTTTTACTAGAATTAGATAAGGATTGATTTGAGGCATTATTCCTAGAATTCTTCTCAGGAATAAAATTGTCTAGTCAAGACTTCTTAGCTCTACAGTCGCGTGAAAAATGACCAGGCTTTCTGCATGTAAAGCAAATCACCTCACCTTCTCTTCTAGTGGGATTTGAGTCAGGTTTCCTAGCATCAATTTTATTTTTCTTTTAACAAGTATAATAATCATAATATTTATGCAAAAAATATTTATTGCAAAAAATTACGATCACCCGTATAAATCGTATATAGTACGATGACAGTTACTATTCTAATCTGTCATACATGACATCAAAACCTATTCAATTTTTGAAATATTATTTTGTGAATTGGAAATCTGGTCGCGGATTTAATTATTAAATATAATTGATAAAGCGAGATCTCCAATGTACAAAGATGAAACGTGTGTTTTATCACGTTTCGTGAAGGCAATATTATGGTTTTTAGCTCCATGCTATACAAACAAGAGTGAGTTGACTTTTGGTCTGTGAATCAAGGCTGCATGTGTTTTTCACATGAATAGATTTGGAATTTTTCTTTCGTGGCCCGTATACTTGAACCGTTTGTGAAGTGAGTTGTTGAGTTAAGGCATTGGTTACCTGAAGGATTCTGTCTTGAGAATTCAATTATAGGCTGTCGCAGTCCGGGCAGTTTAAACCTGCATAATTGTATTTTCAGGATTTGAGTCTTGTAGGGAAAGCTGGTGTTTTTGATTCAATCAACTGGCAGAGTTTTTTTTATATTTTTTTATTTTAAATTCGGGAGTGTTTTAACTGGACCTTGAAGAGCAGGCCAAGGGAAAGGTAAGGTAAAGTAAGATCTATAATTCTAAATAGTAATTTTGTTTTTTTTATTGTTTTATTATCATAAACTGAACGACCACAGATCAGCAAAGCGAGTAGCCCCTGAAATATTCATCTGATTATTATTTCGTAATAAATTCTAATTATAATTCTAATTTCGTAATAAATAATTTATTGATTTGTTTTAATATCAAAAACCTGTAAGATCTTTTCTTGTTTTTCATTTTCCCACCCTTACATAATTGGTGAAGGCATAAAATCATGCTTACATATTTGGTGAAGCCATATCATGCTTACATATTTGGTGGAGGCTTCTCCCGCTGTTCAACATCTTGCTTACATATTTTGGTGGAGGCTTCTCCCGCCGTTCCACATCCAGCTTACATATTTGATGGAGGCTCAAGGTTTATTTTTAATCCAGCTTTATACTTGGACTTTTCTGGTATCCTCAATTCTGTGGTCGCATTGTTTACTATTGAATATTATTTTTATTTCAGTGAAATTTTTTATGGGTTAAATAGTTGAGTTTGAACATTCCGGGGCTGTAGAAACAGTTGTTAGGATGAATTTCGAGGATTTAATGAATTGGAATATTTTGGAACTATAATGTTATCATTGCCTATTACAAAATGTATTACTAACGGATTTCGATGGATTAAGAATAACGATTATGAGATAAACGATATTGGAAAGATATTTACGATTATTGATTTTGAGATTTTAACTTGTAAAAGCTATGGTATTTGAAGATTGTAAGATTTATGATTAATTCTTATTGGAGAGACTTAGATATTCATGATGATATGGAAAATTGATGATCATTAAGAAAGGATTAAATTGAAAATTTATTACCTATATTATTGAAGATATTCTGAGATATTATGGAGAATTTATTATTATTAAAACCGGATTAATTGAGGATTTATTTTTTTATTATTGACTATAATTGGATTGTAACAGACTAACAATGGAAAAATATAGATCTTTACTATTACCGAAATTTTTTGATGGAAAAGATGAAGAATTTGACATTGATGATTTTTTTTATTACTTTGAGAATGTTGCCTCAGAAAATGATTGGGTCGACGAAAGGGATAACTTATTATATTTACGGGCTTGTTTGAAAGGAAGTGCTAAGAAATACTTTGAAATTATTGAGAACGATTTGATCCGACAAAAAAATTTTGAATATATGCCAGTGAAAGGAAAATTGATTAATTTTTTCGATTTCCACAAATGGTGGAAATTAGAAAAGGAATTGAATACTTGTAGAATGGAATTCGAGGAAGATGGCAGAGATTTTGTAGTGAGAGTTTTATCTCTATGTAGGAAATTGGATTCGAATATGCTGGAATCACTGATTATCAGAATTATATTAAGAGGTTTGTCTACACGTATATATGGAAGAATTATCACGTTACACAATAGGACAATTGAAGAACTGTTTAAAAATATTGAGCAATATGAATTATCATGCCAGAATTTCTTGAATGTATGGAAATTTGGACAAGTACAACAAATAGATGATAATACGGAAACAGAGTTTGAAGAAATATTGGAAATCGGAAATGAATTTGAAATTGAGAATCGTTTTGAAAAAGCTTTTATTTGTGATACATCATGTGAGGATTTTAATACTTATGATGATATTTTTTTGAATGAAATAAATATTTGTTGTGATGCTAGTATTACTCAAGTACATGAGGAAGATATAATTGACAGAGGAAAAATATATGTAAATGATTAACCCTACAACTGGCGGGCGTTTTAATCTAAACTGGCAAGCCGAATTTGGCATGTATGCAGCGGTTTTTCTAAATATTTCTAAAAATTCATCCAAAGCACATAATGTAAAGTATCATACATCGTTTTTTTTTCAGAAAATCCCAAGGAATAATAATATGTAAAAATAAAACTCACCTAAAAATCCTTGTATGTCATTTGATCCAAGATTTGAAAAAAAAAATCCATTTGAGATTTTTTTTTCATTTTCAATCGCTTATAAAGTTTTTTCCACTGTACACTACACGGATTCTAGAATACCCAAAATACTCCTTAGATCATCTACATTCATAATATATACTCTTATAGTCTATAAAAACGCGTAATAATAAAGTTATTACAAAAAATGTGACATATGTACACATTCACCTATTCTGGGTCATTGATAGGCACTTCATCTTCTGGGGCTTTCCTTTTCTGTACATACCCTACATGCCTCCAAAAGTGTTCTAATTAATGAAAACAAGCTGTATGAACACCACAATTACATGCAGGACACCAATAAAAACTGCGGGATTTTTTTTGAGCTGTAGAACACACAACACCCGTTGTCTGTTACCAGGAAGGTGCTCAAGCTCGTGCTTCAGGTTACCAGCTGGCCCTGCCATGGGTGGAGGATTATTCTGTGGCTGAGAGTCGTTTACAAGCTGTTCAATAAGAGTTTCCATGAATTCCTCACGACCAATAGGTTTGTCAGTGTTCAGTGAATACAAAATACAGGCATTGAACATTGCCATGTCTAAAAGATTGTAAAATATCTTTTTCCAATATCTTTTGGTGGCTCTGCTGCATGTCACATGATAAATACTTTTGTCCTTATTATCAACACCACCCATATTCAAATTATAATTATTTATCAGGACTGGCTTCATATTCACTTTTCCACTTCTACTGGTAATTCTAGAATCCTCAGCATGACATCCCGTTGTTATCAAATAGACTGGTTTTCTTGTCTTCTTTTCCTTGTACCCTACCATCAATATTTCATTTTTTCGGAAATATAGAGAAGTCTGTGGAGGAATTTGGGTTGTCAGAATTGTTTTTGAAAGGTCTCTTGATCTTTTATTGACTGTACCTGTAATAAATGTTTTATGAGTGAGAAGTTCGTTTGCTAGTGGTATTTTTGTATTAAAGTTAACAGAAAAAAGGTGTTTCATATAACCGATGAAAATTCATTAGGACCACAAAATGATATTGAAATGAATGGAATGACTCCTGAATCGGGTTTGAAAAATGTTGATAATAAACATTCTGTTAACAGGAGGCAACGATCTTTTGATAATGATGAGAACTATGTGCTTAAACAAAAAGCAGGTCGTGTAAATATTATATTGAACGGATTACATGAATGTGAATCAGCAATTCGTGTGAACAGTGAAATAAAAAACACTGAGTCAGATTTGAATAATTGTAATATTCTGAATGATAATATAAAGGATAATAAAAGTGAACCAAATGAATTTGTTAATGGGAACACTGTAGAAAAACATGATGAAATTTTTATCAATTTATTGCAATCTGATAGTAATAATATCTTGGGAAGCGTGTCCCAGTTAAGCATTAATAGCGATGAAATATTTATTGAAACAATAATTCTGGAGAGGTTTGAAAAACGAACTCAGGCTCAGCAGACTCAGCGAAAGTATTACATGAGACAATATTGCTAGTAGAACAAGGCATTTTAGCTGATTTGCAGTTGTCATTCAATGAAGGACGCTGAACTGTTTAGGACTAATACATTATTCGATGTCAGATGGCTACAAAATGACAATACCAAGTATCGTTTATTTCCGGAGAGGCCGGTACCTTGTCTGTAGCAGTCATACGCTAAAATTTATGTCCATTTATAAGCTATTTCTCAAAGGAGTTCAGAATAGTCAAATTTTCAGCAATAGCCAAAAAGCTAAAATTAATAATACTCAGAGAGTAAGTCAAAGTAATCTCTAAAGAAAAAGAATGTTCTCAGTCAGTCAACATACAAGAAAAGTTATGCAACATAATCAGGAAACAGGGGGTATATGGACAGTGGCACGACATGGCACAGGTCACAATCCCCTGAAACAAACACACACAAGAACACAAGCAAAAATTTTCGCCCTGACTCCAAATTACAAAACACAGCATATTTCAAGATCATAAAGAAGATACACTGGTAAATGGTTAGATGATTAGAGTAAACAAGCATGTAACTCACCTTTTTATTCTATATCTCTCCGCCGCCATGTGCACCTCATGGTCAGAAGTTTCAGGAGTAACTGGTTAAAAGGTTAGAAATGCAGCCGGAGGACGACAGATGGGCATGAGACGGGGACCGCCAGAACACCACACTACGGGCACCTCCGAGGAGACCCCTGGAGTGCACGGAGCTGGCCAAAGGACCATACAGCCGTTCCTCCATTGGTCGCCTGTGAGAAATAGTCTCACTCAACTCGCGCAGGCCAGCAGAAGCATACAGGCTACATTGTCAAGGAATGGGCACGGGGCACATAAGCACTTGGTTCCACCTGCACACTGATGCTATCGGCATGTTCTACGAATCCCCGACCTGGACACCATCCGCACCTCAACAGCTGCATCTTAGCTCTACAGTCGCGTGAAAAATGACCAGGCTTACTGCATGTAAAGCAAATCACCTCACCTTCTCTTCTAGTGGGATTTGAGTCAGGTTTCCTAGCATCAATTTTATTGTTTTAACAAGTATAATAATCATAATATATGCAAAAAATATTTATTGCAAAAAATTACGATCACCCGTATAAATCGTATATAGTACGATGGCAGTTACTATTCTAATCTTAATACCATTACAATATTATTAAGCTTTAATATGGTATAGATATACTTTTAATAACAATACTATTAATTTATACTAGGCTATTGCAGACAATTATGTATGAAATATCAGACTATCGAAAATACTGTGCATATTAACAAAGGACTTTGGCTTAAAAGAATTTTACAAATACTCAAATATCAGGAGGGAGGGACACAATTCAAACCTTTCCTGTAGATTAAATGTGCAATATGGATAAGTCAGGACGAGCGAAGAATATGAATGTGACTGAGAATATGATAATTATAAGAATAACAAATAGAATTTGACTAATTTACTTGATATCTATGAATTCAATAACTTGAATTTTACTAGATATGATGTATTTGTACATTGTACATTGTATTATTTATTGAATTGTACCTGATAGATAGATAGATAGATAGATATATTTCTCGATCCATGAAACATCTATAGATGCATGAGATCACGTCAAAATATTAGAACACATACAATATTTTGACGCCAATAATTTTATAAATCTATTAGATTTATTCATTTCTGGAATCAAATCTTCTTAAATTCGACATAAACTTCGACAAAGACACTAGCCCTAGAATAGACCATCAACATCATGGTCCAGTACATTAGAAAGTGCCAAAAAAGGAACAGAACTACCAATTCGTAAACGGCTTTGTACTCAATTCGTTCCCTACTCTGTACAGCGACCATTACAATATTATTGGTGTAAATGCTTTGTCAAATAGCCTGGACACTAATCCAGCAAAATCAAAAATTGAAATTTTCTTACCAGGATGACTCATTAGCCAGTTATTATACATTCAGTGTTATATTCTTTTTGTAATAGCCAGATACTGCTTTGTCAAGTGGCTGCATTTTATGACTTTGCCTACATCTACAACAATTGATTTTGTTCAAAACTGTTTTGTTAAGAAAGCCTCCAATGTAATAGATAACATTATATTGAAGAATATTATCACTCTTCAACAACTCAATCACATAATCATTCTCCCGATCATCATTAGGTTCATTACGACACCCATCGGTATCATCACTTGTCATCAATGACGGAAGTTTTCTATTCTTCCGCCACTGAACAAGTTGTCGGTTGGATCAATTTGCATGAGCGTTGCATTGGCAGACAATGTCGGCTATATCTCGTTTTTCATGAGAATTTGCCTGAATGCCCATTTATATTATAACCATGTCTATCACATAAAAAAAAAACAATTCTAAATAGTCCTGCGAAAATTTATACTTAACTACATAATTGAAACCTGAATTTTGTAAGACATTATTTGCCACTGCAATAACAGACTTTACTGCCATAGCAAATCCTATTACAAACAGTTTGCTTTTACTTTTATAAAGAGGTGTGCCATCAAGTGTGCTCAAAAAATAAAGGTATCTGATACTTTCAAAAATATATTTTTCACAATCATTCAAGTTTTCTCTTGTGAGTGGTATCTTAGAACCTTTGAGAAAAGGGTCTTTCGAATTTAGAAAATCGAAAATCTCATCACAGGAAATAGATTTCACTGCTTCCTGTGCCCCTTGAAAGACATGAACTCCTATTTGCTCTAGAAACTCTGTAGCAGTAGCAACTGAAGAAATCAATGTCTGAGCAGCTAACTTTACTTTCATTTTATTCATATACCATTGAATATACTTCCATGTTAATTTATTAGCAAAACTTAAACCTAGCGAGCTCTGAACTTCATGGAGTTCATCCATATAGGCCCATTTGATGCTGCCGTGCTTCTAATTCTTTTAATTCTGCTAGACAGTTCCTAGCCAACTTAAGCATGTGGCATGCATCTGGAATGGCATGTATAGTCTGATCTTAAAACTACTATTTAGCTTACCTATATCTCCATAGATGTTACAACCCGACGACTGGAATGTAGCAATTTGTTGCAGCACCATCAAAAGTCACACTGTGTATTTTTATACCAGACGCGTTCGCCATTTTTTTGCAGTTTTTATTCAATTTTTCTGCAAATTCGCGGTCATTTTATTAATTAAAAAATAGCCACATGAAATCTTCCAATAGTCCTTAATGCTAACAAGAATGAAAACTAAAGCTTCTGTAGCTGGTACATTATTCATTGTTACAAAATATTTTGAAAAGCACACTCATTTGAATTAGCACGCTTCAATCAGCTGTTTCTGCTATAATGCCAACAATACAACAACAAAATATTGGGAATTTCCCTCATGATTTTCTTCAAGTCATGGTTTCAAATAAGTCGAGAACTTAATAGACCCCGGATGTTTAGATGATAAATCCGTGACTCAGAAAGACGATTTGATCAGAGTGATTATTTTAGACCTGGACTCTGTAAGTCCGCAAACTTCTTGAAATCATCAGAATACCTCTGACCTTTGGAGCTTCTTGCTGCATTCTTATTCACATTTAGAAATAGCTCTCTAGTTAAGCCGTGGAACTTATCCATTATAAGGTATTCCAAGCCAGAAATTCAACATTCCTATATTCTTCAATTCAAAAACTAACTGTTTGAAAGTTTTGATCATTTGACTTCGCCTCTGCTTCTTCTGCTGGAGAATCTTCATTTTTACTGTCAATGTCTTCACTAATTTACTTGAATTGTCTTTTGTCTGTGATCTTTTTTCTTGCGTTGGTGAAGATGTAGATACTTCTTCGACACTTACAGAGCTGGCTTGTTAGGATTTTTCTTCATTCCCTAGATTTTTCTCTACTAGTTGTGATGTAGAAGCATCCCTCACATTTCTTGGAACCAGAATAAATTGAATCAAATTCTTGAAAGATGTAAGCAGTTGATAAATAAATTGAATTGAACAATTCATAACACGAGGAGGCCTAGCTTTAAGGTTATAAATGTTCACACAAACAGAAATTTGAAGATAATTGTTTCATCACAATTTCTATAGTCTGTCCAAACTGTCATGAGCCCTGAAAGAAGCCTACCCTTGCTCCCCCACGCGCAGGCACACACGCCCGGCCTACCTGCGTCATTGATATACTATGTATACTAGGGTCTTATTTTGCACAATTTCTATAGTCTGTCCAAACTGCCATGAGCCCTGAAAGAAGCCGACCCTTGCTCCCCCACGCGCAGGCACACACACATACCGAGAATCGAACCATGTACCTCTTGGTTGCGGCCGAGCGGCTTTACCGACAGTTTCATCCAATGAATTTCCTTCTGCTATGCACTTCGTCGGTCAATATTGCAGTAGCAGGAGTTCTTAGTTCTATTTATAGAGCTTTCATTATGAATTCCAGTTAATAATAATAATATAAGTAAATAAGAGGCTCATCTCGCCTCTCTCCTATCTCCAATTTCTCCTCAGCATTTTTAATATTTTTGTCCTGGAGAAGCCACTTTGTTTTCAAGTGGCTCATCTCGCCTCTCTCCAATTTCTCCTCAGCAATTTTAATATTTCTGTCCTGGAGAAGTCATTTTTTTTTATCGTGTGGGTTCCTTCTCTTCCTTCAGACATGTTTCCAAAGTAGTTTATCTCTTTGATTGAGATCGTTTGTATCTCCGCTGAAAAATAAAGACTTTTTGTTAACATGGTGTTAATAATACAAATAATCATGTCAATACAACATAGCAATGCAAAAAACCGGTTACTTAATCAAATATTTCATTCACAACTGTGGCAAACTTCCTTCTGTTATCAGAACAGATTTAATATTCATTTGTATGGCTCGTATGATTCATATTTGTACCAAACAGTGTCAATACAAACATTGTTTGGGATTTGAAATATAATCTTGAAAATAAGGATGCATGAAAATATATAAATATTTTAAAAAAATCTTTGTTACCGAAATTGAAGAAGATTTCAAATTTAATTGATTGAATCCTCTTATCTTTATGATGGAAATTAGAATTTAGAGTGGAATGACACAAATTCCATTCTCGAGAACCGATCAACAATTGATAATATTGTTCGGTAGGATAACTTATGCTATAGTGAGATTCGCGTTATTAGTACGGTAATCAGTTGAAATGGTAGGACAACAGGGTAGCCGATTCACTGTTTTCAACGCCTTCTATGTTAGATAGCTGTGATTCATATTATTCCAGTATATCCGATGTGATAGTAATTATTGTTGATTCTTTTCAATAACGATCAAAAATATTTTCTTATAATTCAATGTTGAATTCTCATAATTAAGATAAACTATTTTGGTAGTTTATTATACTTCTTCATAGCCAAAAAATTATCTGGCAATTGATTGATTGATTGAGTACTTTATTTATGTAGATTACAATATATACTGGCTTATACTCTCATATACAATAGCTTGCAATACAGCAAAATTATGGATGAATTTACAAAATATAAATTAAGAAAATAATTATTGAGCTGTATATAATATGAAAAAGAACAATTTGTAATAATTATAGATAAAATAGATAATATTGTTATGCATACATAAATTGGCGGAGCTTTGGACATATCAATGTCCATTCTTTCGAAAGAATATTCGAAGTATTCTTCCCACTAACTCTACCAAAACGTTAATTTTATTAATTCAACTAAGGGTTTATTTAAAAATGAAAATATTGTAAAAGTTTTAATTAATATGAAGATTTAAGAGAAAAAAAAACAGAAAATTGATAAAGTAAAATGATTATATGAGTAACTAAGATCAAATCATTAATTATTAAGATGGAGTAGGCTGAAAGTAGATTAAGGTAATCAACTTTCAGTAATATACAGCAGTATGCAGTGGATAATTAAAATAACATGAGTTTATATAATACTAGCTGGCCCGGCGAACTTCGTACCGCCAAACAGTTAATGCATCTCATGACAAACTTTAGCTGGATGCACACCTGAGGAGGCTCGATGCGGCATTTTGCATCCAGGTGCTTCTTGCTTATTTGTTTGAATGGAAGAACTCACACTCACTGATTCGGACATAGCATGTAACAGTGTGATAAGGCAATCTCCATAAGATCAACACTTTGTATCACCAAGCCGCGCCTCCTCAGGTGTGCTTAGTCTTTGCTTAATCTGATTCACTATATTTTTATGAAAATTACCCATCAATCAGTATTTTATATCTCAATATGGACTTCCTATGTGCTAGTTATACAGCAGTTTGCATTTTTAGATATAGTTGAATGCACCTTGCTGGGGAATTGAATGGTATATCTCCTTGCTGCTGATTTTCCCGTGCATATTCTAAATTTACAGCATTCCGAGCTCTACGACCCAAGTTTGGACGTCGTTCGCACCGCGGCATTATTTCATTTCATTTATTCATAGACAATAGATTCAATGCAGGTAAAAACAACAGGCTGCTTTTAACCTTAATTTGGAATACACGGTCTAGAGGTTATGTAAATAATAACTTAATTCACACACTATTTTGAGTCCAAAAAATGTATGTACTACAATATTTTGGGATTTATCAGATTAATTAATTTCAAAATATAAATACCAACCAAAATCTTCCTTCACAATCACAAAACATATTAAAAATTTCACTTAAATCCACAAATTATACTCATGTTAAAATTTTAAACATGTTAAAATTATTATTAGAATTGAAATTTTGTGAATCAGTAGGAAGAAAGAAAATGGAAAAACAGATCTACCGACGGCTGTTGGATGACGCGATGATTAAGGTAAACTAGCCAAATTCCGTGACCTTAAGAACTGCTGATGGGGATATTGTAAAATAAGAAAAATAACACTTAGTTTACAAGATAATACAACTAATCCTCTTAATTCTTCAGCATTTGAAAAGAGATCTAGCACATCAATTTTCTTATAATTATGTTTAATAAATAAAATATCAACGAAATTGAGTATCACGACACTCCAAGGCTATCAGCCTATCTCCGTGATACAAGATTTATGTCCGTGATTTCATTGCCAAAGTCCGTGCAATGATAATTCTTAATATAATTTCACCACAAAGATGCTTGAAAGGCATAGGTAACCAATTAAATACCTTATTTGTTCAATTTGGGGTCATTCTTCTCACAAATGGATAGTAAAATATGTAATATTAATGATATAAGTTCGAATTAAGGTCGAATTCATTCATATGGTACGTATGATAAGGAAGAACTTCAATGATGTGAAAGTTATAAGAACTTTTCTGTTCCAAAACTAGCATTCCAAATTATTATTTGAAAAAGCATTCATCATT
Organism: Nilaparvata lugens; assembly: GCF_014356525.2. Taxonomy (NCBI): domain Eukaryota; kingdom Metazoa; phylum Arthropoda; class Insecta; order Hemiptera; family Delphacidae; genus Nilaparvata; species Nilaparvata lugens. The sequence continues at coordinate 58,519,337 of NC_052508.1, read as the reverse complement.
ATTAACAGAGAAATCATTATTAAGAATTATTATTAGCCTACTATTAGTATATTCATGAGAACAATTAATATGTATCTAATTAAAACTATAAACGCCGAAAATAGATAAAATTATTACACTTCAAAAAGGGTAGCAAAAATAGGTTTATTGATCTCCAAGGCACTTTATATCAAGCCGTGAAAATAGTGGTTTGCAAATATAGAGGAGAAAAGCAATATTTCACAAACAATACAAAATGAATAAGAAAAATAATAAAATAAGTATAATAATTGAAAATAATAAAAATGAGAAAAATTCAATAAGAAAAATAGAATAAGAGAATGAAATTAATTGATTGTCAACTTCAAGCTGCTACAATAGTGATTGATGACTCTAAGGCTCTACATTGAGCATAAAAAATTGAATATTGATTTTCATAGTTGATGTTTGAAAAACTTGATAAAAGCATACAATAAAAATAGAATACAGAAAATTTCTTTAAAAAGTCTGAAATGAGATCGAGGGAACGTTTTTAAATTGATGGAAAAATGGTGGATCACAAGATATACCTAACACATCAATTAAAAAGTCGCCTCTTGACAGTTATTTAACACTGATAGACCTATTCATAGTCTGCAAATGTGAGGTAGCCCCAACGATCAAAAGTAGGCTCTCTTAAAACTCTGACCACTTTGTTTAAATTTATTGTATCAATGTCATCTTTTATGGGCCAAACAAACTTCTTTGATTCCAGTTTTTTCTCCAAAAACTTGACTGATGCTGTTTTACCTGACATTTCTTTTGTTATTATCTGTCCCACATACATTTTCTTTTCATTTTTAATCTCATAGGGGACTACAACCCACTGGCCAGGTTTGATTTTGCTGGTTTCAAACTGCAGAGGCTGCTGAATATCTAGTTCACACACTGCTAGATCTACATCATCCTGTGAATCTTCTTCTTCAGTGCTATCTTTCATGCTGAGTTTTTTTCTCTTCTTCTCCTCTTCTTCCTTTTTTATCTTTGCTTTGGCTTCTCTCAACTTTTTTCTTTTTCATCCTGAATCTTCTTCTTATTCTCTTCTACTTTCTTGTAATACATTTTCCACTGATCAGAAGTGACTGCACTGGGAAGCCTAACTTTATTCATTTTCTTCTTTTTTTTTGCACTTTCACCAGGCCAGAAAAGCGCTCTTTTAAATGGTGAAGAAACTTTCTCCTTCATTTGTGTTGGAGATATGTATGATGTGGAGGGTTGAGATGACTGAGTGGGAGATGATGAAGATACAGCAGCAAAATTCGAAGGATTTGAGTTAGTAGGCGTGGAAGGCAAAGATGATGATGGTGGAGCTGATGATGATGGTAGAGCCGAAGATGATGGTGGAGCTGATGATGATGGTGGAGCCAAAGATGATAGTGGAGCTGATGATGGTGGAGCTGATGATGATGGAGCTGATGATGATGGTGGAGTTGATGGTGATGGTGGAGCCAAAGATGATGGTAATGCAAGACAATTTGACGGACTTGAGTAGGTAGGAGGCTTCTCGGAATCTGGTTGATCAGACACTTGATGATGATCCATGACTTCAGTGTTGGAAAAATTTGATAGGTCAAAAGATGTTTCGGTCAAGGGGAGTTCAATATCAAGAGGAAACGAGAGGTTGCCCCACTCATCTTCTTGCAATATCAAGTTTATTGTGCCTTCATTCTGTTCTGTGATCTTAGATGATAAAATAAGATCTTCTTGAATGACTGGATTTTCTGAATTATCATCTTGGGTTATTGGTACTTCTTCACTCACTCCAGACCTGGTTGGTTCAACTGGATTTTCTATATTATCATCTTGTGTTATTGGTACTTCTTCATTCACTTCAGACCTGGTTGGTTTAGCTTCTTGCTTATCTAAACCCTCTCGGTAAAGAGATACTTCAGATTTGATGCTGGACCATACATTGAAAAGTGCCTTCTCATCATTGTCCACTTGAGAATTTTGGAATTTATTCATAATGTCACCACCAATTTTATTTTCCAAATAATTCAAGTGACCACTCAGAGTAAGCCAGTGACTGTGAGAATAAGGCTTTGTAACTATCTCCCTTTGATTGCTTTTGATTAGTTTTTCAAAATTTATATCATCAGGATTCAAGTGTAAGAGACCAGTAGTAGTGAACCCACTTTGGATAGTTTTGGGTTTAGCACTTTCATCCAAGACCTTTTTCAAAAGTGGGGCAAAATCTTCTTTCCTTATTTTTGCAGCACCATTCTCACTTCTCCAATTGTCTACAGTTTTCCTCCAACAAGCCTTGACTGGATGGAAAACAGCAACGTCCATGGGCTGCAGGATGTGAGTGGAGTTTGGATAAAGAGATATTAGTTCAATTCCATTGCTCGAACAGAACTCACTCAAATGAAGAGTGAGATGTGAGACATGTCCATCTACAAATAACACAACTGGCCGTTGAATGTTGTTCGTTGTGAGCCAATGATGGAAGACATTGGTTATATATTCGTAGAATGTTTCGCCTGTCATCCATCCACTTTCGGACTTTCCTACACCCCATTCATCCGGTATTTTTTGTGCAACAGTCGCAGGAACACGCTCATACGAATATACAATCATAGGTGGAGCCAGACTACCAGCAGCATTGGCTGTGACCAGGGTAGTGAGACATTCTTTCTCATCATTTCCAGTAATAGAATGGATTTGTTTCTCACCCCTCTTGACAAGTACTTTCTTGCCTTTGGGACATAGAAAAAATGCTGTCTCATCGCAATTATAGATTCTTGATGGATCTTCAAAAATGTTCATTAAATTTTTTGATGATAAGTATTCCCTGATCTCAACAAACCACTTTCGAATCTGACTTTCAGTCACACTTGCACGTGTAGTTGAGATAGCTTGAGTCACCCTTGCAGATATCTCTGGATGACGATTCAAAAAAAGTGTCAACCATTTTTCTCCCGGCGTAGTCGAATCACTGAAAGGGTTTGGCCTCTTGAGGTTGACCATCAGTTTTTGGACACTGGACAGGAGCTGTTCTTTAGTAACTGGATACCCAGCCCTACCAATACTGATAACCCAGTTCACTAAAATATCCTCTTCGTCAGAAGTGAGGATGGATGGCCTTCCCATGCGACAGACTGTGGAATATTTACCAGTAATCTTGTCCTTGAGGGTCTGCCTTGGGATGCCATACTGCTTTGAAGCAGCAGTCACTGTCATGCCCCTCTCAACAGCAGCGATTGCCTCCAGTAATACCTCTTGGGAGTATGGGCGCCGAGTTGCTTTTGGTTTGAGTCCAGGCATCCTGAAAATAAAGATTAAAATGTATGAGTATGGAATATAATAGGTGAAAATGAATAGATATAACAAAATAAGATCAAAAACAACATTTTCATTTTCATTGTCTCTTGCACTGTTCTAGTAAGTCATCCCTGATTTTTTTGTAAGAATAATATTTTCTTTGGTTTATTTCATAGTGAACTTTACAAGGATTTTTTACTTTTTCAAGTCCAAGTGAATGAAACACTGCTAAAAGTCCAATTAATAAAAAAACTCTTGTGAGTTTCCAGTAAGATAAATTCATACAATATTGTTAAGTATTGATGTAGATTTAGATTGATTGTAGTTTGTACAATAGATTGTAGTCACATTCACGTGAGTTAATGAGTTCAACCATGAGCTATATTTGAGATAGTAGAATAATGTCTATGAAATGAGCCTATTGTCCAAAGTTATGGACAACCACAATGAATGAAGTTACTGCAGTTGCTGTACCGAAAGATTGACTTGACCACTGATGATGAAACTTATGTAAATTGTTACAATAAGTCCAAGAGAATGGTAACCTGCACTTGCGCTAAGTTCCAAGGTTGAAATACTAATGCTGAGAGGCACAGTCCAATGAGTAGATAATAATAATGTAAAGTAATGTCATGATTCCTAGGAAGGTTATCCTGATGAGCCCTGATGAAATTGGTCAAGTAAGCTAAAGTCCAAGAGTTTAGAATCGTTAGAACATAATAATAATAATAATAGTATTAATAAAAACTATATTATATTCCTAGAATTTTGTATGGCTAATTATTTTGGAATCCTGATTTACATTGTTTTATTAGTATAAGTTTCCAAGTTCCTCTTCTTAGCTCAATCTAAAAACTTCAGTGTGAAAATGAGCGAATCTGGAATATTTTGGAGCAAAACTTAAATTATCCAAAAATGTGTATCAAAACTCACATTATCCAAATTTAAATTGACTTTTTTAAGCTTAAATACTGTTGTACGGTCATTCCATGTATTGTAACATATATTTGAAGTCATAATACAAATAACAAAAAAAAAATGGAAAAAACACACAGAAAGTAAAATATCAGTTTTTTCTTCTTCCTGTAAATTTTTGAAAAGTGGAGAATGTGAGTTTTGCATCTATAGGCCTCAGGGAGTCCTCTAGAATCAAAACTCACAATCTCCAAAAAGTTGGTTCTGAGATAATTTGTGAAAACTGTTTTCTCAATTATTTCAATCTATGGGCATGATGTTATGATCTAGGCTGTTACTGCCATACTTGAAATCGTTGTTTGAATTGAAAAATTACATATATTATGTTTATTATAGTTTTTGCAAGCTATTAAAGTATGGAGATTGTTAGTTTTGACTCTCAAATTTGGATAATGTGAGTTTTGACTCCAATGTAACTGGATATTGTTAGTTTTGATTCTAAAGTAGGAATGTGTGAAAAAAGGCATGATATTGTTTGACACTGTATTTACAAATACCTGTTCACAAGATCATGAGAATTTTGAAAAAAAAAATTCAGTGATTTAGGAATAGCATTTCTCATATCAAGGAAATAAACAGAATACTAATGCTAATATACCTATTAAATGAGTTGGCCAGGTAAGTCCTCAAGAAGTTCACACTCATTTTCAATGAAATCATTGTTTTGCTGTTCATCTGTTGTTTGCTGTCCATTTATCAGATGAGAGAAAAATGCAAGTTTTTCAATATCATGCCACTTATCTCCAAAGTGCTTGGTTAATAGAGCTGCTACGTCACGTTTCTTTTCTGTTGAAATTGGATTACCTTCTGGTGTCTGGAAGATTAGAAAGTTAGCGGCTGTCTTATTCTTCATGAAGAGGGATCGATATTCATTCAAATCGTTCATATAAAACAAATCCCCCCTTGAGTGAATGGTGGAACGAGTTTTTTTTATATAAATCCTTTTGATTTTCGATATTTGGAAATGCCAATTTGGTGTGGATTTCATGACATTTTTCATTGCATCCTTGAAATTGTACAAAACACAGTCCTGGCCCAATGTTTTCAGTGTTGAATGTTCACTGACAATGTCTTTCAACTGTTCAAAAGTTAGAATCGTTTCATGACTCCTATTTTTTTTTTCTATGTATGCAAACACTCTGTCTGGTGGAATGAAACTATGCCCTGTGATTGGAAACACAATTTCCATTTCATTGATGTGAGGTGGTGCATTATTTGCAAGCTATTAAAGTATGGAGATTGTTAGTTTTGACTCTCAAATTTGGATAATGTGAGTTTTGACTCCAATGTAACTGGATATTGTTAGTTTTGATTCTAAAGTAGGAATGTGTGAAAAAAGGCATGATATTGTTTGACACTGTATTTACAAATACCTGTTCACAAGATCATGAGAATTTTGAAAAAAAAAATTCAGTGATTTAGGAATAGCATTTCTCATATCAAGGAAATAAACAGAATACTAATGCTAATATACCTATTAAATGAGTTGGCCAGGTAAGTCCTCAAGAAGTTCACACTCATTTTCAATGAAATCATTGTTTTGCTGTTCATCTGTTGTTTGCTGTCCATTTATCAGATGAGAGAAAAATGCAAGTTTTTCAATATCATGCCACTTATCTCCAAAGTGCTTGGTTAATAGAGCTGCTACGTCACGTTTCTTTTCTGTTGAAATTGGATTACCTTCTGGTGTCTGGAAGATTAGAAAGTTAGCGGCTGTCTTATTCTTCATGAAGAGGGATCGATATTCATTCAAATCGTTCATATAAAACAAATCCCCCCTTGAGTGAATGGTGGAACGAGTTTTTTTTATATAAATCCTTTTGATTTTCGATATTTGGAAATGCCAATTTGGTGTGGATTTCATGACATTTTTCATTGCATCCTTGAAATTGTACAAAACACAGTCCTGGCCCAATGTTTTCAGTGTTGAATGTTCACTGACAATGTCTTTCAACTGTTCAAAAGTTAGAATCGTTTCATGACTCCTATTTTTTTTTTCTATGTATGCAAACACTCTGTCTGGTGGAATGAAACTATGCCCTGTGATTGGAAACACAATTTCCATTTCATTGATGTGAGGTGGTGCATTATTTGCAAGCCAGTAATGGCACATTGTGATCAAAATTGAATTCTTGTTCTGACCTGAACATCCATCAGATACTAACCGGAGATATTTATATGAACTAAAATCTGTTAAAGTAAGAGTATCATACAAACATGATGCAATGGTGTTAACTCCTTTGGAAAACTGATTCTCCATCCAGCAATATGATGTAACATTCTGTGCTGTCAAATCACTCTTACTGTTTCCTTTTACAACAGTGAAGTTGTAAAAATAAATCTGTCTACTGTAGTAAGTACTTTGATCCGGAATCTTGGGAAGTGGTAGATTTTTTTGCCAGTCATATGATATGATAAGCAGGTCTTCGCGGTCTTCTTTCAATTTGTCATAAAATGCATTAGCTCTCTTATTATGCACTGATTTATCAAATTTCAGAGTAGATTTAGTTTCTTCATCAGGAGCTATTTTGATTTTCTCATCCAGCTGAAGGCATTGGGAACACACATCAGTGCGTGGTGAGCCAAATCCTATGTTGTAATTGGTATTAAACACCATCCTGAAGAAGCTTTCTTTAACAGGTTTCATTGGAAATTCTTCACAGTACATCCCATACATTTTTGTAATGTTCAATTCACTTGATAGGTATTGATGATTTCACTTACCTCTACAGTAATGAGACTCACTGATGTGGAACCTATTAATAAAGTTCATCACACTTTCTTTCTGTCTGTCATATTTTTCTGCACTTTTGAACCCCCCTCGATTTTCTTCTACAAACCCTTTTTCATGAAAAGATTTTGCAATCCGATTCAATCTGAAACGTGATACATTAAGAATGTCTAAGAAAGATTTCAGACACACCGGAACAAATTCCGTACAAAATATTTACACTGCACTGACCTATCATTGTTCACTCCAGCCTTTGGTCGTTTTATTTGAACTTTGTTAACCTCAATATGTTTGAGGAGGAAATTGTCTTGAAATTGTTTATCGTGTTTGGTATAGAACACACTATGGAATTCTTTGATATCACCCATTGTCAATGTTTTGCATAAAAATGTTCCTTTTTCATGAGAGCACAGAGGGTAGATCGGCATTGTTGTTGGTTTGTGGCAATAGCGTTTCTCAACATTCTTCTTCCAGGAACTTGGATCCCGCTTCCTTTTTCGACTTTTCCCATCTGAAACAGGAGTTACTGCCGCCTCCATACTTCACAATATTTAAATTATTCACAAACTCACAATATCACACAAATAAAATTAGTCAAAGTTAAGACAAACAGTTGGTATTAGGCACTGAACACTACACAGTCTCAGCTCAGGTGATCTACAAACTCACATGATATTCAGTGCCTGATGAATATCATTGATGTTATATAAAAAACATTTTTAGGAAAAACGTTTCAATTTAAAAATGTAAAATAATATTTTAAATAGTATTTTTGAAGTTCCAATTGAAATATGCTTGATATGAATCTAAACATTCATGTTGGAATAGAATGCAATCTGAATCAGGCCTCCATGACAGTTTAAGGAATACTGTTCGCTCATTGGCTGCACAAGCAAAACTCACAATATCCATTGGAGATTGTTACTTTTGACTCTAAGGATACTTTTCATGCTTGTTTTTCAATAGTTTCTTGTGAGTTTTGACTCCAATGGAATAGATATTCGGATTCCTCGCTGAAAATACTATAATAATAATAATATATAACCTCATTTTTGCAAAAAATGGAGATTGTGAGTTTTGATACTAGGGAAATTCTAGGAATATAATATAGTTTTTATTACTACTTATAAACAGGACAAAAAATTATTAATGTGGTATTAAACACCATCCTGAAGAAGCTTTCTTTAACAGGTTTCATTGGAAATTCTTCACAGTACATCCCATACATTTTTGTAATGTTCAATTCACTTGATAGGTATTGATGATTTCACTTACCTCTACAGTAATGAGACTCACTGATGTGGAACCTATTAATAAAGTTCATCACACTTTCTTTCTGTCCGTCATATTTTTCTGCACTTTTGAACCCCCCTCGATTTTCTTCTACAAACCCTTTTTCATGAAAAGATTTTGCAATCCGATTCAATCTGAAACGTGATACATTAAGAATGTCTAAGAAAGATTTCAGACACACCGGAACAAATTCCTTACAAAATATTTACACTGCACTGACCTATCATTGTTCACTCCAGCCTTTGGTCGTTTTATTTGAACTTTGTTAACCTCAATATGTTTGAGGAGGAAATTGTCTTGAAATTGTTTATCGTGTTTGGTATAGAACACACTATGGAATTCTTTGATATCACCCATTGTCAATGTTTTGCATAAAAATGTTCCTTTTTCATGAGAGCACAGAGGGTAGATCGGCATTGTTGTTGGTTTGTGGCAATAGCGTTTCTCAACATTCTTCTTCCAGGAACTTGGATCCCGCTTCCTTTTTCGACTTTTCCCATCTGAAACAGGAGTTACTGCCGCCTCCATACTTCACAATATTTAAATTATTCACAAACTCACAATATCACACAAATAAAATTAGTCAAAGTTAAGACAAACAGTTGGTATTAGGCACTGAACACTACACAGTCTCAGCTCAGGTGATCTACAAACTCACATGATATTCAGTGCCTGATGAATATCATTGATGTTATATAAAAAACATTTTTAGGAAAAACGTTTCAATTTAAAAATGTAAAATAATATTTTAAATAGTATTTTTGAAGTTCCAATTGAAATATGCTTGATATGAATCTAAACATTCATGTTGGAATAGAATGCAATCTGAATCAGGCCTCCATGACAGTTTAAGGAATACTGTTCGCTCATTGGCTGCACAAGCAAAACTCACAATATCCATTGGAGATTGTTACTTTTGACTCTAAGGATACTTTTCATGCTTGTTTTTCAATAGTTTCTTGTGAGTTTTGACTCCAATGGAATAGATATTCGGATTCCTCGCTGAAAATACTATAATAATAATAATATATAACCTCATTTTTGCAAAAAATGGAGATTGTGAGTTTTGATACTAGGGAAATTCTAGGAATATAATATAGTTTTTATTACTACTTATAAACAGGACAAAAAATTATTAATGTGGTACTCAAATTGTGAAAATTGGTGGTTCTTCTTGTTGCTCACAAATCAATTCATATTCATCTTCTTCATTAGTTGTTGGTCTATCTACAGTACCATCAATCATATCTTTGAAATGTTGTAGAAAATCAAAGTCTCTCCAGTTGTCTCCATAATGTTTTCCCAACAATGTATTTACATTTCGTTTTTTCACCATCTTTGTTGTGTTGGATCTCAGTATTTCTCTGGGACACATTTCAGTAATAAGTTTAGAGGGTTTCATTATAGAACGAAATGAATAGTTCCTTGTTTTGTAGGCCGGCTCACCTTCAACAATGCATTTCATTCCTATTTTCTTCACATAAATTCTTTTACAGGTTGAAAGTTTGAAATGTAGCTTTCCTGGAGGCTTCACTAACCGATCCTTTTCTTCTTCCCAATCAAAATCTTTGCAGATCTCATCACCAAGTTTTTTTATAGTAGAATAGTTTTTCACAACATTGATGTACTGTTCAGGATCAGAAATGATTTCGATTTTCCAATTTCCTTTTCAATTAATCCAAAAACTCTATCAGCAGGCAAAATACTGTGCCCTGTTACAGGAAACACAAGCTCGACCTCTTTAATATTGATGGGAGAGAAAACAGAAAGCCAGTAACAAATCATTGATAGAAGTGTTGTGTAGATATTGTATATTATACAATAATTAGTAATTTGATACAGACGTTCAATAATTAATTAGTATAATAATAAACACTCTACTTTAAGGTCACATATCATCACTGAATTAGCCCCCTACCACACCCACCATCCATGATATGGATGGGACGTAGGGTTGGGGAATGTGGTGCTGTGGGTAGCCTGCACTGTATTGTGCCACATTAGGTAGTGAGGAGTAGGTGAGGTTTTGGTTGTCTCGAAGCCTAGAGGTCAGGGGCTTGGGAAGCCGCGTTTGTCCGTGTTTGTCAATTGGTGCCAACATTGTTTGTTGGTGGCAAGCGGCACTTGCCCATGTTGTTGCTGCGACATAGACGGTCTGATTGGTGCCCTGGCAAACCGTTGATCCCTGGCCAGGACATCGGCCATCTCGTCTCCTGAGCAATACCTTACCTTTAAGAAACGAGTTCTTCCGCCAATGAGCAAGGGCGTATTATTCTTATCTTTTAACGCCAGGCATGCTGATCTCTCCGAGTTCATATGTATGAAGCATACACCAGTTCGCATTCCCTGAAAAACATGCCAATCATTGGTATATTCAGTCATACATAGAATATTTCTATGGGCAGCTTGCCCATGTTGTTGCTGCAACATAGACGGTCTGATTGGTGCCCTGGCATACCGTTGATCCCTGGCCAGGGCATTGGCCATCTCGTCTCCTGAGCAATACCTTACCTTTAAGAAACGAGTTCTTCTGCCAATGAGCAAGGGCATATTATTCCTATCTTTTGATGCCAGGCGTGCTGATCTCTCTGAGTTCATATGTATGAAGCATACACCAGTTCGCATTCCCTGAAAAACATGCCAATCATTGGTATATTCCGTCATACATAGAATAGTTCTATGGGCAGCTTGCCCAAATTGTTGCTGCGACATAGACGGTCTGATTGGTGCCCTGGCATACCGTTGATCCCTGGCCAGGGCATCGGCCATCTCGTCTCCTGAGCAATACCTTACCTTTAAGAAACGAGTTCTTCCGCCAATGAGCAAAGGCATATTATTCTTATCTTTTGATGGCAGGCGTGCTGAGCTCTCCGAGTTCATATGTATGAAGCATACACCAGTTCGCATCCCCTGAAAAACATGCCAATCATTGGTATATTCAGTCATACATAGAATATTTCTATGGGCCACTTGCCTATGTTGTTGCTGCGACATAGACGGTCTGATTGGTGCCCTGGCAAACCGTTGATCCCTGGCCAGGGCATCGGCCATCTCGTCTCCTGAGCAATACCTTACCTTTAAGAAACGAGTTCTTCCGCCAATGAGCAAGGGCGTATTATTCCTATCTTTTGACGCCAGGCGTGCTGATCTCTCTGAGTTCATATGTATGAAGCATACACCAGTTCTCATTCCCTGAAAAACATGCCAATCATTGGTATATTCAGTCATACATAGAATATTTCTATGGGCAGCTTGCCCATGTTGTTGCTGCGACATAGACGGTCTGATTGGTGCCCTGGCAAACCGTTGATCCCTGGCCAGGGCATCGGCCATCTCGTCTCCTGAGCAATACCTTACCTTTAAGAAACGAGTTCTTCTGCCAATGAGCAAGGGCGTATTATTCTTATCTTTTGACGCCAGGCATGCTGATCTCTCCGTGTTCATATGTATGAAGCATACACCAGTTCGCATCCCCTGAAAAACATTCCAATCATTGGTATATTCAGTCATACATAGAATATTTCCACTCATTTCATCTATCTTCAGTCATACACCAAAGACTATAAGTTGATGTTCCTCTAATTGTAGGTCTAATTTTAATAAATATTGTACTTACCCAGGAATTCCTAACATAGCGAACTTTATCCATTCGTTCTTCCTGCTAATTTTTTTAGGAAAATGGTAGAAATTGATGGTATTTTCACTACTTAAAGCTTCATTCACATTCACTACATTCTCGCATCCTAGGATGCATCATAATTTAATTTTGTTTTTATTTGGCATTTTGATACTAGTTATTATTAACTAGTTCTATTCAAAGATATCAAATGATGTACAGTAACAAACAAACTCAACAAACAGCAACTAGCAACAACAATCTCCATTAACCATCATCAACACCATGTCTATTATATTTATCCACGTAGTCCGGGTCAGTGACTTCTGATGGAGTAAAATCAGCATTGATGAACTTTTGGGGATTGAAGGGGTGAATCCCTGTGGCCCTGAACCCTTCCACAGCGTTTTCAACTATAGTAGCTTTTTCAAATACTATTTTCACTAGTCCAGCCATGTTGTACAGATTTAAAATTTGCCCTGGGTGGGAGACATTCCAGGCATCAGCAGCACAATCATGATTTAAAGCAGTGGTCTTCAACCTTTTATTGTTCTAAAGAGGTAGAGCAGCCAGGAATTACACACGGCTAGCTCAACCATGTGGGTGATCACTTTTTTAATGTTTACTGTAGAAATTCCATTTTATCAACTCCCCCCATAAATGCGCCATAGTTTTTGGCAATAGCTGGTCTCACTACATCCAAATTTTCCTTCCTGGCTGTGCTCCACCTTCTCACCTTGACAGTAGTTCCCGCACCCACATATGATGAGACCAATGTGACAGCCCCATTGTCAAGCCAGCAGACAACACACAGGTCTTCCTCCGCAGTAACAGAATCTCCACCTAATAAAGATTTTTTTTCATTTTCATTCAAACATAAATTGCCCCTCTTCCTTTTTTTATTCAGTTTCTGACTGCAATGGAAGTTTTTCAATCTATTTGCCCTTATAGTTCCAACAGAAAAATCTTTTTTTCAGTCAAGTCCTTAACAGTGATAAGGATGTGAAAAAGTTAACAAAGTACACCTTATAACCACACCCTCCTGGAATGTGCTCACACAGCCTCATTATAACTGAGCCACCAAGTCCTAACTGTCTGTATCGAGCACTAATCCCAGTGCTTCTCCCCTGATAAATTTCAAAGTCATATATGATTCCAGAAACCCCACATTGAATAAAATTCTCAAGCCCAACCCTGTTGGGCTTATTTCTCACAAATTGTCTCATGTATGATTGCCCTTTAAAGGGATCATCTGTTCATCTATGCTCTTCTTGCTGTAAAGACAAGAATGTTTCTCTCACCTTGTCAATAACAGGCCTCACCTTCCACAGCTTGTCCTCCCGGGTGCCACAATCATTGTTATCTACAACATGTAGATTGTTCCTGAGTTTAAATAATCTGTTTGAGGTGAACGTGTTTGCTATGAGTGGGATTCTTGTATTCTGCTCCCAATACATAAGAATTCTAGGAAAATGCAAGATGCCTATCAAAATGCAAGATGCACTCCAAAACGTTTTATCATTTCTGCCCTATCAGTTTTGATTGAATTGCCACTTTTTTCACAGAATATAAATTTTTTTGATCAGCTGAAATTTTAAAGAGATTTTCACCAAAATAGTCTGTATAATATTGAAGAGGGCTCCTTTCTTCATCCTCTTCGAATGTTATTCCTTCACCAGTGAATGTTATGTGTGGGGGCAGACAGAGTAACAAAACTTCATTCTGTTCAGCAAGCTCAAGAAGGGAAATAGAAGAGCAATGTGACACATGTTCATCAAGAATGAGAGTTGTTTGTCCAGGAGGACTAATCCCTAAACCAGTTAGAAAATATTTCTGAATTTATATAGGCTGATTTTGGGTTTATTGAAAACAGTTGATCCTGGAGGAAGGCCATCCTGAAACTCTGGTTTCAAGTTTTTTCCTTTGTAGGAAGCATTTCTTCCTATGGTTCAATCTATGCAGATTGCATTTCTTCTCCTGCGGTTCTGAAGGATTAGGGGTGTTTGGGTGACTGGATGGTGAGAACTCGCCCATAGCGGCCTTACGTTTCCAGGGTTTTTTGGGAGTGTTTGGCTCACGTGACGGCCCAGGGGTGGGGGTCCATGATGATGTGGACCTTTCCCCAGTTGTAATTTTTGTCACTACTTGAGATCTCTTTTTTTTGCAACAACTTTCCCAATGTTGTTAATTAACTGGACTCTAGTTTCGTCGACATTTACAATATTCTGTGCCTTATCTTGAAGGTTATGGGATTTTATCTCACTCTCAAGCAGGTCATAAAACTGTTTCACAGCAGCTCTTGTCAAACCTTGACATTGACAGTGACAATCCTTCTGCTTTACAAACGCTCAACTTGATGCCAAGAGCAACCGCAAACTTGTACACCATTTTCCTTACAGTTTTCTGGCCAGGGCAGAACCCAGAATTTCCCAGTGCTTGGATGTGTTTAACAAAGCATGTTTCATTATCTGGGCCAAGGCTATCTGGAAAAGTAAACTACATTTAGCACGACATTCAGTTGAATGTGAATGTGCACCATGGGACTGTAAATGTGAATATTGAACTTCTCATTCTACTGAATCTCGGCTTATAATAACAAAGAAGGTTCCAATAATACCCCAAGTATTATATAAAATAATCATTAAACTTGTGATTAAAATGAACTCACATGACCGTGGCCATGAACTCACATGAACTGGCCATGACCAGGAGAGTCTGTTCTCCAGCTTTGCATTTTTCTCTTTAATAGCGTTCTGCTTCTCTGTAAAAAGATTTCCCTGGCTTGAATTCTGTTTATTGTTTCCTTCAGTCGCTCGGGATCCCATTGCCCACAAGGTTCGGCCCCAGGTTTTATTTTATAAAACATTGGCATCTTGAGCAATGCTGGAAATAAAACAGTCTAAAAAATATGAGATGCCTTTAACTGACAAAATAAAAGAAAACTATTTTCCACTATTTGAAACTAAAACATTAATCATTGATGAAAACAAAACTAGAGATTCGAATATTAATAGCCATATGCATATAATTTCTTTCCAAATCAGTGTGCGGCATGTATACCAGATTTCAGTGGGCATCTTTCCTATTCTGTCAGGGTGAAACGGCGCATCTCATAGTTTTCTTGTCTAGCAATCCAAGATGGCGAAATCGGTCAGAGAACGTAGCCAGTGAAGTAACTTGTCTCTACAAACCATAAAAACACTAATCCATGTTTTTTTAGCAGTTTTTTTTTTTTGAGCAGTTTTGTAGCAATTACGAAGTTAGGATGTGTAAAATAAATATCTGACCTAAAAATATGTACTCACCTCATAAAATCAAGTATAAAACCAATAAAAATCACAGCAAAGTAAACTTTACACACAACATGACTCCATGAGTCGCACCCACTGCACCCACTGCTGCTACTACTACTGCCACTGGCAGCAAATTCTGCTAGTCAATGTGAAAACTATACTCTGTCAAAAACAAACACTATTTTCTTTAGGCAACGATCTATGTGTGATCAATTTTCAACATAATGGTTAATAGATGTGGATAATCATTTTAATAAATATTAAAAAGCATTTGGAATTGAGTAAAGAAAAATGAATAAATAATCATGCAACTTTTTATTAATTTGAAAGAAGTTTGTATTGAAAACAATTATCATATGTTAATCAATTATTGGAACTATGGAACAAAGACAAAAATTAGAGTGCTCAATGAATATAACTTGTAAACTAGCTGTTTTATTCACCCCAATTCAATTTTTTTGAAATTCAAGTCACTAGTTATTATTAACTAGTTCTATTCAAAGATATCAAACGATGTACAGTAACAAACTCAACAAACAGCAACTAGCAACAACAATGTCCATTAACCGTCATCAACACCATGCACTTGCATTTTGCCGGAAATGTCCACTGCACAAGTGGGTTACAAGATTATTCTATTATCATCAATAAATTATTATAATAATTTAATGATTATTCATAATGATGAATTTAAAATATTATTTTCATATTTATTCCATTGGAAAAATATTATCTTATGACTATAATATTACCATCAAATGGGGCTACTTTGCTCCAAATTTAAGCATCTTTTTTGGGAAAGATTGTTTTGAAAATTTAATTCAAGAGAATGGAAAGTTTCATTGCTTACTTCTCTAAAGAACAACAACAGAAACCCATAAAATGCACTATTTCATGAAAATAATCAGTTTATCATATTATTTTATTTATTTTAATTTTGGAGAAA
Source organism: Nilaparvata lugens (assembly GCF_014356525.2). Classification (NCBI taxonomy): domain Eukaryota; kingdom Metazoa; phylum Arthropoda; class Insecta; order Hemiptera; family Delphacidae; genus Nilaparvata; species Nilaparvata lugens. The sequence continues at coordinate 58,503,201 of NC_052508.1, read as the reverse complement.
AGTTGTCCCACAAAGGGGGTTACTATGCTCCAGCTGATAAAATTCATTATTTTTCATGCAGTAACACATCGTGGAGCAAAGATAGGTTCAAGATATGATGGATAAGGGCAAATATACACAAATAACATTATTTAGTATGAAGAAATTCTTATAATTAGAAACATAAAAAACTTATAAAGCATTATTCTCAAACAATCTCCAAATTACTATTTTTGTCCATGGAGATCACCTAATCTATTTATTCTACTGTCTAAATTAAAAAGAATAATAGGCTGATTAAAAATTGACATTCTGATCCAATTCACTCTTAAAAAAAATTATATTTCTGTGTTATAGCTACATCCAAATCCTATCAAGCTCAGGGATAGAATAGAAGCCACGCTTGGAAATCATCTTTGGGTTTTTAATTCTCCCAACAACATCCTCCCATGGGTGTTGGTGTTTGTCCTCAATATCAGGCCATTTCCATGATTTCAGTGACATTTGCATTGACAAAATGCGCACCTCATCTTCATTAAAACTAAGCATTCGGCCTGGAAAGAACTCCCCCTCATAATTGAAAACAACAAACTCCCCAACTTTTCTCTCTGGACTTGGTAGGGAAAAGGAGCTTTTCAGGTCTTTTGATCCTTCCAACATGCTAATAAAGTCGTTTTCTTCATTCTCCTCTCTCTCATATTTGTCAATTACTTTATTTAAATCATCATCCTCATCATCACTTTCATCCAAATGCACAATGCTATCCACTCTCTTTTTTGGGGACTTCTCAATTCTCTGACATTTGCAACGATTCTGTGATCGTGCTATGTGCTATTCTCCCACTGTCTTGGCTTTCTTCAATTTAGAGGCTGCTCTATCTTCACGTGCACAGGTTTCTGGAGCAGTAACTGGCTCTGTACTGCTACCACTTGAACTACAACTTATGTCAGTTTGAAAATGTTCTGGGCCAATGCTTTTTCCATGAGGACAGTCATTTGCTTTCTTTTTCCCCTGGAACTTTTCTCTGTCCATCTACCTCGTTTTTCCTCCAAGGATTCCGAAAATGAGCTTTCTATATCTTCTACATTCACTGATGTGGATGTAGGGATTTTCTTCAGCAGTTCATCAAGGCTAATAGGATAAATTCCACAGGTCCTGAACCCAGACTTTAAATTTTGTTCTGAGCTGGGCTGAGTGATTTCCATAAGTTTCTTCAGTAGGGATGGGAAGTCTTGTTTTTGTAGAGTACTATTCTTGAAACCACCACTTTCTTTCCATTCAGTGAGGATTATTCGCCAGCCTCTCTTGAGAGGTGCAAAAAATGCTACATCAAGTGGCTGAGTTAGGTGGGTGCTATTGGCAGGTAAGCAAACAAAGTCTATATAATTTTTATGGCACAAATTGATAACATTTCTACTCAAGTGTGTGGATAGATTGTCTCATATAATAACTTTTGTACCTTCTAACTTTCTGAGTCAGGGCAAAAGTAAACTCTCAAACCATTCATTAAAAGAGGAAGTGTCAAACCAACCTGATGGTGAATTACAATACCTAGCACCACTTGGTCCATTTTGAGTCCATTTGTCCCATAGTTTTGTGGACTTAAAAACTACAAACGGCAGAAGAACCTCCCCTGCAGCATTTCCACAGAACATTACCGAAATACTCATCTTGGTTGTGTTGCATATTCTTTCAGGATATTCACACCCCCGCTTCACTATTACTTTTTTTCTCCCAGGGTCATCTGTAAGATTGGATTCATCATAATTATCATAATGAAATAAAATTAATAATGAAATAAAATTATCACATTATTCATCATAATGTTCTCCGGTGGCCATCCTACTGATGTATTCACTGATAGTGTCTTTTGTTATTCCAGCCCTGTTTCTCTTGATGTTTGCAGCAAATCATGCCCCAGTCAGCTGGGGATATCTTTTTAAAAATGAAAGGACTCATTCCCGTCCTGGCAAATTGTTTTTGAAAATTTTTACCGTTCGTCCACATTTGTCCAAATAGGCCTTTGCAATAATTCTAAAATCAAAAGAGTCCAGAGGAAAGCTGAATTCACTATAGTGTACAATGCAGTGAACAAATGCTGCCTCCTCTTCTTCACTAAAAACTGTAGGTTTGCCTGGTGGAGTCTTCTTAACACTGTGAGCACCATCTGAAGTTATCAAGACCTTGATTTTGTTGATGATTGTCCTTCTTGGAATTTTGTATTTTATTTCTGCATCCTGCTGAGGGAGTTGGCCCTTCAAAACTGCTTGTAGACATTTATTCATGGACTGGATTGCCTGACTGTCCACTTCTTGTGTTAGGTATAATTGTGTACAAAGGTGTCCGCACCTTTAGATTAGAATCTGAATGAACACCTAGAAATCAACGAACTTCAACCTTGCTTAACATGTACCTATACTATGTCATGGCGATACTATGACATGTATAATAAATGATGATGATGATGATGATGAACCTCTGAAATCAACTCATGAAAAGTTATGAAAATGTGGGTTATAAAAATAATATTGGAATTATGAAGTTATGTAGTTCAAGTAGTTCTAGACTATGTAAACTACTGTTCTGTGACATAAAACTTCATTCTGTGACGTTTGAGGTTATATCTAACCTATATATACCGAACTTCATTCAATTTGAATGCTTAGCCTCTTCAGTCCTGGTGATGTGAAAATTGAAATATCTTAATGAAATTTTACTTACCAACTCTTATGAACTCCAAAAACATGCTTTGCCTCTGAAATTTTTTTTTCCACTTGGTGGAGGGGGTAGGCAATGTATCATTAGTGATACACTGGGTCTCTAAGCTGACAATCACTGGTTACCAGGGACTAGATTGGGAAATGATAGATTTATACTTGGTATTGATGTTTTGATGGATTTTTAATGCATATCAATCTTAAATTAACACAATATGAATATAAGTGAAAATATTTATCATAATTATTAATTTTAGTTGAATAAAAATAGTCTAAATATCAAAAATCTAATCTACATGAAAAATATCCAAACTAAAATTTTAATGAATCACTTTCAATTAAAAGTCTAAATATTATAAATCGAACCTACATGAAAAATATTCAAATTCAAATTTCATTGAGTCACTTTGAATAAAAGTAGTCTATAAAAAATCAAATCTACATGAAACATTTTCAAGTTAAAATTTCAATGAATCTCTTTGAATAAAATAATCTAAATATCAAAAATCGAATCTACATGCAAAATATTTGAATTAAAATTTCAATGAATCACTTTGAATAAAAATAGTCTAAATGTAAAAAATCTAATCTTCATGGAAAATATTCAAATTCATATTTCAATGATTATTTCCTATGGAATTTCTGGAAACAGTTCCTGGAATTTATTCCAGTTGAGAAGCACAAAAATATCCCACATTCTGTGCATTTGACAAATGTAAATTTGTTACAGCCTGGAAATCGACACCTTGAGCGATTTTTTTGATTACTGCTCTCATCATTAGGTAAATGAGTAGCCTGAGTCATCCTTTTTGGTTCAGGAGGAAGAGGCACTGAGGCTCGGCGCTTGGATGGACCTGCAACATTCTCAGTTTCTCCATCATCCTCATCACTACTCACTGCCTTCTCTCTTACTTGTGTATCTTTTGGATACAACAAGTTTTCAGCAATTGTCAACTTGAAAAAATAATATGTCAGAATATCCTTCTTCAGCAATCCACTTGCAGCAGCTTCTTCCCTGTACTGTATCCAAGCTGCTGCACACACAAAATCAATAAAGTGGTGAATGACTCCAATGGTCCATTTTTTTGTTCTAGATCTCATACTGTATTTTCCAAGTACACGGTCCAACATGTCTACACCACCCATGTACATGTTGTACATTTTAATTTGGAAAGGACGTGGAATTTGTATGTATGAACTATCCTTCTTCGACCACCTTCTACAGTCTTCAACTGGCTCTACACCAAACTTGGTTGAGCACAGAAAGATGCTCTTATTGTCAAACCATTTTACAATGTTGATTTTGCCATCAACCCTAACAACCTGGTCGAATGAACCTCTACTCTTCTTCAAATCTTTATCAGAAATGAAATCTATATTCCTTGGTAACCTGTTGAACATTATGGTACCAGTTCCATAAATGTTTCTCTTCAAAAGGCAATCTAAGACTGCCACAGAAGTGAAATACCTATCAGTATACAAAGATGAACATTCTGGCAAAGAATCTGAGAGTTTCAAAACCACCCTACCACCTAAATCTATTTTCTCTGGGAGGGGAATTTTTTCTGAAATTATTTCCGCTCCTTTGCCTTTGTAGAGGAGGAAATCAAGTGGCAAACCAGACGAAGTGGTTGCCACAAAATTTTTTATCCCTACTGGATTAGGTTTTCCCCGCACATACTGCCTGGTCCTAACTTTCCCATGAAAGGGGATCATTTGTTCATCTATAGAGATGTTCTCAGTCCTTTGATTTTGCAGGCATCCTCTTCTCACTCTATCCAACATTGGTTGTACTTTCCAATATGGGTTTGATGCCTTCTCAGCCGATGAAACATTATTGTCATCAACAATTTTCATTTTACTTCTAAGGGTAAAAAATCTGTCTCTACTAATGTTGTCAGCAATCAGAGGATACCTTGTCCTAGATTCCCAACACATTCTTAATCTGGGATACTGCAGCAATGCAGCAACAATACTAGCCCCCCAAAATTTGCACATTTCTTGAGTGGTTGAATCCAGGGATTTCCCCAACTCCTCCACTGATCGCCTGTTGGTGAACTCAGCCAGTTCAGTGAAAAATGACTTATCGAGATATCTGCTGAAGTATTCCATTGGCTTCCCAACTTCAACATTGACTGGTCCACTAGCAGCATCAATGACAACTGGTGCATCAAAGCTGCAATGAAAAAAAAAACATTGCTGAGGGTTTGATTTACCATGATTCTGATATGTGAATGGCTACTAGGGACAAGTCAATGATTGAAACTAATAGTTAGAAATGTTATTCTGATATAAGCTACTTACTCAATTCTGTGTCACCATCGATTTGGATTGATTCTGTCCCCTGTGTGATCAGGATTTGCTATTCCAGTGGTTGCTGGAGTTGTAGGTTCACCTTCTACCTCTGTTGTTTCTAAATCATCATGCTCTTGGAGTGGAGGTTCGTCAGGAAACTCTTCATCCTCTTCAATATCTAGCTCTATATCTGATATATTTGGATCAAATACAAGGTCTTCCAGCTCTGAAAAAGAATGAAAAAGTGTTTGAAAGACCAAGTACAAAAATACAATGGAAAAAGCATGAGTGATCTTTTGAAGTAGGCTAATTGATGAAAACATATTAGTTTTCAATCCAATAAAGAGTCTGGAAAATTATTTAATCTTGAAGGAAATAAAACTGGTATTTTACAGTACCGGGTGTTTATAAATGAATATCGGAGTTTTAACTGCTCATAATATTTATTACATTGAACGTACAGTTTTAAACTATATACCAAATGAAAAAGCAACTCAAACAGTTTTACCAAGAACCTTATAAATGTTCAATGTGACTACCATTTGTCACACGGCACACATCAAGTCTATAGCTGAGTTCTTCCCAAACTTTGATCAGTGTGTCTTCAGTAATTGTTGCAACAGCTGCTTCAATCCTGTTTCTTAATTCGGGGAGGTCAGCTGGTAGCGGAGGCACATATACACGGTCCTTGATGAACCCCCAAAGGTAGAAATCGCATGGCGTCAGGTCGGGTGAACGTGGAGGCCATGCATAGCAAGCTCTGTCATTAGGCCCCTTGCGGCCAATCCAGCGGTTGGGTACAGTGCCGTTCAACCAACTGCGTACTTCGTTATGCCAGTGAGGTGGCACACCATCTTGCTGGAAAATGAAGTTCTCTGGTTCATCTTCTTCCAACTGAGGGAAGAGCCATTGCTCTAGTGTATCAAGGTAAGAAATACCAGTTACAGTAGCTTTGACAAAAAAGAAAGACCCATAAACCTTCTGCCGAGATATGGCACAAAAAACATTCAATTTAGGTGAGTCTCGTTGCATTTGTATCATCTCGTGAGGATTCTCTGAGCCCCAGATCCGCACATTATGAGTGTTCACAAGTCCACTAAGATGAAAGGTCGATTCATCACTGAATACGACATGATCCAGAAAATCTTCATCGTCATGAGACAACATTTCATTAGCAAAGTTGGCACGTAATCTGTGGTCTGTAGGCTTTAGAGCCTGTAATAACTGTAAACGGTAAGGACGTAGTTGCAAGCGTTTTCTTAAAACTTTCCAAACAGTCGACACAGGAATTTCTAATTCACAACTAGCCTTCCGAACTGATTTCATTGGGCTACGAGTGAACGACTCTCGCACTCGTTCAACAGCCTCGTCACTTACTCTTGGTCGTCCCGTGCTCTTACCTTTACAAAGGCAGCCGGTATCTTCAAACTGATGGTACCATCTACGGATGTTATTGTCACTTGGGGGATCGCAACCGAACTTAATACGGAACGCACGTTGCACAGTAACTACAGATTCGGTCTTTGCAAACTGTAAAACACAAAACGCTTTCTGTTCACTAGTCGCCATCTTTGCTACTACCGCTGTCTAGCGGATTGCGGCGGAAACATTACGCGCACATGCGCACTGGCGCAAACCAACAAAACTGTTTGAGTTGCTATCTAATTTGACATGTCATTTATAACTGTAACTTTAATGTAAAGAAAATTATAACGTGTTAAAACCCCGATATTCATTTATAAACACCCGGTAGTTTAGAAGTATTCTGGTTGTAGTATAATTGAAAAAAAACAACAACTTCTGAATGAAAACAGATTACAGAAACAACATTGCTTGTAAAATGATAACCTAACCTCAAAAGATTGTTTGTAACAGTGGAGACCCCAAGTATCATCTATGATACATGTAATAAAAACTGTTCTACTAGAAATAAATCAGTTCAAATCGCTTATTTTAAGCTCAAAGAGTAAACTTTACACTTATTTAAAGACAATCAGAAACTTGAAATTAAATGGATTAGAATAATATTTACCTTGAGCAGAAAGAGCCATTGCAGTAGTGTTGTAGAGCCACTAACTTTTGATGACAAAGCAGTCTAGTGGACAAACATGGAACTATTTCCGTTTGTAGACGATAAACAGCTGATGTTTAGTATATGCTACAACCGGTCAGCTTGACAAAGAGTTGAAAATAAGAAAGAAAAAAATCTGAGACCATAAAAATGTATCACAGGTGATACACAGGGACTGAAGAGGTTAAATAATATATTAATTAGATGCTAAAATGAATGAAGATATTGCACAATATAAATACAATACAAAATTAAAACTAATTTCACAGCTGCGCGCCTCCGGTGTGCTTATTCTAACTTATTTACATAAAAAGAATTCAACAGGAATAATTCCACGGCGCCCTCGGCTGCGCGGCGCGTCTCCAGTGTGATTTAAATAACTCGAATTTCAAGCCCTAGAAAGTTCTTTCCATGTCTAGAAAGGGAAACCAAACTACAATAAATTCTGTAATAGATTCTTACCCCAAAACCCACAGATTGCCTTGTGCCTTTATGAATCGGTTTAGGCATCTGTTGAGAGATTCTTAGGCATTGTTAAGTTGACCATTTCATTTTTCTTGAATAGAATTAAATTTTGTCTTTATCTCTTGTAGTGATGAGATGGTCAACAAAACACTTCTCCCCAACCGTTTCCAGACAACTTTTATATTTATCAATTTTAGGCATAACATCTTTACAATTCTCTTGTTTTAAATAATTTAAGATTATCAGATAACTTCCCATTAGGTAGCTATTGAGGTAGGGACATATAATTTACCATACAGTTTGGTAAGTTATTGAACCTTGCGGCCTTTGGACTGTTCAGCCGATTATCACATGTGGCCCAATCTACTAAAAGTTTAGGCACCGCTAAACTACACCTGAATGGTCAGCAGATCATGGAGTCATTGCCGAATACCGTAAGTCAAAGGTGTTGGTATCCAAAATCATTACCATTTAAATGCATGAGACGTGACTCTTCCTGAAAGTTGTCTTTCACTACAAACACCAGTTCAAAGATTGGATCATAGTCAAACTTGGTACTGAGAAGATCGGGCTATACCCTACTGTGAAATACATCGATTCAGATGTATTTTAAATGACTTCAATTTGTTTATGTACTATCATATACAATGCTTTACATTTTTATACTATTTAGTATTTTTACTATATTACATAATAATATGCTTTTGTGCAACTGGTCATAGAATATCAGTTCTAAAGAAATTTATTCCTGTTATCAAAAATGATATTATCCCCAGCAAGATAAGAACGCATAAAAATAATGCTTCTGCGAAATTTGACTCATCAAATGTTGCAGAAACATTTTTCTTTGTCTCATTTCATCTTATTAGCTAACCTATTTCCACCAAGAAAAAAATTGTCAATACTTGTAGAAAAACTCAATAAAAAATATTTTATTTCTTAATCTTGTTGTATTGGGCAGATATATGTAGGTTTTCCACAATAGCAGATGTGATGAGTCACAACAGATTCAGCAATAATTATTGAAATAATTGCATTAGTAGTTGAAGAGAAAGGTACAGTTCTAGGCCTTGAGGTTTTTTTGGAGTGCTACAGAGTGGATTAACATGGCCCCTGTTCAAGGATGACATGCAAAATCAAGAAACGTTCCACATTTTTGACTGAAATTGTTGTACAAAGTGGAATACCTGGAGAAGGTACACACCAACATGTTCACCATTATGTTCACCGTTATCACTGACCTGATCATTAAATGCATCACCTCCATATCAGTATAAGGCCTTCAGTTCTTAGTAGTGGTACTTCCCGGCCGCAAGAGCTGGTGTTGCCACCTGTGCTGTCATTCTCTTTGCTGACCCGACACATGTCCTACCGGCTGGAGGACTAAATGTCTGTCATCGAACAGTGGCAGGCTCACCTGCCTCAACTGCGGCGCCAGTCAGGACACCATAGAGCGCTTCACGTTTCCACACAAGTACAAGAGGGTGAAGGGAGCAATGGACGAAATAGAAGATACAACTGAGAAATGCACCATTTGTCTAACAGAGTTTGAAGATTCGGAAGATGTTAGATGGCTGCTATGGTGCAGGGGATTCAGATGTTAGGAGAACCTGCTACACCACCAGGCATAAGGAGGTTGCTACCCCCAAAAGAGAGCCATAGTTACTCCTGCCATTTACCCACGCTTGCTTGAATTTCTTCAATTCGAAGAAATGTATCTTGATCATTGCAGTATGAGGGATGGTGTACATCGGAAATAAAATGAGAAACTGTTATAAGCTTCAAAGCTGTCAAACACTGGAGAGCTGAAGAACAAGCATCTTCTTTTCTTCATATTTGGGAGAAAACATTTTCTTGAGACATCTTGTGTAAATCTGTGTTGAAGAACATATCCTTTTGCCAGTAACTCTTCACTGATTTTCATAATCGACCATTATTAGAAGTGGCCATTATTACACCAGTATTCAATGGCTCCCAACCATCACCTATGACTACCTTCTGAAAAATGTCAACAACTTCATTCAGTACACCAAACTTTGATTTTTTGTTGCAGAAAGTAATACTGGCTATTGAAATTTTTGCACTGACTATTGAAAACTACTGACTTATCAGCCTGCAGAAAAAGGCATTGGTTAGTGCTTGAATTGGAAGTATTTTCAACTTCACAGCAACTTCTAATGCATCAACAGTTCTTAATGAGAAAAATCTCATTGCAGAACTCACATTAATTTTAGAGAAATGAGTGGGTTCTACATCTGCTGTAAATGATGCAACAGCTGGATCTCTTTGCTGCCACCATCTTCTCTTCTCTACAACTGTACAATGTAACTCCCTGTTACAAAATTGTTAGGAAGCTCTTTTTCAACCACCTCTTGTGGTAGGAACAACCCATTACTTGAAACAGCATTCTTCAGATTTTTCAGAAGATGGCATACATCAGGAATTATTTCTAATTCAGCTTCACCAATTTTTGATGTAGTCTTCCTATTTTGCGATTGACATGTACTCCCAAGGCCCACCACATTGATCTGTTATTCGACCCCATATCTGAAGTGACAATCACAAGAGAAAGTCCACACAACTCAACAAAATTTACACATCTTTTTGTAAGCCGCGCTTGGAGTTCCCCCTTTGTAGAAGCAGCTGTTACCTCGCAAGCAATAACTTGCTTCCACGATGATTTTATGCCTCTGGAAAGAGCAACAGTGAGATGGTTGCCAATAGCCTTTGGATCACCCAGAGTGGTTATCCAAAAAACTTCCCTTCATTCTTGTTGAAGTCCATCTTTCCATTTATCTCTATTTCATCTATGCTTAGATTACATATCCTATCTAAGATTACATATTATCATATCATCCATTATGTCCATTTTGCACTTCAATGCTTCACTTAAAACTGTAAATATTCCAAAATTTGGTTTAAAATTTTGTATGCATCAATTGAGGGTGGCAATGATATTTTGTTTCCCTTGAGAACTTGTAGCCATTGACACCCAGGCTGAACCGAAGTTTTAAGCCTAGAAGCACAGTGTGTGTTCCAATACAGCAATTTGCTCGCTATTCAAAAACGAATTCATCAATGACTCCTTCTTCTGAAGTTCCTCCTTTAGTGAAGCAACTTCATTCTTGAGCTGCTTAATTTGCTCCTCCTCTGCAGGAAATGCCTGAAACAAAAAATGAATACTGTTGTAGACTATATCATTCAAGATGGAGTGGCTCACAAGCTGAGAACAGTGAGTTAGAAATATAATTTGTAAGAAAAAGAAACGAAGTTCAAGTTGCTGATGAAAATTTCAAGTTCAAGTTGCTACGGTAAGAAATAACAGTTGAAAACTAATATTTTGTGCATATTTGAAATCAGAATTTTTATTCCTGCATGAAATTATGTTAACCCTTTCAGACCCAAGGTGCAGAATTATGCCTATTACTTTGCCTATCTCCTTCAGACCTGAATTATTCTCCATAATGAAAAAAAATATGTTCATGTCTCAATGTCATTTAATGTACCCACTTTATGGTTAAATGTGATAGAAAAATATAATTTTCCTATATTTATGTCAGTTTCAGAATGTGCACTATTCTGCACAAGTCGTATTGATAATAATCATTATATGATTATGTGAGTACAGTACATTTTTTTCAATAATAAATGAATAACTATAATAATGATTAAAATAATATTCATTCACCAATTACAAATTACTATATAGTTGAAATACAATAATCATTGCAAGATAATTGCACAATATTTTACCATAAAATTGCAAGATGTCAGCTGTTACACTTTTCAGCACAAGTTGTATGGAGTGTAATAATAAAATAATACATGACTGTACTATAACACATATTGATGCAACCAAATAGGGGAATAATAATTATTATGATAATGATGATAATAGTAATAAAACTGAACAATATTTTACCATCAAATTGCAAAATTTCTGTACACTTTTCAGCACAAGTTGTATGGAGTGTAACAATAATATAATAAAATAATATATGATTGTACTATACCACATATCAATGAAACCAAATAGGGCAATAATAATATTATTATGATGATGATAATACTAATAAAACTGAACAATATTTTACCATAAAATTGCAAGATGTCAGCTGTTACACTTTTCAGCACAAGTTGTATGGAGGGTAACAATAATATAATAAAATAATATATGACTGTACTACAACACATATTGATGAAACCAAATAGGGGAATAATAATTATTATGATAATGATGGTAATACTAATAAAACTGAACAATATTTTACCATCAAATTGCAGAATTTCTGTACACTTTTCAGCACAAGTTGTGTGAAGTGGAACAATAATATAATAAAATAATATATATGATTGTACCATACCACATATCAATGAAACCAAATACGGCAATAATAATTATCATAATAATGATAATGATGATAATACTAATAGTAATAATACCTAACATTAGTTCTTTCCTAAAATCTACTTATTCCGGTGGAAACTAACAAAGCAGTTCCTCTCTTGCTTTATGCACAAGTGCACATTGCACTTGTCACAATAAAAGTGTGACTTTTGACCACACTTTCCATTCTTGCATCTCTTCCCTTCTTTTTCTGAGTCAAGGAAAGGCATTTGGTCAGTCGAATCTGTCCTCACTTCTGGGATTGGCCTGTGCTCATCATGTGGGCGTTTTCTGGTATTTTCTGCTTCCTCTTCTTCTTCCCCTGCATCTTTACTGGGCCTTCCTCTTTTTTTTTTATTTTGACACTTTCCAACCTTCACCAAACTCTCAGCCACTCTCATCCTGAAATGCATGAGATCCAACATTTTATTTTTTGCCAATCCCAGAGCTTGGTAATCTTTTTTGTACTCAATCCAACTATTCGAAACTGCAAAGTCCACTGCATGGGAGATCAATCTTAGCGTCCACTTCTTTGATCTGATGTAGATCCTGTACAACCCTATCAATTGGTCAAGTAAATCTACACCGCCCATTGCATGATTGTAGCGTCTTACTACTTCTGGTCGACTAACTTGCATAAATATCTTTTGTTGATGTTATCCCATCTTTTTACTTCGTCAACAACACCAGCACCTACAAAATTTGAAGCAAGGCTCACTGGTCTATTATCCAACCATCTCACCAATACAATATCTCCATCAGCATACTGGACTTCTTCATGAAATCCTCTTTTTTCTTTCTTTAGTTCTTTCAGATTTTTCAATGGAGGGTTGGAAAATCTACATAGACAAATTGTCCCAGCAGCAAATATATGTTTCTTCTTCAATATTTGAAGCAAGCTATAGCTTGAAAAGTAATTGTCATAATAGAGAAAGTGCTCACCCTTTTCTTTCAATCTTCTCACAAGATGAAGCACTACTGCAGCCCCAAAACCAAGATTTTTCAATTGCTCTTGATTTATCTCAGTTGTTGATCCTTGGTATAAAACAAAATCATAAGCCTGCCCTGACTTACCACAGAGCACAAATATTTTCACCCCCCATGGTGTTGGTTTCCCTTTCATGTATTGTTTCACATTCAATTTTCCACAAAAAGGTACCATCTGCTCATCGATACAGGTGTCTCTTTCAACTGACAACTCTTTACACCGATTCAGTATACAATCATAAATTGGCCTTACTTTTATAAACCTATCTTTATTGTTTCCATCTACAGCTAAATTGTCAAACATATGGAGATTGTTTCTCAGTTGAAAAAATCTGTCCCTACTCATTGTCTCCAAGAACAGAGTGATTCCCAATGCACTGTCCCAACAGAGTCTTACACGAGGAAATTTCAATGTACCTAGAGCTATATGCAAGCCAAACAAGCTTTCAATCTCTGAAGAATTTGTTGGCTTGAAATTGTGCGCATCCATTTGTAGTGCATACATATTAGTATACTTAGCCACTAATTCAAAAAAAGAAGGAGGCAAGTATCTTTTCACATAGTCTATTGGATCAAGTAGTTCTATATTTTGGGGTTCTGCCTCTTCCCATTCAACCTCTGGTGGGATAAAGTCTGATTGCAGCCACTTCCTCTTCTTTTTGTCGGTGACAAAATCAAACATTGTTGTATAATCCTGATCTATTGAATCAATAATGTATTGAGATAAATAGTTGATGAGTGCGAATGACAAGAAACATAATGATAAAAGTTTAAATTGAAGTAAAAAAGAAGATAATTTTGTTTTATTGAACTCCAATTCAAGAAAAAGATAACAACCAAATTTATTACCTGTCCAAAAAAAAGAACAAAAATAAGTTTCAAGGTAGAGTTGGAGTTATTTCTGACATGTGGGAAAAAGCTCTAAATTGTGGCATTGCTTGACCTGGATTAAATAAATTAGTGACTACCAATATTGTTTTACTAAAATTAATTTTAGGTCTGTGAATATCTTGATCTAATACCAAACTGCAATGTTAAATTATCGTTTTTTAACTAGTTTACAGAGTTTGTCATTTTTTAAATGTAAATAAATGTTTATTACTTACACGGACTGGAGCACGTTTGAGTCACTTGAAACCCATTCTCTGATGAAAATTCGCTCCAGTCAATGTAAGTAATAATTATTTATTTACTTTTAATAAGCCTAACTAGTTAAAAAACGGTAATATAAATTTTAAACTCAACAGGGAATGAGTTTCAAGTAATTCAAAAGTGTTCCAGTCAGTGCCAGTAATAAACATTTACAGTGACTGTTGATAACTGCTACCCCGAGGCTTAATGATCAGAAATTGTGAACTAACAGCATCATGCTAGTCTAATTTATTATTTGTTGGTAAATGTTTTGGAGTCTCATGACAATAATTAATTCAGAGTACTTCTTTTGTTGCAAGTTATGAATTAAGGAGCAACTTATATGATTATTATATTGTATTTAAGTTATTTTATATAGAATTAATTCTAAATTTCATAATGATTATTAACAAAAAATTAAACATTTTAGTTGTCCTTAACCCTTTTGGTCATGCTTATTTATCTGCCAGCAAAATTTTTTTTTGAATGCACATTTCAATTAAACATATTTTTGAATTTTTTTACATGAGTCACAAGTTGATAGCATTCCTGGTAATACAATAAAATCAATATTTTTTAGATAATAATCTTATTATTCTCATATTATGCTCACAAAACTAAAAAAATCATACTAATACTAAAATATAAAAATACTATTTACAAAACTGTATGATGTCAATATGAATAAAATATTCTGGAAATTACCTACATCTTGATCATTTTGAGTGAAATTGCAAAAAACAATTCTGATTTTTCCCACAGCTATGGTTATTTGACATTTCATGCACTTAACAAACGATCTTTTTGCACAGCCAGAGTTTTTGCACCTTGAAGGGTTCTTGATGTCCATAAATTCTGGTAGATGCCCAATGTTGTCATAATGGACATCTTCAACAGGTGCAATTTGTGCCATGCGTTTGGCACTGATTGAAGGACCTGGTGATTCAGCACTAGATGGATGACCACGTTTTTTTATTGGATTTGTCCTGCCAATATAAGACCTTCAGCCGAAAATGTATCAAATCCAAGATTTCTTTGGATGGATTTTTCAGAGAAGATGCATCACGTCTGATGCATTCACTACAGACATGTCCAAAGCATGATTGAACATTCTCAGAGTCCACTTTCTGGATCTAATGAGTTCTGTAGATGGCAAGCAAAAAGTCGAACCTATCAACCCCACCCATGTCTTTTAAATAGGGCTATTACTTCACATCTCTCAATATTGATGAAAGACTTTGATGTCTTATCCCATGGCATGTATCTTTCTTCCCAGAGCCTATAAAATTGGACCCAATTGGCCTTGATAGTACCAATAGTATGAATTGCTTTGTTTTCGAGGTACTGAAATAGATGATAAGTTAAGAAATAATATTATCAAAGTATAATTTACAGTTTGGAGCATTTATTCTTTCTGCCAGTTGCATGACTACACTGGCACCAAAACCAAATTTTTTGAAAGGTTGTCTGATTTTTGTGGATTGACCCTGATATATGATGAAATCATACATCAGGCCACTTGCTCCACAAAGATTTTAATCCCCCATTTTGTTGGTTTTTTAACCATGTACTGTTTTATATTTATCTTCCCCTTAAATGGAACCATTTGTTCATCTACAGATAGCTCCCCTTCAATTTCTAATTTCTTACATCTGTCTCTGACTCCATCATACAATGGCCTCACTTTCCAAATTTTATCCTGAAAGAAGGCTCATCTATAGAAAATTGAAAATAAAATAATTACATTACTAGAAAAATTTAGAAAAAGTTGAAGCCTCTGTATCATAATGTATTACTGTTCCAAGCTATTACAGTAAACTGGGGCGAAGTTGGTCATAATTGATCAGCAATAGAATACAGTGTAAAATCGATTTCGCCTCATAGATGAGGTGACTTTGATCAATAATTCTGTTTTTTAAAAAGTTTATTAATCTTATTTGTATTATATATTGCAATATTCGAGCATTAAGCTTCGGTACAATGCAATATTGTACAATGCAACTTGTTTATCAATAAAGAAGTTTGTATTGGGTAACTTGGGACACTTGTCACAAGTTACCTCACCCTGTGCAGCCGAGGGATAATGTGATAAATCCCTGTGAGGGATAAAAACAGTGATAATGTGGAAACAAGCTTTTTAATCTGATTCAATGTCCTTGAGGAGGCAATTGGATCCATAAAATGAATGTTTTTAAATCTTGGATCCAAGAAGATTGGTAGAGCCAACAAGTGAGCATGCTCTCTGTCCTTGAATCTGGATTCAAACTCTGTAATCAATATATTTTTCAATTTGATTCCAGTATCAAGGAATGGAGCAGCTTTACTGATAGTCTTCAGGAAGCAGTTCAACAAGGGAATTGTCATGCTTGCTGTAACATAAGTCTCCCCTGAAAATTCCCTTGTTAAACGCTCATGGTTAGAAAGCAGATTTTTTTACCTCTCTTGCCCTTTCTTATTCAATTGCTGTCAACATGGGGTGAGATTCAGTTTTTGACAGGAGTACAGTGCTTATAACTGTAGACAATGTCAAAAATCGTTCAATCATATTATATTGAATGTGGAATTCCATCTGGTTTTTACATCCAATACAAGTTTGAGAATCTCCCCCTCTGAGATCCCCTAAGCCTCTGCTCTTCCCTAACAGAGTCACTGGCATTTGAGGATTTTTTTTTTCATAATTTTTACAATATGCTACTGTTATCACAAGTTTCAAAAATGAAGTCAGGATCATCGGGATCTTGTTCAATGTCTGTTCCACTGTTGTTTTCCTTGGATACATGGCTATCAACTAGCTTTCCATCAAAAGAACTTTCGTTTTAAAAAGTTAAATTTGAATAGCTTTCTGATAGCATTATCATGCCCTACTATATCACTGATATTTAAATCATTTTCCAACACTATATCAGCCGACTCAAAGACTCAAACCTGCAGTATTGATGAAGGAGGATACAGTCAATCCTTGTTGAATGATACCTTCCCGTGAAATGATGTCATCCTCCTCTGAATTGATAGAAACATTTCTTGGACCTCTTTTCCGAATTATTCCAGTAAAAAAGTAGATAATCTTGAATTTGATAGTGTGAACTATGTTTGAGGTCAATACCCAGCCGACTCCAGTCTACTAAAGTCGGCTGTAAGTAGGGTTACCAGATGACAGGGATTTTCCGGACTTGTCCGGAATTTTAGCTCTGAGTCAGGGAAACAGGGAAACTTTGAAATTGTCAGGGACTTTAAAGAATTGAAAGAAGAAAATTAAAAAAAAACTATATTTTTTAAGGAGTTTGTTTTCAAAGAGAATAATTGAATAATATTTGATATTTTAATAATAGAATTAATATTTAATAATAAAATAATATGAATAATAGAATTTTTACAATTATAATGAATTATTCAATCTATTCAATCAAAATGCAAATGTAGAACGATTGTTCTCATTAATAAATTCTCAGTGGACTAATTATTCAATCTGAGTCAGACAGGCCACCAGACTTGTACTTTTCATTGCTAGATACTGCTTTTAACAACTTATGGTCTTTCATCACAATTATTGTATGGAACTCTGCACATGATGTCTTCATAAAATTGAATTGTATCAACAGTAGAGCCTTGACAGAAGCTACAGACAGTCTATTCCTCTCCTTTGTCCACTGAGAATTCATTAATGAGAACACTCGCTCTACATTTGCATTTTGCGCTTGAATTGCAAATACAAAACTGCAAATTTTTTTCAGTTCCATCACCCTCTCACAAGTTAGAGATTTTAAAATAATCTCCCATTGCTCAACAGGCACTATTTCAAAAAGTCACTATTTTTCTGTCTCAAAAAAGAATTCAAAGCTGAAATTTCATCAAAAAGTTTGACATCATCCACATTTACTGCACAACCGTTCAAAAACTGAAGGGAAGGAGCCACTTTTTCATAATCAACAACACCTTTCAGTATCATCCAGTCAAAAATCTTGAATTCATCTAATGGCTGCAACCACTTATTTAAGTAGTCAAGGCAAGTGATATATGCATCTTTCACATCATTCATGAACGATTCTTTTACATCTTCAGTGCCATTCAACAGCAATTCTCGCACTTTCAAGGGAACAAATGTAGCCGCTTCTCTTGCTTTCAATGTTTCGCAGGTCGAATTCAATATTTCCACAATATCCATAACAGAGTTATTTTCTCTTTCTATTTTCGCAATTTGTGGCTGAAAGATCGACATCAGAGAATGAACAAAAAATAAATAACTTTCTGCCAGTTCATTTTCAAAAAAAGCTTTAATTATTTTTGGAACTTGAGGAGTTGTCAAAAAGTATTCTTTTAGAGGCAAATACATTTTCAAAATTCTTTCAATTGCTGGGAAAAGACTCAGCCACCTCGTTTTACTGTGGACAGTAAGGCTTCAGTGTGCACAGTATATACTGAGAATAAATTGAAGAGCTTCATCGCCAACGACTCTATATCAATTTGTAGAACATCTGTACCATGTTTAATGCAATTATGCAAAATATGCGCTGGGCAACCTACTCCAACAATTTCCTTACCAAGTTTCTTCTTAAGATTTGTCAACACATTCTTCCCTGCTTGCCTGTTGATCCCTCCAAAATTTACATTGGCATTATCTGCTGTTAGAGAGATACATTTTTCAGTCAAGTCAAACTTTTGCAAGGTCTTCATAATTATGTCAGAAATTGTTTCTGCTGTCTCATTTTGCGTCTGAATGACATCCAATAACTTTAATTGCATCCCTCCTTGAGAATCGAAAAATTGGATTATAACTGGAAATATTTTTCCTGATCAATGATTGATCTTCTATCAATAACAAGTATTAACTTGATAATAATAATGTGTAATATTAATGCAATAAGAGTATAGGCACCGACCTGTAGCGTAGAATTTAGGTAGCAGCTATTGCTATTCTTGTCGTTGACCATGCCGGCGCCGACAGGGGAGGCGCTCTGCCATCCGAGCTGCACACTGTCGGCCGAGTAGAGCACTTTCTTGGGCTTGGGCAGGCCGTCACCCCCTTCGCACGGCGTCACCACTACTTTTGTCTTTTTCGCCGGTTCATCACCACTGTTGCGCATGTTGCGCATTATGTATCGCTGTTTCATCAGTAGATCGTTCATTTTTGATAAGTAGCTGCGGCACTTTTCGTTGTATGATAGCATCGTCGAACACTACAAAACACACATGTACAACTACATTAATACACCAAAAACGTAATATCGATAAAAACTACAAACAAATAATAAGTGGCTATGACAATTTCAAGTCACTCTATTCAGTATGATATCCATCTCACTACAGCAATACTACACACTAGAACAAACAATATAACTGATATAGTCCTATATGGGAGGATTCCCACATATAAGTATTAGTGTATGTGTCCGGTTAAGTGAGAATAGTCAGTGCCATGAGAAATCATGAAAATAATATTTTCACAGTTCCAGTTACTGAATCTGATAGTGATATGTGGAAATTAGCCTTAAAGAGGTTGGTTTCGGTCAAAATATACTGATAAATGAATTTCTGCTGAGATAAAAGTGATATTCACTTCAAACAGTTAAAATTACTTGTAACATTGATGCTTCCCATTCAGGTGGGCCGTCCACTAGAACCGTTTTTGTCCGAACTAGCATCGACCGAAAACTACCGAACGCGATCGAACGATCCCCCAACAAAGAAAGGAATAGATGCTCGTCCATTGCAACAGGTTAATACACGGCTGTGCACGGCCGTCTCCGGCCGATACATTTTTTGATCCGAATTGAATGAGATTTTCCGGCTCTATCCGGCCGAACTAACTATAGTGAAGTCCACTTTATAATGGCAGTGGATAAAGATAGGAGAATAGCGATGCCGATTCGTTTTGCCAATTTAAAAAAAAACCCTCTACAACAAGGCTTTTCATTCATAATGAGATGTACTAAAATAAAACCTTTAGAAACTAAAAATAAACCTTTGGAAAAGCGTTATCAAACATTAATAAATTACAACACACATTATACATTAGTTACTGGTTGTACAACCAGGGGTGCCCAGCCCCCCCAAGGCCAATGGCGCATGCCCCCCCCCCCCAATTCAAGTGTAATGCCCCCCCAATCCATGTGTAATGACCCCCCCCCCAAAGTACCCCAACTCTCAACTCTTTAGTTTTTAACATTAGTCAGTGTATGACAATAAAATTCACATCTTAAGGTGCTTACAGATATACGCGCCGCGAACATGTGCAATTCACTTTTAATCAGCTGATGCCAAGCTTGTTATATCTGTAGGGGAGACCAGTACACAGTGGGACGGTTTCTTTTATTTTCAATTGTGAGGCAGCCATTTTGAAATAAATTGAACAATTTCAATTCTATAACATAGGTTATACATCTGGCTACTCTATGGACTATGAAACTTTAGTCCTTTCAAGTAAATACTTGTGTAATTAATTTTCATAGTCAGTCATGCAGAGTGTCCTACTGTGTACCATGGTAGTACACAATGGGACAAGTGGGTGTACACAGTGGGACATAGGCTTCATTCCAATGATAAACGCGTTTTAGTAGCCTATGTATTTTATTTTAATCTTAAGAAATAATAATAAATGAATAATCATGAAAAAACAATATAAAAAATGAGAAATGGCATTTCTTTTCCAATTAAAATTCAATAAATTGAATTGAAATTCTAAACATAGTTCAGGTGTTTGGGGAAGGAACATCTGAAATCATAGTGCCCCCTCCTGATGTGTGGCTCAGGCAAAACTTTTTTCACTTGAGCTAAGGAAATATTCCCCTCATCCCTTACTGTTGGAAATGTATATTGTTTGTTTCCCTTTTTTAGAAAATTTATTTTGCAATTGTCACCAATAACCTCCTCAACTTGTCCTATATAGAAAAGTCTCATGTGTTTTCTCCCCTTGTACTCGACCAACACCCATTTGTGTGGTAGGCTCAGTGCAATTATATCTTTATCAAAGAATGTGTCTTCCACCACTTCTTCATCCGATGAACTTGTGGAAAAGTCTGATTCCTCATCATTGCTTTCATTGCCGATTGATGATGAAAATAGCGTTCTTTTCCCAGGATTTTTTTTCATTTTTTGGTTCTCCAATAGTGATGTCTTCTCAGGGCCAACTTCTGGTAACAGGTTTTTTTCAGGAGTGCTAGTGATTAAAGTTGAATATTTCTTCCTTTTCTTTTGTCCATCAGCTATTTTCCTTGGGCCAGCTTTTGGAAATTCTCGAATTGCTTCTGGTGATACGACCTGTGTAGAGGTAGGTGCAATCATTGATGTAGAGCAATCAGGTATTGTCTGTGGATCAGCAGGATTATTATCATCATCAACATTTTGGATTGGTCCATCCAGTTCTTCCAATGTTGGTGGAGGCCTGTCAGTAACAGCAGATTGCAGAAAATCATTTTCGGTGAAAATATCCTCATTGAAGGGGAATATTCCAGTGCTTGAAAATCCCGACTTTATGTTGATTGGAGTAAAAGCTTTGTCAAATGGCAAAGATACTAATCCAGCAACATCATAGATGGATATGGTTTTTCCTGGATGGCTGATAAGCCAATTATCACATTCATTGTTGTAAGCCTTTTGGAATGGCCCAAATACTGCCCTGTCCAAGGGCTGCATCTTGTGACTGCAGTGCGGTGGGAGTGTCAAAATGCTTACCCCATTAGCCCTAGCTTTTTCAATGACCTCAATGGACAGATGAGCTTCAAGATTATCATAAATCAGGAGTGTTCGGTGATCCTTTGAACTATGTGATAGTGTAATAAAATGTTGCAGAACCTCTGGGAAGAGCTCTTTGGACATCCACCCTGATGGATTGGCCAGTCCCAATGTCCCAGCTGGAGCACCGTTGATCATGTGACTTTTGAAGAATTTTCGTGGAAAAATCATCACTGGTGGCAGAAATGTTCCTGTTGCACAGATTATGGCACACGTTGTTACCAGAATACCACGTTCTCCACTTGTAGCTGCATTTAATTGTTTGGTTCCCGTTTCTGTAAAAATAGTTTATAATTGATGAGTTTCTGTAAAAATAGTTTATAATTGATGAGTTTCTGTAAAAATAGTTTATAATATAGTTTATAATTGATGAGTTTCTGTAAAAATAGTTTATAATTGATGAGTTTCTGTAAAAATAGTTTATAATATAGTTTATAATTGATGAGTTTCTGTAAAAATAGTTTATAATTGATGAGTTTCTGTAAAAATAGTTTATAATTGATGAGTTTCTGTAAAAATAGTTTATAATATAGTTTATAATTGATCAATGATTGATCTTCTATCAATAACAAGTATTAACTTGATAATAATAATGTGTAATATTAATGCAATAAGAGTATAGGCACCGACCTGTAGCGTAGAATTGAGGTAGCAGCTATTGCTATTCTTGTCGTTGACCATGCCGGCGCCGACAGGGGAGGCGCTCTGCCATCCGAGCTGCACACTGTCGGCCGAGTAGAGCACTTTCTTGGGCTTGGGCAGGCCGTCACCCCCTTCGCACGGCGTCACCACTACTTTTGTCTTTTTCGCCGGTTCATCACCACTGTTGCGCATGTTGCGCATTATGTATCGCTGTTTCATCAGTAGATCGTTCATTTTTGATAAGTAGCTGCGGCACTTTTCGTTGTATGATAGCATCGTCGAACACTACAAAACACACATGTACAACTACATTAATACACCAAAAACGTAATATCGATAAAAACTACAAACAAATAATAAGTGGCTATGACAATTTCAAGTCACTCTATTCAGTATGATATCCATCTCACTACAGCAATACTACACACTAGAACAAACAATATAACTGATATAGTCCTATATGGGAGGATTCCCACATATAAGTATTAGTGTATGTGTCCGGTTAAGTGAGAATAGTCAGTGCCATGAGAAATCATGAAAATAATATTTTCACAGTTCCAGTTACTGAATCTGATAGTGATATGTGGAAATTAGCCTTAAAGAGGTTGGTTTCGGTCAAAATATACTGATAAATGAATTTCTGCTGAGATAAAAGTGATATTCACTTCAAACAGTTAAAATTACTTGTAACATTGATGCTTCCCATTCAGGTGGGCCGTCCACTAGAACCGTTTTTGTCCGAACTAGCATCGACCGAAAACTACCGAACGCGATCGAACGATCCCCCAACAAAGAAAGGAATAGATGCTCGTCCATTGCAACAGGTTAATACACGGCTGTGCACGGCCGTCTCCGGCCGATACATTTTTTGATCCGAATTGAATGAGATTTTCCGGCTCTATCCGGCCGAACTAACTATAGTGAAGTCCACTTTATAATGGCAGTGGATAAAGATAGGAGAATAGCGATGCCGATTCGTTTTGCCAATTTAAAAAAAAACCCTCTACAACAAGGCTTTTCATTCATAATGAGATGTACTAAAATAAAACCTTTAGAAACTAAAAATAAACCTTTGGAAAAGCGTTATCAAACATTAATAAATTACAACACACATTATACATTAGTTACTGGTTGTACAACCAGGGGTGCCCAGCCCCCCCAAGGCCAATGGCGCATGCCCCCCCCCCCCAATTCAAGTGTAATGCCCCCCCAATCCATGTGTAATGACCCCCCCCCCAAAGTACCCCAACTCTCAACTCTTTAGTTTTTAACATTAGTCAGTGTATGACAATAAAATTCACATCTTAAGGTGCTTACAGATATACGCGCCGCGAACATGTGCAATTCACTTTTAATCAGCTGATGCCAAGCTTTTTATATCTGTAGGACTGTTTCTGTAAAAATAGTTTATAATTGATCAATGATTGATCTTCTATCAATAACAAGTATTAACTTGATAATAATAATGTGTAATATTAATGCAATAAGAGTATAGGCACCGACCTGTAGCGTAGAATTGAGGTAGCAGCTATTGCTATTCTTGTCGTTGACCATGCCGGCGCCGACAGGGGAGGCGCTCTGCCATCCGAGCTGCACACTGTCGGCCGAGTAGAGCACTTTCTTGGGCTTGGGCAGGCCGTCACCCCCTTCGCACGGCGTCACCACTACTTTTGTCTTTTTCGCCGGTTCATCACCACTGTTGCGCATGTTGCGCATTATGTATCGCTGTTTCATCAGTAGATCGTTCATTTTTGATAAGTAGCTGCGGCACTTTTCGTTGTATGATAGCATCGTCGAACACTACAAAACACACATGTACAACTACATTAATACACCAAAAACGTAATATCGATAAAAACTACAAACAAATAATAAGTGGCTATGACAATTTCAAGTCACTCTATTCAGTATGATATCCATCTCACTACAGCAATACTACACACTAGAACAAACAATATAACTGATATAGTCCTATATGGGAGGATTCCCACATATAAGTATTAGTGTATGTGTCCGGTTAAGTGAGAATAGTCAGTGCCATGAGAAATCATGAAAATAATATTTTCACAGTTCCAGTTACTGAATCTGATAGTGATATGTGGAAATTAGCCTTAAAGAGGTTGGTTTCGGTCAAAATATACTGATAAATGAATTTCTGCTGAGATAAAAGTGATATTCACTTCAAACAGTTAAAATTACTTGTAACATTGATGCTTCCCATTCAGGTGGGCCGTCCACTAGAACCGTTTTTGTCCGAACTAGCATCGACCGAAAACTACCGAACGCGATCGAACGATCCCCCAACAAAGAAAGGAATAGATGCTCGTCCATTGCAACAGGTTAATACACGGCTGTGCACGGCCGTCTCCGGCCGATACATTTTTTGATCCGAATTGAATGAGATTTTCCGGCTCTATCCGGCCGAACTAACTATAGTGAAGTCCACTTTATAATGGCAGTGGATAAAGATAGGAGAATAGCGATGCCGATTCGTTTTGCCAATTTAAAAAAAAACCCTCTACAACAAGGCTTTTCATTCATAATGAGATGTACTAAAATAAAACCTTTAGAAACTAAAAATAAACCTTTGGAAAAGCGTTATCAAACATTAATAAATTACAACACACATTATACATTAGTTACTGGTTGTACAACCAGGGGTGCCCAGCCCCCCCAAGGCCAATGGCGCATGCCCCCCCCCCCCAATTCAAGTGTAATGCCCCCCCAATCCATGTGTAATGACCCCCCCCCCAAAGTACCCCAACTCTCAACTCTTTAGTTTTTAACATTAGTCAGTGTATGACAATAAAATTCACATCTTAAGGTGCTTACAGATATACGCGCCGCGAACATGTGCAATTCACTTTTAATCAGCTGATGCCAAGCTTTTTATATCTGTAGGACTGTTTCTGTAAAAATAGTTTATAATTGATGAGTTTCTGTAAAAATAGTTTATAATTGTAAAAATAGTTTATAATATAGTTTATAATTGATCAATGATTGATCTTCTATCAATAACAAGTATTAACTTGATAATAATAATGTGTAATATTAATGCAATAAGAGTATAGGCACCGACCTGTAGCGTAGAATTTAGGTAGCAGCTATTGCTATTCTTGTCGTTGACCATGCCGGCGCCGACAGGGGAGGCGCTCTGCCATCCGAGCTGCACACTGTCGGCCGAGTAGAGCACTTTCTTGGGCTTGGGCAGGCCGTCACCCCCTTCGCACGGCGTCACCACTACTTTTGTCTTTTTCGCCGGTTCATCACCACTGTTGCGCATGTTGCGCATTATGTATCGCTGTTTCATCAGTAGATCGTTCATTTTTGATAAGTAGCTGCGGCACTTTTCGTTGTATGATAGCATCGTCGAACACTACAAAACACACATGTACAACTACATTAATACACCAAAAACGTAATATCGATAAAAACTACAAACAAATAATAAGTGGCTATGACAATTTCAAGTCACTCTATTCAGTATGATATCCATCTCACTACAGCAATACTACACACTAGAACAAACAATATAACTGATATAGTCCTATATGGGAGGATTCCCACATATAAGTATTAGTGTATGTGTCCGGTTAAGTGAGAATAGTCAGTGCCATGAGAAATCATGAAAATAATATTTTCACAGTTCCAGTTACTGAATCTGATAGTGATATGTGGAAATTAGCCTTAAAGAGGTTGGTTTCGGTCAAAATATACTGATAAATGAATTTCTGCTGAGATAAAAGTGATATTCACTTCAAACAGTTAAAATTACTTGTAACATTGATGCTTCCCATTCAGGTGGGCCGTCCACTAGAACCGTTTTTGTCCGAACTAGCATCGACCGAAAACTACCGAACGCGATCGAACGATCCCCCAACAAAGAAAGGAATAGATGCTCGTCCATTGCAACAGGTTAATACACGGCTGTGCACGGCCGTCTCCGGCCGATACATTT